>NC_134405.1:72757025-73117720 GCF_038048845.1 Mixophyes fleayi
CAAGAGAGAGGGGGACACTGCACATGGAAGAGGCCCTGGAGTGAGGGCTGCTACAAGAGGCATGGTAGCTGTAGTGTCAGATCCTGAGGCTGAGAGTACACAGAGTGACGTGTCAGAGCACAGGAGACATTATCCCCGCAGAGGAGGGATGAGCTGCAGTTGAGAGGTCTGTTGTTGAAATAGGACATGCACACTTTAACAAACCAATCATTTCAGCGACAGGGCCTACCAAACAACTTTGACTGAAATGATTGGTTTGTTTGGGCCCCCACACCAAAAAAGCTATTCATCTCTCCCTGTACAGACTAAACAGGCTCTACTGAGGCAAGATGTCGTCCTCATCCTCAACCTCTGATTCCTCTCCCCCTACACTGTGTACTTCCTCCTCATCACACATTATCAATTCGTCCCCGCTGGACTCCACAACCACAGGTCCCTCTGTAGTATCTGGAGGGCAGTGCTGTACTTCATTGAGGAATTGATTATTCATTTTTATAAACATCATTTTTTCAACGTTGTGAGGAAGCAACCTCCTTCGCCGCTCACTGACCAGGTTCCCCGCTGCACTAAAAACTCTTTCCGAGTACACACTGGAGGGGGGACAACTCAGGTAAAATAGAGCCAGTTTGTACAGGGGCTTCCAAACTGCCTTTTTTTCCTGCCAGTAACAATATGGACTGTCTGACATGTCTACTTGGATGGTGTCAGCAAAGTAATCATCCACAATTTTTTCTATTGTCACAGCATCCAATGCAGCGAGAGTAGACATGTCTGCAATGGTTGGCAGGTCCTTCAGTCCGGACCAGATGTTATCAGCATCCCCGCCAGTGCCTCTTTTGGGAAAACTGAGCTTTTTCCTCGCAGCCATAGATGTGGAAGAAAATGAGGGTGGAGCTGTTGGCATGTCACGGTCCTCTTCAGAGGACAATCTCCTGACCAGCAGGTCTTTGCACCGCTGTAGATTTGTGTCCGCCGGAAACAGAGACACAACATACGCTTTAAACCGAGGATCGAGCACGGTGGCCAGAATGTATTCCTCTGACTTTAAAAGAGTGACCACCCTCGGATCCTGGCAAAGCGTACGAAGGGCTACATCCACAAGAGCTACATGCTTGCTGTAATCGCAATGGCTTACCAGCTCCTCCCTCACTTTCTCCAGCTGCTTCTGCAACAGCCTGATAAGGGGAATGACCTGACTCAAGCTGGCAGTGTCGGAACTGACTTCTCGTGTGGCAAGTTCAAATGGCTGCAGAACCTTGCACAACACGGAAATCAGTCTCCACTGCGCTTGACTCAGGCGCATCCCCACTCCTTTGCCTATGTCGTAGGTGGCTGTGTAGGCCTGAATGGCCTTTTGCTGCTCCTCCATCCTCTGCAGCATATAGAGGGTGGAGTTCCAGCGCGTCACAACCTCTTGTTTGAGGTGATGGCAGGGCAGGTTCAAGCTTTTTTGATGTGCCTCTAGTCTGCGGTAGGCACTGGCTGAATGCCGAAAGTGTCCAGCAATTTTGCGGGCCACCGCAAGCATCTCCTGCACACCCCTGTCACTCTTGAGGTAATGCTGCACCACCAAATTAATGGTGTGGGCAAAACATGGGACGTGCTGGAAATTGCCCATATTTAATGCCCGCACAATGTTACTGGCATTGTCTGACACCACAAATCCCCATGAGAGTCTAAGTGGGGTAAGCCACTGGGAGATAATTTCCCTCATTTTCTCTAATATGTTGTCAGCGTTGTGCCTCTTATTAAAGCCTGTAATGCACAATGTTGCCTGCCTTTGCATGAGCAGCCATTTTGTAGATGCTGCTACTGATGCAGCTGTTGCTGTTGCTGCGGAAGGGGATGCATCTACCCAGTGGGCTGTCACAGTCATATAGTCCTTCGTTTGCCCAGAACCACTTGTCCACATGTCCGTGGTTAAGTGGACAGTGGGTACAACCGCATTTTTAAGAGCACTGAGGACACTTGATCGTACTTCTCTGTACATTTTTGGTATCGCCTGCCTAGTGAAGTGGAATCTCGAGGGGATTTGGTACCGGGGACACAATACCTCCATCAACCCTCTAAATCCCACTCCACTGATGGCGGACACCGGGCGCACGTCTAACACCAACATTGCAGTTACAGCCGCAGTTATACGCTTTGCAATAGGGTGACTACTATCGTATTTGGTGGTCATGGCAAACGACTGTTGGACGGTCAATTGTTTGGTGAAAGACTTAGCGGTCTTACGACTTCCCCTCTGGGAAGATGACCGACTAACAGCAGCAACAGCAGCAGTGGCAGTAGTAGGCGTACCGCTGCAGGATTCCTCGGATGAATCCCGTATTGAGGAGGACTCAGTCTGGCTGGTGACTTGGGCTGCAGGACTGAATCTGATGGAGATTGTGGAGGAAGTTGACGAGGAGGGTGTTGCTGGTGTGTATCCAACTGGACCACGGGATTTAGGTGTCCCTGTACCGATGAGGGTCCTAGCCCCAGTTCCTGAACTAACCACTGAACTATGAAGGTTATTCAGGTGACGTATAAGGGAGGATGTTCCTAGGTGGGCAAGATCCTTACCCCTGCTTATTTGAGCTTTACATAAGCTACATATTGCCATACATTGGTTGTCTGGATTTGGATAAAAATAACTCCAGACCGAAGAGATGCATTTTTTGGTCTTCTGACCAGGCATGACGATGGGCTTTTTCATCCCATGGACATCAGCTGTTTCCCCCCCTGGTGCCTCATTTACAATAACCACATCACCATCCTCATCATCAAGTTCCTCCACAGCGCCAGCTACATCATCAATAGCCTCCTCCCGAGCCACCTCTTCCCGTACAGTGATGGGAAGGTCAGGCTTGACAACCACCAACACCCTTGGACTCGCCTTGGGGATTTGTGATAATTTCTCTTTAGAAGGCAGAGTTGTTTGCTGTTTTGTTGCTGACAGCATAACTCTCTTCAATTTTTTGTAGGGGGGGGGAGGAGGAGGAGGGCTAAGATCCGTGGGTGAAGCTGAACCACTAGTCATGAACACGGGCCAGGGCCTAAGCCGTTCCTTGCCACTCCGTGTCGTAAATGGCATATTGGCAACTTTACGTTTCTCCTCAGATGATTTTAAGTTTCTCTTTTTGCTACTTTTTCTTAACTTGGGCTTTTTGGATTTTACATGCCCGGTACTACGAGATTGGGCATCGGGCTTGGAAGACGACGTTGATGGCATTTCATCGTCTATGTCATGACTAGTGGCAGCAGCTTCAGCATTAGGAGGAAGTGGGTCTTGATCTTTCCCTACTTTATCCTCCAAATTTTTGGTCTCCATTATATGTAGCACAAGATACTGCAGAATGTGTGAACTTGGTAATATTGCAGTACCAATGGACTTATACTGCTGGATTGGTTTTGCAAATTTGGTTATAATTATTATATATTTATTTTTTTTTTTTTTTTTTATTTTTTTTTACTTTTTTTTTATTTTTAAAAAACTTGGGAATAGTGGGGAAATAACTATGCCCTTAGAAGCACAGAGCACAGGACACAGCACCACTGGACTGAACAGGACACGGCACAGGACCCAGCAGCACTACGGAACTCAGCAGGACAGAGCACAGGACACAGCACCACTGGACTGATACTGCAGAATGTGTGAACTTGGTAATATTGCAGTACCAATGGACTTATAATGCTGGATTGGTTTTGCAAATTTGGTTATAATTATTATATATTTTTTTTTTTTAAAATTTTTTATTATTTTTTACTTTTTTTTTATTTTTTAAAAACTTGGGAATAATGGGGAAATAACTATGCCCTTAGAAGCACAGAGCACAGGACACAGCACCACTGGACTGAACAGGACACGGCACAGGACCCAGCAGCACTACGGAACTCAGCAGGACAGAGCACAGGACACAGCACCACTGGACTGATACTGCAGAATGTGTAAACTTTGTAATATTGCAGTACCACTGGACTTTTACTGCTGAATGTGTGAACTTGGTAATATTGCAGTACCAATGGGCTTATACTGCAGGATTGGTTGTGACAATTTTGTGGTAATTAAAAAATATTAAAGTAGTTTTTGGTATTTTTTTAAAAAACTTTTTTTTATTTTTTTAAACACAGGGGAATATTGGGGAAATAACTATGCCCTTAGAAGCACAGAGCACAGGACACAGCACCACTGGACTGAACAGGACACAGCACAGGACCCAGCAGCACCACTGACCTCAGAAGGACAGAGCACAGCACACAGCACCACTGGACTGATACTGCAGAACACAGCACAGCACAGCACAGCACAGCACAGCACAGCACTAAACAGCACAGCACAGCACAGAACTAAACAGCACAGAACTAAACAGCACAGAACTAAACAGCACAGAGGACCACCTAACACACCCTCCCTCTACCCTGATCAATGCCCGAGTGAAGATGGCGGCGACTAGCGGGGAATTTATAGGATCCGAGTATCGCGAGATCCGACAACGGGATTATGAGTCAGAGCCTCAGTTTCACTTTTGAATTTGGCGCCAATACCCGGATCTGTCTCGGATCCGACTCGGATCCGCAACGTTCGGGTGGGCTCAGATTTCAGAAATCCGAGCGCGCTCATCCCTAGTAGTAATGGCAGAATTTTCATGAATCATTCCACATGAAATAAAACTAACATATATCTAAAAAAAACATAACTATTGAATGATCAGTTGAACCCACACGGCCGCATTAAAAGTATTTCCATCTACAGCAAAATGTCAGAGAAAAATATTTTTGTTTTACTACAGTAATTGGATATGCGTCTTTTCTATTCATTTTAAATAGCACAGTATATAAATTAAGGGGGATAGAGGAGGTGGGTGAGAAATAATTGGATGTGATCCATCAGTTTGATTAGATAGAAAACATTTAGATTATTTACCTGGAGACGTCTACCCCCTTGACTCACAGGCAGGGCTGACAAGAGGAATTTTGGGCCCAGATACAGCAACTTCTTTGGGCTCCCATCATATTCAACAATGAAAGACTTGCCTTTGGCAGAAGTTCATATGATGCCACACCGTAGTGTGCCCAGTTCATATTATGCCACATCGTAGTGCCCCAAGGTCATATTATGCCACATAGTATTACCCTCAAATCATATTTGGTCATGCAGAAGTGCGCACAAATCATATTATGGCACCGTAGTGCCCAAAAAAACATATACCATACAGTAGTGCCCACAAATCATATTATGTCACAACAGTGCCTCCAAATCATATTATGCCACAATAGTGACCCCAAATAACATTATGCCATAGTAGTGCCCCCAAATCATTAGTAAAGCCCAGACAAAAACTCTCTCACAAATAAAAATTGGTACAGCATATCAGATACTGAGTGTGAGTCCCAAGAGCAGCTTAATACATCATTTACAATGCAAACAAAAATAGATATATTGACACAATTACAGATAAAATTTATGACAAGCAATGTTTTTTTCCTCTTAATTAAAAATCTCTGTACAGATAAATATGCAAAAAACATTACAGCGCAATAATGAGCAATACATAGTGTTAAACATTATTGGATACGCTGTAAGTGTCCCCAGTTCAAGAAAGGATGGTTAAAAACACATTGCACACGAGAAAATATATGAACTTACCTGATTATGGCATCCTGTGTTCTGTTCTACTACTGGGCGCGCTGGGCGAGGAGGGATCAGCAGCTGTCAGCTCACACAGGCAGTCGGGAGCAGGAACAGAGGGCAGTGGTCGAAGCAGAAATTTAGGAGTGGGGGTATAGAAAATATAAGTGAATGGAGTATGAAGGCTTGATTTTTTATTTTTTTTAACACTTGTCCCCTCTGTGCATTTCCATTCTTCATTACTACTTGTGTTTTATGATAGCTGCATCCCTGACTTTCGAATTCTTAAGATGTCTCTCCCTTTACACTTTCTTTTACCTATGCCCCTGCACCACCTTCTCCGCTGGCTCTCACACATCTTCCTGTACCACCTACTCCCCTGGCTCTCTCACACGTCTTTCTGTACCCTCTCACCCCCCCCGGCTCTCTCACTCCTCTTCCTGCACCCCCTACCACCCTGGCTCTCTCACCCTCTCTCCCAGCGTCCCCTTCCCCCTGGCTCTCTCACCCCCTTTCCCAGCGCCCCCTTCCCCTTTGGCTCTCTTACCCCCTCTCCCAGCGCCCCCACTTCCCCTTTGGCTCTCTCACCCCCTTTCCCAGCACCCCCTTCGGCTCTCTCACCCCCTCTCCCAGAACCCCCTTCCCCTTTGGCTCTCTCACTCCCTTTCCCAGCACCCCCTTTGGCTCTCTCACCCCTCTCCCAGCACCCCCTGGCTCTCTCACCCCCTCTCCCAGCACCCCCTGGCTCTCTCACCCCCTCTCCAAGTACCTCCTTCCCCCTGGCTCTCTCACCCCCTCTCCCAGCACCCCCTTCCCCTTTGGCTCTCTCACTCCCTTTCCCAGCACCCCCTTCAGCTCTCTCACCCCCTCTCCCAGCACCCCCTGGCTCTCACCCCCTCTCCCAGCACCCCCTGGCTCTCTCATCCCCTCTCCAAGCACCCCCTGGCTCTCTCACCCCTTCTCCCAGCACCCTCTGGCTCTCTCACCCCTCTCACAGCACCTCTTCCCCTTTGGCTCTCTCACCCCCTTTCCCAGCACTCCCTTCCCCTTTGGCTCTCTCACCCCCTTTCCCAGCACCCCCTTCCCCTTTGGCTCTCTCACCCCCTTTCCCAGCACCCCCTTTGGCTCCCTCACCCCCTCTCCCAGCACCCCCTGGCCCTCTCATCCCCTCTCCCAGCACCCCCTTCCCCCTGGCTTTCTCACCCCCTCTCCCAGCACCCCCTTCGGCTCTCTCACCCCCTTTCCCAGCACCCCCTTCGGCTCCCTCACCCCCTCTCCCAGCACCCCCTGGCCCTCTCACCCCCTCTCCCAGCACCCCCTTTCCCTTTGGCTCTCTCACCCCCTTTCCCAGCACCCCCTTCGGCTCTCTCACCCCCTCTCCCAGCACCCCCTGGCTCTCACCCCCTCTCCCAGCACCTCCTGGCTCTTTCACAGCACCTCTTCCCCTTTGGCTCTCCCACCCCCTTTCCCAGCACCCCATGGCTCTTCCACACTCTTGACCCCTTCCTCCCCCCCCGCCCCGAAAATCGCGTCACCACCGCGAAAATTGCGGCACTTGTGAAAGTCCTGAAATCTTTACAAGTTGGAGCTTGGCGATTTTACCATGATCAGTATGAGTGAATGTTATAGCTGGACGGTTATTTTATTTCCAGCAGATGGATCTGTGGAAGTCTGCATTATAAGTACTATTTGAAGTTGGGACACTGTTTTGTACAATTCCTGGTTATTCTGTAATAGGAATCTGTAATAAATGAGTGTGTAAGAATCAGATGCAGAGCGGGTGATACACAATGTACCTGGGTGTGTCCTACATAAACCCTGGGGGGGTGACCAACCAGATACTGAAGTACAAACCACAGCCAAATATTCAGGAGACAATCCCTGCACCTGGTATATAATGTTACCTGGGCTGAATGTCTAGATAATAACAATAATGATGATAATTGTTTTACACTTCAGCAGGGGAGGAGTTTCTACTGCAGCTGTCTTCCTGTTATCACTAGCCGCGGCCGCCCAGAGGAGCAGGATGCCGGAGCTTTTCACAGTCGCAGGTAAGTGACTCAGTGCGCTCCCAAGCCAGCCAGCCTATTAATTTTTTAAACAGAAAAGAGCATGGCAGAGAGAGAAGGGGCCAAGGCAGCATGGCAGAGTGAGAAGGGGAGCCAGGTCAGCATGGTAGAGTGTGAAGGGGGGCCAAGCCAACATGGCAGAGTGTGAAGGGGGGCCAGGTCAGCATGGCAGAGTGTGAAGGGGGGCCAAAGGAGAATGGCACAGGGTGATGAAAGGGGGACAGGAGAAGGGGGGGAACAAAAGCAGCATGGTGGGCGCAGTGTGATCATAAGGAGGCACAGCATGATGATTAAGGGGCACAGTAGTGTGTGTGATGGCACAGCGGGCTTGTGGCAATGTAATGTGTGTGTGGTAGGTGGTGGCTAAGTATTAATTGTGGGTGCTATTGATTTAACGCCAGGGCTGGTTGGAATTTTCTAAATGTACCCATTATTTTTTCCAAATAGGGCCCCGAACATTCCAGGATCCAGACAAGCCGCAACTAAAGAAATCAGCAGCCACAGGTGGTAAATGTGACAAGAACAGGTAGGATAGTCTGTCAAATGTTCTGAGTCTAGTGCAGGCTTGGCTAACCTGTGGCACTCCAGGTGTGGTGAAACTACAAGTCACAGCATACCCTTCCAGCAATAAGCTGCTATATATTGGCAAAGCATGCTGGGGCTTGTAGTTTCACCTGTAGTGCCAGAGGTTAGCCAATCCTGGTCTAGTGGGATAATCCCAATTTTTGGTGACTGTTCTGCCCAATCTAAGGGGCAGGTCAAGACTGTGTACTCTTAATACACACACTGCATTCTTTATATACTACACCAGCGGTTCCCAAACTGTGCGCTGCGGCTCCCTGGGGTGCCGCGGCGCTGTCACAGGGGTGCCGCGATCGCCTAGAAAAAAAAAGAAAATAGAAAAAACAAACAAAAAAAAAAACAACTTACCCATCATCCAGCGCCGGATCCTCCTCCTCACTGACTGCCGGGGGTGTGACCTCATCATGTCCAGCAGTCTCAGTGAGCAGCAGCAGAGAAGACGTCAGGGAAGAAGGTAAGTGAAGGGGGGCACTGAGAGACACGCTGAAGGGGACAGATAGACACTGAAGGGGACAGAGAGACGCTGAAGAGGACAGAGAGACGCTGAAGGAGACAGATAGACACTGAAGGGGACAGAGAGACACTGAAGGGGACAGAGAGACACTGAAGGGGACAGAGAGACACTGAAGGGGACAGAGGGACGCTGAAGGGGACAGATAGACGCTGAAGGGGACAGAGAGACGCTGAAGGGGACAGATAGACGCTGAACGAGACAGATAGACGCTGAAGGGGACAGATAGACGCTGAAGGGGACAGAGAGATGCTGAAGGGGACAGATAGACGCTGAAGAGAGACAGAGAGACGCTGAAGGAGACAGATAGACGCTGAAGGGGACAGATAGACGCTGAAGGGGACAGAGAGACGCTGAAGGGGACAGAGAGAAGCTGAAGGGGACAGAGAGAGGCTGAAGGGGGACACAGAGGGGCTGAAGGAGGACACAGAGGGGCTGAAGGGGACAGAGAGACGCTGAAGGGGACAGAGAGAGGCTGAAGGGGACAGAGAGAGGCTGAAGGGAGACACAGAGAGGCTGAAGAGGGACAGAGAGAGACTGAAGGGAGACACAGCGAGGCTGAAGGGACACAGAGAGAGGCTGAAGGGGGACACAGGCTGAAGGGGACAGAGAGACACTGAAGGGGTACAGAGAGAGACGCTGAAGGGGGACACAGAGAGGCTGAAGGGGACAGAGAGACACTGAAGGGGGACACAGAGGCTGAAGGGGACACAGAGCGACAGGCTGAAGGAGGGGGACAGAGAGACAGGCTTAAGGAGGGGGACAGAGACGCTGAAGGAGGGAACAGAGAGAGAGACACTGAAGGAGGAGGGCAGAGAGACGCTGAAGGAGGGGGACAGAGATAGACGCTGAAGGAGGAGGGCAGAGAGAGAAGCTGAAGGAGGGGGACAGAGACGCTGAAGGAGGAGGGCAGAGAGAGACACTAAAGAAGGGGGACAGAGAGAGACGCTGAAGGAGGGACGCTGAAGGAGGGACACCGAGAGAGACGCTGAAGGGGGGTCAGAGTGATATGATAAAGGGGCACAATCTGATGGTGAAGGGGTCTAAATACATCTTACGTCATTTTGACCCAACTACTTAAAAAACGGGACTACCCGGTAATTATTTTTGCTTAGGGGTGCCTTGGAAAAATTATGGTGACCCTAAGGGTGCATCGAGCTGAGAAAGTTTGGGAACCACTGTACTACACTATGGTGCTAGCTGTCCTTCGTGGACACACCCTCTAGTGTCTGGTCACGCCTCTATGATGGGTGGCCACACCCCCTCTGGTGGGCCCCTAGCATTGCAGTACCCCGGTGGGCCCTTCATGCCCCAGTCCGACACTGTAGATATATATATATATATATATATATATATATATATATATATATTGTAACAAAAGGAGGCATTTAGCTGGCAATATGCAGAAAAAGCAGGGAAGTAAAATAAAACATTGGCACAGTTATGTACCTAGGTGGAGATTAAACCAGGTAAAAACATATGTGTAGTTTAAAATTGGTTTACTTACATGATTTAAAAGCTGCTTCCTCTCAGCAAACAGACAGGGTGGGTCTGATAGTCTAAACAGAGCCAGGGATGGGCGTTTCCTTTTAAAGAGAAGGTGGGTGTGTCACCTGTCCATCAAGCTAGGCCTGTGGGAGGAGTGTCTGGTATAAAACCCTGCTTGTTTCATTGTTCAGAGAGATCAACACTGGGCTAGCTGGCTGATCTGGACAGAGAGCTGGACTATGTATAGTAAGCGTTGAGGGTCTCCATAATTGCTGTGCAAGTATACGGTGTCAAAACGTTATTACCATCCTGACAATAAAGAACCATAAAAAGGAAGAAGTTGTACGCGTGTGCTTCTGCAGTAGCGGGCTCATGCCACAATATATATATATATATATATATATATATATATATGTATACTACTGACTGCATTGTTTTTATAATACACCTATTGGTTTAAAATATTTTCCCATGCTGTCCAGCCGGGAAAATTCTGCCACAGATCATGGTTCTCAGAGACCTGTGAGGCTTTAGCTGGTGAGCTTTAGTCAGGTTTGAGACACCTGTGGCTCTAGAGCTGCTCTAGAACTACAAGTTCCAATATGCTCTACCAGTCTTTACTTCTGGCTACAATTTAATCTTATTTTATTGCTGTGGCAGCTGAGTGATATCAGCTTCCTCAGCAAAACTATCCTGAGCTATATTGGTTACTTATCTCTTTGGAGCTCCCATTCTCCTCTACTGAGCATACGTAGGGCCCCAGTACATGCAAAAGAACTGAAACGTAAAGCTTTGAGATACCAGTTCCATTGTTATAACAATACTTATATATAAAAAAATGGAATACTTATCTACCCTACTTAACGATAGAGGGTACACCTTCCACAAGACTTGGGGGTAAATTTGTCACGCTGTGGGCTTGAAAAAGTGGAGATGATGCCTATAGCAACCAATCAAATCACAGCTAAATTCTGATTGGTTGCTATAGGCAATATCTCCACTTTTCAAACCCACAGTTTAGTAAATATACCACTTGGATTCTCTCCAAGTCTCTGGTACCAATACCAGAATTCTACATTTTCAGGAACCACTTGAACACGGCAGTTTCCTCTCTGCACAACCCCTCCTACCTTTTTCTCCCCTTATTCCCACAAACTTATCCAGGCTATTCCCTCCTCCCACAATTACATATCCACTTACAAATTAAAAAAAAAAACACCTCCATCAATTATGTAGGTGATTAATAACAGAGGGAACGTGTCTCTTCTCACTATCCCTTGGCTTTCAACATACTAACGTTTGTATTCTCAGTCAACAGTTCAGTTGCAGCTTGTGTGGTTAGTTTGTTTTGTTTAAGTGTAATTAGGTTTTTCTTCCCTTGTTTATTGTATTCACCTACTTGTTGATTACAATAAATAAAGATATTTAAAAAGAAAAAAAGGCATGATGAAACCTTCCCTGGCGAAAGCAATAGCTACGTTATCACCGACTATTGCAGGTGTTCTCTCTGGCAATAAGGCTTTTTGGCCTTTTGCTAAATCTGTTCCTTAGCTTTATAGCTTATGATTATTGCAAGATACTATACCTATCAATATCGTCAGGACCAGAAATGTTCAGAGACAGTTGAAAATAAAGAATAGTTGATAAATACATTATGCATTCAGCTGACTAGTGCTGCAGACATATCTCCCTGTGGCCCCTTGCTGTCCTGTAAACCCTATAGCCTTTATTGTTTGACATCATGTATTTAAAGAAATCTGGCCTTACAGCATGTGCTTATAATTGGCATACAGCAAACATAAAGAACTGAGACAGTTCTGCTATAGGCAATTGTAACTTCAAATTCATCTATTTCCTGAATGTACCAGAAATGTTATCTCCTATGAATGCATTATCTCCAGGCCCGCCAGCATTAATATGTTAATTAACCCTTAAGCCGTCCATACATACTGTGATTTTGATGGCCAATTAGGATGTTTCAGGTTGAATTGGTGACAAATTACTATACGTATAGGCCCAAAAACTTGACAGCTGATAACCATCTGATGTGGCTGTTTCAGATGTCGGTTAGGATGGATGGTAATTTACATCATGTTGGATCCGGCAATTTAGCCTGAGCTCCAAGCAGCTTTCAGATTTGGCTACATATAGTATATGTATTGTTATGCACGTCTAGTTGCTATCCAATAAACGATTGTCGATTGCCGAAATGTGTTTCCAAAGCACAATGTGATTTAATAGCCAAAAGTAGCAGAATAACAATCAGAATAAAATAAGTACAGCCTGGTGAAGTGATGACCTAACCATTTCCACTCTGTGCCAGTATTTCCAGGGCACCTGAGTATGGCAATATTTTTTATTGCCGCGGTAAGTAGCAATTAAATATCAGCCTTATGGTCAGAGAAAGGGGCCTATTGATAAATAGGTCCTTGAATCCCTTGTGAATATGTATTTGTATTAGGTAAGGTGAAAAAAAATTGTGACATTACTAATGCTGTCTTTGACTCCGTCGGACTGTTCATCTCTTCAAATAACAGTAATTAATACTTCCATGGGAATGAGATCATTACGTTCAACAATTTCTGGGACAATTTTTAGGCTCTGTATACAGATATTCAGCTAAATAAAGTCATTTGTGAAAAAAAGTGGAGAATAGTATATATAGGAAAAGGAAGTGAAAGTAAACCCTACTTAAATAGAGTATATTTTCCGTAAGGAGATAGCTGGGAGCCAACAAAAGCCACAAATGTAGGATGACAAGTGACAACCGTGCTCAGCACACTTAAAAATGAACTGTATATTAAGTCTGTCATGGTATGATAGGGGTGCTTAACCCTAAACATGGGTTACCAAGTGATCTAGGATGGATTCCCAAGATCCTATATTTGCAAACATTTTTACATTACCAATTAGCAAATATAAAGTCTTAATAAGTCTTTACATTTCCTGTCCTTTATAGTTTAACAATGCTATCATTGTTTGGTAAATATAGTCAAGTAATTAAAAATAAACATATTACTTATGAAAAGCTCAATTACAGATGCACAAGTCAAACAACTCCTGTGTTGTGGGAACATTTAATTATACTTTGTGAATGTTGCATCTGCTTAACCCCTTTTCCTGCTGTTTATACAGTACTTTCTATTACAGAATTATTCATCAGAAAAGGTTGCTCTTCACTATTATTTAAAGAACAAAAAAAAACTTTTTGCTACTAGTCACCTGGGAACAGAAGAGTTTTAACGTGCATCAACGTCCCTTTTACCGGTAAAGCTCCACTTCAGTAAGAGACAGTTCTGGAGAAGAAAAATGTTCCCACGGTGTAGCCAAAGTCAGTTCTTTTCAGCTGAGAGCGCATAAAAAAGCAGTGAGCTATCACTTCTTCATGATGCTGAAAGTGAGTTAGTGTCACTTGAGAGGGGAAGGCGAAGGCAGATACATTGCTCCCAGCCATGGCTGAGCTTTACAGGGGATGGCAGGAATTTAAGTAAACTGGTGCACTTCAGGAATCATTCAATAGATGTCTCCTGATTTTGTTCAGGGCAAAAGAGAATAATTTATCTTTTTAGTAGGCTCTTAAAGGAACGTCTCTGTCCAAAATACTAAGATAGATACAAAGTGAAGCACATTACTGTATCATAATCATATTAAGAGCAGTTTAAAAACTTGCCCTCCAAGCCTCACTGGAAGTCTCTCTATATGTTTTAAGCATTAGAATCTGTTATACTCCATTCAGTTGTTAAACATGAAGAGAATTCTGTGGGAATTACCGGATTAATGAACAATGTTATTCACACTTGGCTACTCTGACGGAATGTCTGGGAGGCTCCTGAATTTTGAGTCGTTTTCCCAGGCTCCCAGGGGTGCAGGCCATTATCCTGCGTCCTGACAACTTCCGAGTGAAGTGGGTGGATCGACGACCTCGATGACGTGATTCACAGCAGATGGCGTAAATTTGGCACTGGCCCCATGATGGGAGCAGCATGGTGCCGCAGGTGACAGGGCCAAAGTCTGAGGGGAGAGAATTAAAGTTTTCCAAGAATGGTTTTACTCTGCAAAAAATGTTTTTGCTGCTTCGTAGACAGTGTTCAAAAAGACATTCTCAAAAGGAAGAGGTTAAATATATTGCTCAACATTAGAGATGACCGAGTCATGACTCGTTTTCTCATGTATAACTTGGATTTGAAAATGGGGCAGAACGTAATTTCCGGTAAAATGTCGGACCTGGCAAGTTTTGGATCAATATCTTCTATATAGCCTTCCGTCCTGTTCTCAGCTGCCATTTTGGAAATGATAGCATGTGGGTTGGATGTTTGCTGCAATTCTGTGCTCAGAAAGTCGCTTGTAGAGAGTCAGACAAGGTAAGATAGGCAACTTATACTGAATAGATGTGATTTTACTGCATTAATCTTAAGAGTTTATATACAGATTGGTCTGCTGGGGCTGTGTGCTAATAAATTGGGTGTGATAGAGTGAAGAGTAGGCAAGCAGTGGCTACTAGTTGTAATAGTATATTAGTAAAATATTTAGGAGTGGACAAAAATATTCTTTCTAGATTTTAAAATCAAAGTGTTTCAATCCAAAGGCAGTAGTGCAAGGGTCAGTATCGTGATATCTGAACTATTTACAGGAGAAAAAGCAGGGTGCTGTTTGACTGTGAGCAGCACACCCAAAAAAATGTATAGAGCCCAAAATTTGAGAATTGTGTCAATGTCCCAATATTTATGGACTTGACTGTGTGTATATATATATATATATATATATATATATATATATATATATCATCATCATCATCACCATTTATTTATATAGCGCCACTAATTCCGCAGCGCTGAACAGAGAACTCATTCACATCAGTCCCTGCCCCTTTGGAGCTCACAATCTAAATTCCCTAGCAAGCACACATACAGACTAGGATCAATTTGATAGCAGCCAATTAACTCAGTATGTTTTTGGAGTGTATATATATATATATATATATATATATATATATATATATATTACTTTTAAAATCCAAAGTGTTTCAATCTGAATGTCTGAATGTATTTGTGTGAGGAACTGTATCAGCGATATCTGAACTATTTAGTAGAGAAAAAAGCAGGGTGTTCTTTGAGTGAGCAGTGCACCCTCCCTCCAAAAAATAAAAAAAAACATTCTTTAAAGAACAAGTTCTATAACTTTGAATTATATTGCGGATTAGTGTCAGAAGAATTTTAGGCAACATTCCCTCCTTTCCCTATTTCATTGGCCATTCAGCTGGTGTGGTGGCAGCTACAAGTAGCTCCAACTTCAAGTAGCTTAACTCCTCTTGTCAGCCATGAATCAGTCAACAGATAAGGAGCATCCTAGTACTAGTACTTTTTCAACCCCCTACTAGTAAAAAAGGTAATGTGGGAAGAAATGCAAATAATAAAGCATGCTCAAAATCCAAACACTGTTTGTTAATCTAAAACAAAACGTTCCTTTCTCCCACCATTTTTCTTCTCGGTGCAGCCCACCTTCATCAATCTACTTGCCTAAATGTCTATGTATGCTGCTGTCCATCTAATGAGCTTCCGTTAATGACTATTTACTTTCCATGACATATTGACATATGCTGTCTAACGTTGAAAATATTTTGTCCATGATCTTTCTCCCACCATTTCACTTCTGGGTCAGGTGCACCTTTGTCTATTTTCTTTTTAAAAATGACCATCCTTTCAGCAGGTGCTCAGCCTCTATGTATTTATAGGGAATGTACCTACCATGCTTTGCACACAAAACTAGGTCAGTGTAGAAGATGCTGTCTGTAGCCTGTAAAGTTTCTGGACATTTTCGACATTCAGTGACCGCATGTAAGCAGCTGAAAACAAATGATCTGCCATGCCAACGAGGCATGTAATGAGGTGGAATTCCATACTTTAAATGCCTCAACAATTTTACCATTCCAGTTGTGGAGTGGGCCTCCCTTGGTGTATTTTTATTCTAAAATATTACCTTTCTCTCAGCCAGTGCTCTACCTTTATGTTTTAAATATATCATTTACTTTATTAAACTGCCATCCTGTCTCCCACTGCTGTACCAGTATGTTTCATAGGGATTGTATCTGTTATTCAACTGCCATGTATTTGTGCTGCAGCTCTGTCACTAATTTTAGCCAGCCAGCTCGCTGCAGCCTTTGGCCAAAATTGGTGAAAATGTTTACAATTGTGAAGAGAACATTAGAAAATAGACTGTACATGACTGTAAATGAATGTTAACGCTATAAATACTAATGTAGGAACAAAAACAGCTCAAAATCTCATGATTTTACCTGTTTTTCACAATTTATAATAAAATCCAAATAAAAACCAAAACAAAAACACAACAGGATTTTTGGCCAAAACAAAAACTAAAACACGAACATGATTTTAGAATCAAATCCCAAACCAAAACCAAAACACTGGGTTTATTATCCTTAAAGAAAATTTGTGAGAATTTATCACTCTATTTATGAAAGGGAGAAAATCCCTTTCTCCTTCGAAAACAGTGCTTTTGCCTGAGCTATGGCTTCTCTCTATTTATCAAAGTCTCCAATGTTAGCTATCACTGGGTATCACCAGCAATTGCTATTTTATTCTGGGACACAGCTGCATACAAACTTGAAGCAAAAATGCTCCAGTTATTTCTGATAGGCTTGGATTAATCCACCATTGACTTTGGCCTAGATCTGTTTTGGATGTCTTCCCTAAGAGGACCCAATGTCTGCCCTCTTCAATGACCAAAATTTGGCCAACAAGTAAGTAGCACTTTAGTTTCCCGTAGACTCTATTGAGTGACTTACAAATTTACCTTCACAAATTCTGAGTTGCCGACCAGTCATATCACGAACCAATTTTCTTTAAACTGGGTTATCTATTATTCTTGTTTCTCTTATGACTTACCTAAAGTCATCTCTTCCAAGTGAAACTATTATTTTCTGCTTACAATATTTCTGTATTTAGTTGAGCCAGACTCTGTAGGACATTGCCAATTCACTTTTGTTTTAGTTTTTTTTTAACAATTTTATTGAGTGACAGATATTGAGCGATCAGACATATACGATGGTAACTGCAATCTAATAATATACATGGAAGACAAGGCTTCCATAAATCACATGGACTACACAACAGTGGACTGTCATCTTTTATAATATGGGGGAGGAAAAGAGGGGGGGAGAGTGACAGTTAGTCTCATCCAGGAAAAAGAACTAAAAAAAGAGCTTCCTTGAATAAAATAATGAACATAATGCAGCTTTGAAAACTATGGAATAACTATTTAAATAAAAGCATCTGTGTCACACAAGGGTAGATTCAAACTTGTTATGAGCCTTGTAGTGTTTTAATTAGGGAATCCATTGATGTGGAAGACAACCTGATTGACACAATATTGACTGTTAATAGTTAATATTGTATCAATTAAGCAATACAATATACTTATTTCTTTATCTGAATCAGTTTTACTCTAGTCAGCAAGAAGGGGTCAAAAGTTGACATGGTCTAAACTAGGGGTGTCCAACCTTTTAGCTTCCCTGGGCCACATTGGAAGACAACGAGTTGGTTTGAGCCGCACATAAGATATACTAACAATAACGATAGCTGATCATCCAAAAAATCATAGAAAACATAGTGTAACAAAAGGAGGCATTTAGCTGGCAATATGCAGAGAAAGCAGGGAAGTAGAGTAAAACATTTGTGCAGTAATGCACCTAGATTGAATATAAAGACCTATGTATGAAAAGCAATAGTTTAAGTTTGGTTTAACTTACATGACTTGAAATCCTTCCTCTCAGCAAACAGACAGGGTGTGTCTGAATTACAGAGCCAGTGATGGGCGTTTCCTTTTAAAGAGAAGGTGGGTGTGTCACCTGTCCATCAAGCTAAGGCTGGGGGAGGAGTATCAGGTATAAAAGCTTGTTTATATCATTTGTGCACGAGACCAATGCTGGGTGAGCTGGCTGGTCCTGAGAGAGAGCTGGACTATGTATAGCTAGTGTTTAGGGTCTCCATGATTGCTGTGCAAGTATACGGTGTCAAACATTTACCATCCTGACAATAAAGCACCATAAAAAGGAAGTTGTTGTTCACGTGTGCTTCTGCAGTAGTGGGCTCTGGCCACAATAGTTAACATATATATATATATATAAGAAAAAAAGTGATATATATATATATATATATATATATATATATATATCACTTTTTTTTCAAATCCCCCTATACCTACCTTTCAATCGCCCTGTTCAAAAAATCCTCTCTAGTTATTCTATTATAATCACTTTTTGTATTGTTTCAATGCAATATCAATAAAGTGCATTTAAGCCAGGCATTGTATATCAGGGTGCCCTGACCAGGCCTGCGGTACCTGACATATACATCACTGTGACCCCAAATTGTGACCTGTTTTGGTAATTACACCACTATGTTAGTTAAGGGATAACAACTTATAATGGGCCAAAGAGAATAATATATAATGCCCCATTAGTATTACAAGTAGAAGTATGTAGCAAGGAGATAAGGTCCATGATGCTCCAGGACCAGGTGACTTTTATTCACTGGTCAGCGTCCCTTGAAATAATAAAAAAAATCCCCCTTAACTTACCTTTTAATCGGCTTGTTCTCCTGTCCTCTTCTCTTCTTTTCTCCAATTCTGTGCTGCTGATTGTTCTTCTCGCGCGGGTGACTCCTCTGTGCTGCACTCCGCAATGGATGTTGGGCGTGATGACATCACGCCCGACATTCACTGCGAGCACCGCACGGAGGAGGAGACAAGGGAGGGAGCCGGAGTACCAGCTGACGTGACGCAAGGTAAGTATTTTCTTTTCTTTTTTTTTTGCAGGATTTTTTTTTTCCATTAACAGTGCTGCCCCCTTGCCACAACCAAAACTCCTTCTGGGCCACATTTACAGGCGTGCTGGGCCACATGCGGGCCGCGGGTTGGACAACCCTGGTCTAAACAGTTGCCATCTCATTTCCTCTAGACTGTCAAAGTGTGTTGTTTAATATAATATAGCCATATCTTCACCATATTAGGAAACTGTAACTAAGTAAAAATAACTAAGACTATATAAAGGTATAAAAGCTTGTATTTGTCTGTATAGGGAAACACTTGTCTCTGCTTGACAGGTGTCCACATCTGATGTGAATGCAATAAAGACTTCATACTGACTTTAGAAAACTTGAAAAGACTTTTTGCTTTATCATTATGTCTTATCAAATTTTTTAAAAGAGCTCTTTACAATGCAAGTAGTGTCTTCTATTTTCTACATATACCAAACTTTCTATTCTATATTACCACTGCAAGGGGAGACAAAGGACCTCTGCAACAATGTAATTTGAGAAGTTCCTGCACTGTACATATGACAAATTCATTTATTGATGTATTCATGAGCTCCTGGAATCTTTAGGGAAGGAAGAAAGATTTCCGGTGAAAGAGAAATGCTAACCAGTGAGATTCTTTATTAGGTTTTTGCTGTTAGCCCAATATTTAACCAGTTTAGGGAAGTTCCACCAGTTTGGGAACATTGCCACTGATCCTATTGGGAACAAGATACCACCTATAATATAACTTATAGGAGTGTAACATGATTCTGGTACATATTGAGGTCTTATGCAATTTTTGATGAATCCTAGACCAATCCTCATAAGAGAGTGTAACCCTGATCTCCCATCATGTAAGTGGGGCAGACAATATTATGTATATATAAGGCATGTAAATTAAAACATACATAAAGATTGTGGAATTCCCTCCCTCACACAGTAAGACTTTCCTCTAGTCTCCAAACCTTCAAGCGTTCTCTGAAAACCAACCTCTTCAGACAAGCTTATGATATTCCTCAACCACCATCTTAATCTCCCCTATTACCACCCTCTACACAGCTAACACAAGACAACAACCCTCTGACTAACACTGGTACACACACAGCCCACTCAGTACTTTTATCTTTGCCTTCTAGCTGGTCCAGTGTGCAATATGATGTAGCATGTGCCCTTGTGTTTCAAACTCCCATTGTCCCATAGATTGTAAGCTTGCGAGCAGGGTTCTCTTACCTCTCTGTCTGTATGTATTACCCAGTATTGTTTTATTAATGTTTGTTCCCAATTGTAAAGCGCTACGGAATTTGCTGGTGCTATATAAACAAATGATGATGATGATGATGATGAAAGATTGTAAACTAGAACGAGAATTTTTCTGATCTGAGTGAAGATATTGAGTAATAGAATTAGCTTATTTATTAATGTGACAAAGGGAGTGGTTTGTCACAACCCTCTAAGAGAGTAATTAGGTATTCAGCTGACAGTATGCAGGGCAAGGCTGCAGACATTACATACTTATACAGCAGTATACCTAGTTTAAAGATATACAGGAGGGGGACATATGTATGACAAAATAATAGTATATAGTGTGATTTAACTTACATGTTTTGAAGTGGTTTGAAAGTGTTCCACAACTAAGAGCAATGCTTACTGGGTGTGTCAGCAGTGAGGTTAATCAAGCAAAACATCTGATGAGAACTCCTTTATAAAGACAAGGTGGGAGTGTCAAGCTAGAGCTGTGAGAGGAGTTTAACATATTTAAGCCTGATTTGCAGCCTGGGGCATTGGGTCCT
Organism: Mixophyes fleayi; assembly: GCF_038048845.1. Taxonomy (NCBI): domain Eukaryota; kingdom Metazoa; phylum Chordata; class Amphibia; order Anura; family Limnodynastidae; genus Mixophyes; species Mixophyes fleayi. The sequence continues at coordinate 72,777,890 of NC_134405.1, forward strand.
CGGGGGGGGGGGGTGTAGAGCCAGGCACATTAATATTTGTTTTTCTATATAAATAAATATATATATTGTGACAAAAGCGCTGGGAAAGAAGTGAATGGCAGGTACATAAGACCTAGATTCTTGTAATTTGTATTTTAAAACACCAGGGAGATTGTTTGTGTCTGAGGAAGATGTGTTTCTCAGCCTCTGGAGAGGCTGGTAAGGGTCCCTGGTGTTTTTTATGGAGAGAGTAGGGTGGGCTCCATACAAATGGTCCAGTCCAGGTCTTCTAGGCTGCAAGCTCACAGCAGACTATTTAGAAGCTGCACCTGAGGGGTGTCTGTAAAAGGTTGCAGCTCTGCCTTAATCAGTCTCTCATTTTCTGGGGAGGAGGTCAGATGTCTTCTAAGATAAACTGCAATTTGGCCTGTGAGTTCCACTTGTTTGGTTTAATTGAGGGACACTAAGCCTCTCACTCTAGAGAGGATATTCTACTGTATTAGTTAGTAGCCCGACGGCTAGGATTTAGTTTATGTTTTTGTTCTGTTTGCAAGCTGGTGAATAAAACTGGCTAAGGCTATTAACATGAAATACTGGATTTGCGTGATTTTCTGACTGAAGTGCAACCGTCCACCTCAGACGACGGCATCCCCAATACGATTTTATTAGTATCTATAATATAAATGTCTAGTGGCGTGTGTTAGTCTGTCTGTGTGTGTGTGGAAAAAATAAAACCAAGCTGCAGCGCCACCTGCTGGGCGGAGTTATACACTGACCTACTAAATTCTTAGTGTGTGTGGAAAAAAAATTCAGAAAGGGCTGAAATTTGGTATACTAAGATGTTTTTAATTTGTTAATTTAATTTGTTAATTTTTAAAAGTGTTTATAAAGATTAAAAAAATATATATATATATTTCTTAAAGGAGAAGTGACAGTTGGGAGTGGTTGGTGGTTGCCGGGGGTGACAGTGGGGAGTGGTTGGTGGTTGAGGCCTGGGCTATGGCCTAAATGCATGACAAGAACCTTTTTAATACCTAAAGTAGCTTGATTTGACTAGAATGCATGAGTATCATGCACGGGTTAACTTGTATATGTATATATATATATATATATATATATATATATATTTGCAAATGCCGCCAAGGCTTCTTCCTTCATTATTGGGGCTGCCCCTGGTCTCAAGGAGGAAAAGCATGGGGAAGCTTATTTATTATGTAGAGCGATGGTACAAGTATACACTGAGGGCCACTATACTGGCCTAGCGAGCGGTAAGACTTCTCTGCCCTGGTGACATTTTATTATAGACACTTAGTGAGAGAAGATTTTTCTATTTATGTGGTAAGCTGCAGTAGATAGTCTTCATTTAGGAACAGTCTTGATAAGTATATCCCCAAGTGTATAGGTTCTTATCACAGTAGCTAGTTGCCTCATACATTGTATTGAACCAGCTGAGACTTTACAAGACTGGACAATCCCATGCAGACATGTTTGTTAAATAGATGTGTATGTAAACAATCCTCCATTTGCTTCTATTTCTGAATACATAGTGAAGAGTGTCACAAATGGGTCATCTTGCAATCATCTCAAATTAAAAGAATTTAGCCTTTTTTACAAAGCATAAGACATAAAATCTTCATAAAAGACATATTCATTCAAAATAATGGCTAGTTAAGTTATAGCATTAAAGTTCAAAAATATGACACACATATGGGTCTGACCATGTAGAGAAAAATGCAGCATGTATTGATATCATACATTATTAAAAATACTCCTTATTAAGGGTTCCTGAGATGTGGTGAAAATAATACGTGTACAGTTTTTATTGTAGTTCCAAATCAGAATGATTTACAAAACAGCACAAAATAGGATTTGTTAGCGTAGTGCTTGGTATTACTCTCCTTATAATCACTCCGGTACGTCTGGTTTGGGGAACGACCAGATTCTTTCAAACAAGATTTCAATTGCAATCTTAACTAAAGTCCTTCCCTACTTTATGTGAGAAGGTTCCTTATCCTTACATTCTAATTATCCAATTTTTCAAATGAAGGCACAGGATGCACTTATTCCTACAGGGGCTCAGACCTATCTCGGCATAAACAGTAAGAGCTACCCTATTACGTAGAGCTGGATTAAGATTCTGGAGGACCAGGGGCACTTAAGACACGGGGCACCTATGGTCTAAAAGTAAGAGCATGGTGCCATTATTCAGGGAGAGTTACTTAATTTTGAGTCACCTACTACTGATTATATAACACTATTATGCCCCTTGATGATCTAAATGAATAATAGTGTCCCCTTGATGAGTGTAATCAATAATAATTCCACCTTGATGAGAGTAATTAAAAATAGTACCATCCTTGATAATATACTTACCTTAGGACTCTTCTTATTTCTCCATTCTTTCTCTTATTTCTCCAGTCTCTAGTCCACCATGTGTGCAGATGTAGAGAGACGCTTTTGCCTCCCGCAGCAGTGAGGTAATAATGCTTCAACGCTTAAGGTAGCCAGGAGCCCCTACATAGAGTCATGTCCGGGAACAGGTGCTGCCATGGCTACTAAGGCAGCCTTAACAGCCATGGCAGCATCTGATCCCAGACAGGCGCTGCCGCTTGGTCCAGTGGTGCCTCATGAGACAGTAGTGCCCCCCCCCTCCTTAATCCAGCTCTGCTGTTACATGCCAATCATGTAGGGCTGCTGGTGCATGGTTACTTTTTAGCCTCCCTAATATGTCCTGTCAGATGATAGTTCTCAGAACGTACTGCCACAGGATGAAAGAAAAATAACAAAATTCCTCTTTGTTATCTATGCGTTTCTCCCATCAATGGGAGAATCGAGTAGGAGTTCTGTGGGATATTATGTCTGTTGTGGCATTTTGTATGCCTATATATAAGAAGTGTGGTCCTTTATTCAATTTGTAGGTAATTATTAATTAATTAATTAGTTAATTGAGGGAGTGATTGTTTTGATCTAATTAATACTTAGCTAAAGAACATGCCTTTAAAATTGAAACATTTTATGGGACATGAATTCTCATTCAAAACGTCTCATTTCATCAGATCTATGTTGAGTTCAGAATTGTTCAAATCATAATTTCTATCTGCATGCAATATTGATCACCTGTGCTTAAGAAATTATTATTGATTTGTGGCTCATATTATTACACTCCATATTGAGCTATTAAACATAGTCACGTTAGTTGTATAGTGGGCTATTAAAGTTCAAATCTCTTTTAAATTGCTCAAAGTATATAGCGGGGCTCCTTCCAATCTCTAAACATTCTGATTTCCTCATGTTTATTCCCAATTGGGCCACAATCTCTTCTCTTCTTAATGTGAACAGCTCTGGGTTACATTTTCAGAATGTTTATGAAGAGACAGTGGTTAAAATATTGATTCCTGATGTATGAACAATAATTTTTCATATATATATATATATATATATATATATATATATATATATATATATTTGCATGCTGAAATAGACTCTTTTATTTGCTAATACAGTCTCTTGGATTAAATAGGAGTGGCTATTATAGAATACTAAACGAGAAAACCTGCAGAATGTATAGCTTAGAAATTTGATTTCAGAAACTTAAAAATGTGCCTAGGTCAAACTCAAGGTTGGGCTCTCTTGGGGATAGTGTACATAAGTCATAGATCCATTTTTCCTCTTCTCTACATATAGCTGCCTCATAGTCACAGCCCCTCCGTGATTTACCTACTTTCTTTATTCCCAGATATTTCAGGGAACTAGGGTCTTGGTTGTGTACTTTGGAGTAGCGCTCCAGTGTGCTATGCTTATCAGACTGGTTCTTGGAATTTCTCAGATGTATCGACATTTTTAGCTGAAGGCTCCTAACTGTCCACCCCACATACTGGAACAAGGGTACTCCAATAAATAAATCACACCCTGCGCATCACAGGAAATGCGGTGATCTTATATACTTTCTTTGTCACTTTTACATGTAAATTTGTGATAGGCATGAAGTGGCTTATTTTAATTGTTTTGCACACTGTACATTGATTGCAGTAATAAAATCCAGGGTTTGCTTCACCCAACCAGGTTGTTCTTTTGTCTTCTTTTTTTATGTGGCATGGCACTTTTTTATTCTTCAGATTTTGTGCCCTCCTTTAAACTATTTTTGGTTTCTCTGGTAGTAGATTTTGTAGTCATCTTTAAGTATGAAGTCCTAGTGCCTTGTCAAAATTCTCTCTAATCCCCTTATGCTGCTGTTCTCCTTCCCTCTGGGGGCTTTAGTACTTTCTTTATACATACACATCTATTTAACTAACACATCTGCATGTGCCGGGGATTTCTCTGTCTTGTAAAGTGTATGTACCAAGAAGGTTGGAATTCCCTTCCATTATCCCAACTTTTTGCAGCAGCAGAACAATACATCATTGGGTCAAGCTCAGATAGAGACTCTTCTTCCATTGTCTATCCAGAATGGATTATTTAATACCAGTCCACTTGGTGTCAAAGAAAGGACACATGGCCATGTCACCTATTAAAGTTTCCATGTCAGTGGTATTGGCCATGGTTTGAGGAGAGGTCTCATTAGTAGATTTGCTATTAACTTTTATCTTTCTTGTGCAAATTTAACAATTAAAGCAAATGTCTGATTGCTTGCTATGATTTTTGTGCAGATTTGAGGATGTTAGCAAAAAAGTGGAAGGAGTCGTAAGTGTAAGATGCGGCCGAATCTGCATAAAGACGTATGTGTACATCCAACTCTGAGTGAGACACACTGTGATCCGGTAATTTCAATTTCCGTTCCTTTGCTATAAATTATATTATTATAGTTTCCCGGAGTTTTAGTATTTGGTGAGACAATATTAATATTATATTAATAACACTTAATATTGTTAAGACAGAGTAAATTTAGAGCTTGAGATAGGCTTACACTTAGAATCTTGAATATTGTTAGGCTTATAGTTAAAGCTTGGGGTAGGTTTAGATTTAGGACTCTGGTTAATGTTAGGTTTAACTACGTGTTATGATTATGACTGTTATGTTAATATTAAGTTTAAATGTTTTTTTATCTGACCATGATTAATATAATTAACTTGATCACCAACACCTGAAAGAGAAGACAAGCGTATGGGGTCTCTCGTTTTTCTAATGTACTTAGAGCAGTGATGGGAAACCTGATACACTTCAGAGGTGAATGGTGTGGCCCTCCAATCTTAAAAAGGAACGCATATTACCCTTGATCTTAGTAATAGGTTAAATCATTTAACACCTATCAGCAGGCATTTTAAACAAGTGTTAAAAGTTATAACAAACAAATCTGACAATCAAGCAGCAAGGAGTTGGGGACCACAGGTGAAGGCTCAGAGGGCCGCCTATTGCCCACCCCTGACTTAGAATCTTTTTAAGGTCTTCCCTATACAGGCTTGATTACTACGTCAAATGCCCCTTTTACCCCTCTTTTAAAACATTCCTGAATACACTACCTATGTGCAATAGTGCAGAAGTTTCTATGAATCTTGTGCTGGGATTTAAAAAACAAGCAAACAATAAATCGCATATACATTAATTATAGACAAAACCATTATGGTACAGGATTTAGCATCAGCAGCTCTGTATTATTTGGATGTGTTGTATAAACAAAAACAACCATATCTCTTGCGGCATTGCTATAGCATTTCCTTAATCAGCAAGTACCAAGATGTGAAAGTAAAAACATGTAAAAAAAACAAAACAAATAGACTGCATAATAATTAAAAAACAAGAGTCATTCATGTAAGCTACAAAATTACACACATGCAAATTTAACATTCCATTAAATTAACTACTGTTTTATCAGCCAGACTATATTATAACAAAACATATAAATGCACTTTTTATTTTTATTCTATTTATCTATGTATATATGTGTTTTATTAGTTTATTAATAACCATCCTCTGTACAGGGGTAAGGACAAGAGAATGTTTGGGACACATCACAATGAATTATATAATACATCGATTATAAATGCTGTTATAGGATTTTTGGGGGAAATGTGATGATTCCCCTGAAAATCAACCTTTCTCCTGTGTGAATAGATCAGTGTTATTCGCTTAAAGGTAATCCACAAAACCAAGAATATCTTTATAGTATATATTCCCTGTAGAAATTGATGATCGGTAATTTCTGTATGTCTGGGATAATACAGAGATTGCTTTATATGTAAAGAAGTTGGATGAACAGATGTGTCTTCAGTTCCGTCAAGGACCCCTCTGTGACATGAGAAAAAGATTTGTTTTTTTTCCACACTATCACTTGTCCAACTAATGGAAATATATATTTTTTCTTCTTTTTTGATCTGTCATGGGCCAAATCATTAAAAAGGATATATATTTCCTTCTATGTTTATCCTAGTTCATAAAAACAACCCAATCACTCCCTACATGGCCCCCACTAGTGATTGGTTTTTTTCAATATCTGCCCACTTCAAACCTGCGGGCATCAAAACACGCAGGAGATGAAGATTGAATATCATAAGGTGCTCTGACCCTAGTCATCTGCTCCTTAAAACAACATAAGGCAATTACTGAGATATCTGCAAGTTATTTACAGTTTTAACAGAACACACAACCTCTGCGTTCATACTGATATTTGTATTAAAATCTCTTGGGATGGCTTCTTCCGGTGTCTTAATTTAAACTAGGATATCAAAGCAAAAAAGAAAACCAAGGCCCTCAATTTCGTAGATTTGGGGATGTAGTAAAAGCTTTCACATTATCCTTTCTAGCAGGTAAAATTTGTATATAGCCATGGATGTAGAAATCCATTATTTCCTGTAAATACAGCCTTAAAAGCTGCAGCTGAAATTACTTCACTGATGCTGACAATTACCTCTTTTTTTATTCAAATGACCATTCTTTGACTTGCTTTATCTTGCACTGAAGCATTTGTTTTAGGGCATATATTCTGTAGTAGTTACCATTGTAAATTAAAGCAAGGAAGTATAGAAAATACATTATTTTAGCTTCAACTGTCAATAAAGTATATACTGAAATGATTAACTAATACATATATACATATTTTCATGTTTAAGATGCTTGCCATAAAATTTTAATTAATTCTAATTTTGGCCCATCTGCTTCCTGACTGCAGTTCCACATATATCTTGTCAAGGCAGGACAAAGTGACAACCAGTGGGGGATTAAGATCCCATAGCAAGATAGTAGTACACAACACTATAACATTAATATATATATTATATACAGTATATGTTATAACTACTTACTACTACTTGCCTTTGCCCAATCCAGCATTCTACCTCTGCACAGCTGATTCTCTGGGTCACAGAACTCAGGTGACAAATTAATAAACTGCTTGATGCACGACAGAAATGCCAATATGGCCATTTGACTGAAAGCAGTGCAGAACATTCCTGCCGCCACAGCTACTATAGTCTGCAATGATCCAGATGCACAGAAATGTAACAAAGTCAACAATTTAGTCAGCGGTGGTATTTTTGTGTGGATGCTAATCATAGGCTCTACATCACTCTGAACAATATACAGAGTGTTCATGATCACATGAGGTGGTAGCCAAAACCAGCATATTTCTGGCTTCCCAAATGGAATTAAATTAAATTAAAACATTTGTTGTTTCCCCCTTTTGAAAATAAAGTATTATCTGCTGTAGAATCAATCTGCAATAAGCCACTCAGATGCAGCTAGCTACTGCTGCATCTTAGCATCTCCTCAGTTCCTGAAGTCTTTCCTCATAAGTTTTGTTATGACACCTATGCAGCATGCTGCTAGCCCTTCTCTGATTTTCAAAAACTATGATTTTATGCTTAAGTCAACTCCTTTATTTTTTCGAAATTCTGTTGAACCCAAATCTTGCTAAAAACCCTTAGGATTTGGTTGAAATCTAACCCAAATTCAGGAATTGCTGCATCCTTAACTAAAAATGAATACTTTAAGAAATTTGACTGGAGATCAGATATTTTAGTACAGGGGGCTAGAACCAAATACATGTCATATGAAAGAATACAGATTTTAAAAGATTCGGCCTTGCGCTTTCACATGAAAACATGAAGCCAAGACATTCTTACATCTAGATTTACATGACCACTGAAGCCCAAAATTGAATTTACTAAACTGCAAAATTACATTTTTTTAAGGGCAAGCTATAAAGGTAAAATATATTGTTCACTGTTAACCTGACATTCTACTGCAGTCAGTGTTGGCCCAAGCTACGGCCTTATAGGCTAAAAGCATGTGGTGTCTGATTGTATGGAGTGCCAAAATGAAAGATTTTGGTGCCTCATACAACCAGAAGTCTATCCTCTGTATGTGAGTCTCTGCTCACCATCCTGCTATCTGTGTTACTCGCACTGTCACACAGACATGCAGGGTGCTCTGACAGTGCTCTGCCTAGTGTGCACGTACCCGATAGAGTACATTGTGAGTAAACAAATTATTTAGCACTTTTGTTTCCCAGGTCCCCAGGCTACAGGAGAGGTGGTTAGCGCCATGTTTTGTTACAGATTAAGCCCAACTGGATCCACTCTCCCTCTGATATGTTTTAGCTTAATGTATTTATTATTTATATTGTGTTCTTTTACTATGCTCAATGTTTTACTAGTACCAGGTCTGCAAAAGAGATGTAGCCATGCTGGCTCCCTCTTGGCATGAGCGAATGATTATGCCAAGATGGAACCAAATGTAGAATGTTCCACAGATGCATCAAGCACCTGCACAAGCCACTACCAAAAGTTTGGTTAGGCTTTCAGAGGACCACCTAGACTCTATGGAAAGTATGGCAGAGAGCAATTGTTTTCAGGCCAGCAATGCAGGGGTTAAGACCCAGAAACAAAGCCTGGTTGAATCTTCTTACCAGTGATCAAGCTCACTTTGCTGGAAATCTATTGTGTGAGTCTGGCTACCGGGGATTGAGAAAAGCTCACGTCAGGCCTGACTGTAACAATGATCTCTCTAATCCATTACTGCTGATTCCCCTCCATCTATAGGGATATGATGCAGGTCAAAGAGATGAGGCTGCAGTCATTTAAAGCTGCTGTGACATTAATAGCCAGGTCCCTCTTTAAGACTAAGTGCATTTGCTAGCTTTGCAGACATGCTCTGCTGAGTCATTCTCTGCCTGGTTAATTAAAGAAGCACCTCTCCTCTAATATGGCAACTTAGCATAGAGAGCTTGTTGGTGGACATATTAGCTTAGTATAAACACTTTAATTATTTGATGTATATTATTCAGATCAATAATACACATCCTTTCATTATTGTCAATAGGTAACTTTACTTGCTCTGTAAAGTGACCATTCATGATAATGATGGCCAATTGTTCACCTATCGTAATCAAGAAACATCTGATCCATTGTAAATTAATTGGATATATTGAAAAACCTGTGGGGCATCATCTAATAGAGAGTCATATTCCTTAAGGCAATTTTACCTGAGCAGTTAACTACCAGATATGTGGCAGATTTAGCCACAATGTGTGGGTCCAAACCTGTCACATATATATATATATATATATATATATATATATATATATATATATTGGCAAACAGAATCTCAGTGTATGGACATGTGTTATTCTTGGTAGACAAACAGGTAATAAGGATAAGTATATTTACAGGACTATATCACATATGTTGCTCAATCAGTCATATCTGATTGCCTTTAATTATGTTGGGGTTGACTGTCACGAATGCAGTCACGACACTCATGACTTGGATATTACAAGGGGTTAAACAGGATTTCAGCACTCAATTTTACACTCATCTATCACACATGTTAGAGATCTAGCCTTGTTCATACCCCAAAGCAGTTATCTGACATACCGAACTTAATCAATGCCACCACCTATTGTATTAGGTCTATAGGAGCACAAAGCTCTTGTTGAACAAATGGATAAACTGACACATATATAACATAAGTGACGGGAGGGAAGTAAAGGGAAAGGGCAGCAAAATCTCCACATAAAAAGAAATTGGATTTCACAAAATGCAATACAATATAAGACAAAAACATCTCTAATAAGTTTTCAAGCGTTATAAAAACGTAACCGGAAAAGCCAGGTATTATCAAAAGTTTTTGAGGTGTTATTAACAAAACACATGATGCTTTCCATTTTATAAACATACCTGTCATATGCAAACTACTTACATGTCATATAAACTGCAAATGGGTGATTTAATTCATAGTATTAGCTTGGTGTGGCTTACAGGAACTTTGCTTCCAATCATGGATAAAAACTTTAGAGGGAGAAACTAAATTATATTGTTATCTCTTTGATTGTCTCCAAATTCTTCAGCTGTACCCAGATAAGTGCCCAATAACAATTTATGACGCATGTTATAAAAGTTAAAACCTCTTGCAATATCTCTTTTACGTTATATCAATATGATCAGTAATATCCAACAACAGACCCCTCACAATCTTCATGGTTCTGTTATCTCTCAGATCATCTCAACTGGGTGTTAGGAGGCTGAGCAGCTGTGAAAATTTTAAATGAAGGGAAATAAAGAACAGAAAGATGTCATATTTTCTTACATATCACAAGTACAGTATTGATATCTGGTGTATAAATAAAGGGAAACTCATGACCTGTTGTATTTCTGGTAATGTCATCTTGGTAGGGCATTCTGTTAAGAAGTTAGGCCAGTGTAAAAAAAAAAACCTGACTTAAAAGGTGTTTGATAAAAGGTTGTAAAAAACTAATTTACATTTACACAGAACATATTGAAAATGTCCTGTAAATCTAATAGATTTGTTCACTTTTGTGAGTCAATTTCACATTGAGAAGTGTTCCAGTGAATTCATGCTCTCCCAGCAAACAGAAATCTGATCATTCCTGAGTTTACCATTTTTCTTTTATTTCTAGTTTGCTTTACAACAATCTATTGTGTATGAACTTTGCATGCCATCTTTGTTAATTGTTTTTCAACTTAAGCATTATGGATTTATTTTCCATATTAAATCCCACTTAATAAGTTTCTGTCTCTGTGTTTTTACAAATTCATGTGTCAGACTTAGCTTGGTAATAGAATACTACATAGTTGAAACAGAGGAAATCATTTACTTTATAATAACTCTGGGTCAGGGAAGAGAATTTGGGTTATAATAACCATGATTAAAATAAATTGCAAGAGATTAAATTAGATAAAGGGAGAACCAAAGGCTTCCTGAGTAAGAGTGAAAGTGCTCCAGAAAAAAACCTTGGTGGTCTCCTAATTGGTAAGGCAAAATTTAGTGTGTGGTATAAACATGGAGATAATAGGGGTAATATCTTATCATAATCTTTAAATATATGCCTAAATATTTTATTTGAGAAGATTTAAATTGTCATTTAAATTAGAATTTTGTTTTAAAAAGTTTTTTAGTTATTGGAGTGAGCTTGAAGTCTAGAACCGCTGTTTGTGAGGCATTCAATTTATAACCAAAAACAGAACTATATATTTTGGTTTTTTTCAAAGAAAGCTTGAATCGGATGCTGCTGCATGCACTCAACCTTGGCATGCCCTTGCTATACATTGAATTTGAACATATGCCCCTTCCCCTTCCCGTTCCTCCAATTAAATCGTAGGCTGTTGGACGTGTCATTTATGTGCGAAGATGAATTGCGTTCTTTGACATATGTTTCAGGTTTGCGCATATGCAGAGTGAAGAAACACAAAATACACCACGTAAATGGACTTAATGAATCATGCCCTATGTGCTTATTTTTTTCAACGGAATCATCATCCTGTGTGGGGAGAATACAGAATGACTATAAAGTATATTTGTATTAAGAAAGCAGAAAAAAACCTACTTTTTATGGACCAAAAATGACATTTCTGCATCCTTATTAGAATATGGTATAACATTCAATAGTTTTCCATCAATTACACTTTTATAGGGCTTGATTATACAATAGGATGACTAGGCTGCAGCCTAGAACGCAAGGATTTTTTTGGGGCAGGGGGCGCAACATTTTTTGTGGTGCAAAATTGTGAAAGGGGAGGTATAAATTAAAATTCATTTTAAAATATTAGAGAATAATTGTTTTTCAAAGTAAAAAGAAAGCATGAAAGAAAAATGTAGTAAGGTTTTAATCTTGACATATTCCCATGGTTAAAGCTGAAGACAAAGTGTCATTCTTGAGCAGTGCTTGAGGGCAAGCAAGTAGTAGAGACAAAAATGCTGATAAGTGCAGGCGTGACAACCCCCCTGTACTTACACATCTTCACCCTCAGTACCGCTTGTTCACACCTCCATCCTGCTAGAGTTCTGATTGTAATGACAATGAAATGAGTGACAAATTTTACCTTGACAGTTTTAAAAAGACAAGAGTCTAGTTGCAAAAACACAGAAACATAAACATTTAATGTTTGTGATGCGTGTGAGGGAAACAGGATTTTAAATCAAGGATTAGTTCTTTTTACCGAGGGGGCAAGGGGCACTATGAACCTATTAGCCTAGGGTGGACTGGACTGCATCCTTAATCAGACCCTACGCTTTTAAGAACATTTTTTACTTGTGACAACTCATCTGTCTCTGTCAGTAAACTCACAGAAAAGCTAAGTGATATTCAATACTGCAAACAGTTCAGATTCACCAGTTCTGAGCTTCCTGGACAGATAATTATACACTTCTGAAGAACAGTGAATTGTATGTTACAGATCCATCTTTAGAATGCAGAGCAGGCGCAGCTAAGCTGTGGCTCTCTAACAGTTGTGAAACTATAACACAGAGTTCATAGTCAATGCTTTGTATATATCCATAGGACAGGGGAGGGCTGGGTCAGGGTGCAGAGGGACAACTGCTCTTTATATTGTACAATGATCACTTAGATGCTCACTGTATTGTATGTTGGCTTCTAGGATGTTTTCAGTAATGTATAAAGTTTGCTACAATGGTATCTGTGTTGTACAGGGTGCAGCATAAAGATCTCCCATATTTCGAGGGGGCACTGTGTGAGCTGTAGTGGGTGTAAAGAGGCGGGGTAGATTTATTTCGGTAGGTTAGGCTCTGCCGTTTTTAGTGCCCATCATGAATTGAACTGGTGAACATAGGGTATTTGTTGTTCAAGAGTATTATGAGAACAACCATTCTTTGATAACGATGCAGAGAGGTTGAAATGCATCTATACCAGATCGGAAAACGATTTTGCTAAGGATTTTTAATCTTTGTGCAACTGGATCAACACTGAAAAGAAAATCACTTGGCAGACCTAGGACCGTTAGAACGCTAGAAAATGTGGAAGCAGTGAGAGCATCCACTCAGCAATCACCAAGGCGTTCCATTCATAATTATGCCGTGGCACTGGGGATATCAAGTCGGTGTTACATCCTTCCAAAATTATGTTGGTTCAAGAATTAAGTGAGGGAGATTATGCCAAGCGAAGAGCCCTAGGTGAGAACATTCTTCAACAGGTTCCTGCTGCAGCCGTTCTTCTGAGTAGCATTGAGGCTCACTTCCATACCAGTGGAGTCGTAAGCAAGCAGAATTTTCGATATTGAGCTGAACATAACCCTCGTGAACTCCACGAACGACCACTCCACTCTCCTCGCCCAACTGTTTGGTGAGCAGTTGCAGACTTTGGTGTGATCTGCCCTTATTTTTTGAGGAAGATGGTGCAACAGTAGCTGTGACCTCTGACCGGTATGTTGAAATGTTGGAGAACTTTCTGCACCCCAAACTGGACAATGTGGATACAGAATATGTGTGGTTTCAACAGGACGGGGCCACACAGCACGACGTTCGCTCAGAGTGTTGAGGAAAATGTTTCTTCAGTGTTTGATCTCCTTAAGGGGAGAAGTGGGGTGACTGGCACGGTCACCAGATTTAAGCCCATGTGACTTTTTCCTTTGGGGATACCTGCAGGAAAAGGTTTTCAAACATCGTCCTCGGTCGCATGAGGATTTGAAAAAAAGGATCAGACAGGAAATCGAAGCCATTCCACCTGATATGACCCGGAGAGTGATGGAGAAATTCCGGGAACGTCTTCAGCAATGTATTGCCAACGACAGCCGCCATTTGTCTGATATGATGTTTAAAACCCATTAAAACAAAACTGTTTATGTTCTTTTCAGAAATAAATGCGATGTTTTCCTAAATAGTTTCTCTTATTTTTTATACCCTTTCAAAATGTGGGAGATCTTTATGCCCCACCCTGTGTATTAGTCACTATAATGATCTCTGTATTGCATAGTAATCACTAGAATGTTCTCTGTATTGTACAGGCTGTCTGCCTGTATTGTATATCAGTTATTGCATCATTGCATAACAGTCATTAGAATGGCCCCTGTATTATAAATATCTCACTAGAATGTATTTATATATATATATATATATATATATATATATATATATATATATCTATATATGTTACTAGAAACTCTCTGTATTGTATAGCGGCCACTAATAGTGTCTGCATTGATTGCTAGTCACATGGGACTGCTAGAGGTTGTATATGATTATAGCTCTTTGACATAACATATTTCCTACAACATTTCAACATTTTCATACTTCAATGGCTATATAAAACCACATCTGCCAGTTTTAGTCACACCCATTTTTCCATTGCTGTGCACTGGTAGAAAAGCCTAGGCCAGTTGCTAGCCCTTCCATTCCATCAGGTGCCTTTGATTCAAGTCAAATAGGCCTTGGACATAGCTCTGGAACCAGATTTCAGCACTAGCTGAAGAGGCCATTTATAACTGGCAGCTTAGGCTTCATTTAAGTCTGCATTGCCATTTGTATGTGGTTAGCGATCATGAAGTGGTTGAAGGTCTTCTTCATAGGTGTTGCTCTAACAGGACATGCTGAGAGCTTGAAAGCCACAGTCTACCTATATCTGACCTTCATGGTCCATTCTTGTATGCATAAAAAGGGTGCATCAGAGGTCGGGGATAATACAAGCAGTACCTAGCAGGGAGTTCTTCCGTTGCTTTTATCCTTTTTGTTTTCGCATCCTTTTATTCATGGGTCAACATCAATTAAGAAACTAAAATGGCAAAGCCATCATGAGTAATTATGCAAGGATAATGAGCACCGATATCTCCCCACACATGTTCCATGTTGAGAAATTTGTGAGCCTTTCATTGCAATAGAATCTAACTAGATGATTGAATTTTTTTATCTATTGTAGTGGATTTAATTATTGTACGTAGAGTAAACCTACCTCACAGCATGAAAATGAAACTAATGCAGCCCCTACTGATTCCTGCTGGTGACAAATGGCAGCGGGAGCTGCTTACTTCTGTGGAGGGATTTTAATCACTACATAAGCTTTTCATAATCTCAGAACAATATCCAAGATAATTATAAAACACAAACTAAAAGGGAGTTTTCACAGCAGCACTCTTGGATAATTCAAATTAGGATTTGTCTTCTTTGGCAGAAATGCAAAAACTTTCCAGAAGGAAAAAACAAACAAGATTACAGTAGAAAAATCAGAAATTATTTTACTAGAATAATGTGTATGAAGATCGTGAGTTAATACTGCCCACATACGGCATATCTGGTCAGACGGTTTGGTCAAGTTGGGCTCAGCTATGTAACATGTGAGGACCCTTCTATATGATCAAATCTGGTCCAAACAGATATGACTTGATTTGTCATAATTGTTCATTGTGTTATTTAATGAACATCTGCTAGAAGCCCTGGCAGAACTTTAACATCTGGTAATGTGTCCCAACTGCTCAATGACCTGATCTGTGCGATTTGTCCACCAGCTTTGGATCAACTTTTGTATACTAGTCGCAAGTTACAGCACAGTTTTGTACACTAGCAACCAGAGATGATCCAGTTTTGATGGGCATACTGTATTTGGTCACTGATGGGCATAAAGTGTGAATGGGTTCTGCTGAGTACAAATTTATCAAGGCACCGATCTCAAGATACATGCCCTGTCGAATTCTGGTGTAGGTCTGCTGTGCCCTACTACACAAGACACTGCAGGCTATGTACAATAGCATTGCATTATGAATTATACAAAGCATTGAATTATGAATTCGCACACACCACACAGAAAAAGAAAAAATATATTGAATTAACGTAACCTGCTTTAACGTAATCAATTTTTAACATGATAAAAATACAAACTGTCAGATTTACTAAGCTGCAGTTTAACAAACCACCTGAAAAACCTACATAAAAACAGCCAGACAAAACAGGTGTTTGTAAGAGGTGAGATTGCTCAGACAATATGCTGTTAGAATATTTAAAAATGATAATATTTATTATAAATAGCTTTATTTTTATACTGGTTTATGTTGTTTTTTTTAAGCTGCATCCGCACACTGACACATTTTTTTCTTTATACAACCAAAGCTTTGGCTGCAAGATTGTTCAAGTATTTCTTCCTACAGTTACTTTGATGAGGTTTGCTAAACAATTTAGAGACTCATTTTAAGTTGGATGTATGTCTTTTATTTGGCACAAAATACTAATTTCTATACTGTGCACGTGTATTCAGACGTCTGCCTATCTCTATACTTAGAGACTCAAAACAGGGGTAAGCAGTGGTAAGCGTGGGTTAAGTACAGTGTGACAGTATGGGCTTGATGGGAATAAGCAACTCATCTGTCAATCAAGCATCATAAGACTCATGTGGAATGACTGCTGTTTATCTATATGGACATTGATTTGTTTATGGACTAATATATATACTAGTTTTCATCCATCTGGGAGGCTATATTACCGTAATCCCATCAAGTTATTAAATGTAGCCAGGTGGGTTAACTGTAAATTGTTGGATTACAAAATGGTTTTTATTCTATTTTCTGGCAAAGTTTCGATCCCTACAGTAAGAACAGGAAGTCTAGATCATCCTAAATCCCTTCTATGTCACAAAATCATGGAAGGGGTCTAAACAGGGAGGTTCCCTTACTCAACTAGGATTAAGTCTATCAACTGGTTTGAGCCACTATTGTTCTCCCTGGGATTACACCAGACTCCTGGGATCCAAAACAGCAGGAGGGAAAACCACGAGGGGATGGCATCTCTCCCCTCACAGCTCCTTGTGTTAGGATTTGGGAGCCACTAGCATCACGGATGAACTTGGAGTAACTCTGCAGGGTGGGATTTCAACCATGGCAAATCTGGACTGTTTAAGAACGCCCTGCAAGGGGACTCAGGTGTGTTTGAGGTTCTACCCAGCCTGCTGTTATGGTTTGGTCTCTTATCTGTTCAGTCATGATTGCTGCTTCATATCTTTTGTCTTAGTCACATCTTTATTGGAACAACTTGTCACAAGAAAATTCTGCTGTATTGGTAGCTGCTCATGAGACAGCTCACCTGGTGTGCCTGCAGGAACAGGGTGACTGGGGTATAGAATCCTACCATCTCAGTAGAGAGCTTTGGCCAAGTGCCCGGGACCTGAAAGTTGGAAATGAACACTCTCTGAGGAAGTTGTAGATTACAACGAAACGCGTAAGATAAGCTGTCTTCGCTACATGGTTATTGATACTCGTATGCTGTTTTTATACTTGGAGCTCAGCAAACATTAGAGCCGGAATTGCCTGCACGAACACCTTTCAAATAGGTCTCATACCAGAGACCAGGGACTATCAGTTCTATTGCCGGAGGCTCTATCTACCAGACCGTAAAGTCACTGCATTGGCCGTCTATAGTATGCAAATAAGACCGTGGTATATCCACTTACATAGGAACCAGGATCCCGATACTCATTTCTGGAGGAGGACTTTAATCGATACTCCGAGCATGCATGCTAGGGACAGAGAAGCACAGATCGGGTGATACACCGTAGATTCATGCTTCGGATAAGCAAGTGCTGTATATTGTGGATTGTCCGTACCTCTATAATCAATGCTTATAATGCAATTTGGAGGAGATTTACCAACTCTTTATTGCAGACTTTATTACACTGTACGAGACGCTATATTGTCTAGCCCAAGAGTCTGGGATTTCAAACGTTTGGGTGTCAGAGTTTACGGACTCATACTCGGTTGTCTACCTTAGCTTGGAACCTTTTTTCGGCTGCACTAAGAACAGCAGTGTGAGCTCTGTTTATGTACGGTATTGTTCTAATATATCCCATCCCACTTGGAGGATTTATCTAATCGGACCCAGATTTATTATAGGTGCACCTTATCATTGATACTCCTTTCAGAGATGGGAATTTATTTGTATATGTATTCATATTGAGTATTATACATGTTTTTAAATATGTATTTGTTTTATTAAATATATCTTTTAAATAATCCACATTGCATTACCAGTTTTTGGAGGACTTGAAATACTACTGCGGTTTGGGTGGAAATGAACAGAACAGCATGGCCGGCAATGCCATTGAAATCTATGGCACTAGCAATTTAGCTGGGAGATTATACAGGATGTCAGTGGGGCTGAACAGCTTGGCCCAGAGATACTAAAACTAAAGTTTGGCCGGGAGTCAGACTTAGGTCTGATCCAGCGAATCTGATTGCTCTGTTTCTCCAGCAACAGCATCAGGACTGACTTTGGCAACAGCTTGGCAGGAGATTGTCTACAACTTGGACGGACCATGTTTATACTGCGGGAAATAGTAAATAGCAGCTTGGCCGGAGTTAGTCTAAAGCAGATAATGCTGTACCGTTCAAGGTATAGGAAAAGACAGTTTAGCCGGTCTCCGGATACTTTCTACCTGCTGGTGTACCATCGTTGACTCACCATAGGAACTGCATCAGCACAACTGCTGAAACTACAGCTTGGCCCAAAGTGCAATTTTTACAACTTGGCCGAAAGAGAATTCCCATAGACTTTAATAGTGGCTCAGATATAGTGTTTCATTATAGTATACTGTATTGGAAATAACAGATTGGCCGGGCACCACGGTACTCTCAGCGTACTGGCGTACCTTCCGGCAACTGCATCAGGACCACTAAAAAATTACAACTTGCTCTGAGAACGGTTTTACAAACCTTGCCCCAGCTAAAGAATATAACTATATCTATATGATGGTTAAGGGATAATTTGACACTGGGATGCTGTTGAGTGATGTTGAGTAATGTTTGAAGTTTGGTGATCACTTGGGTGTTATTTTGATTGTTCTCGGTATTACTGGCTATTGTTTACATTTGCTTTCTGTAATAAAGATACAGTTGTATCATCACTCTCTCCATGCATGTCTATTCCTGAAACCCTAGATACCAGTGTAGCCCAGTGGGCTCTCGCCCTAACACCCTGGTATTGTGACATATAGCAAAGGGGCATTCACGTAATTGTGACACAATAAGACATGGATGCATCAGCAGATAAATCTTTTATGAGGCTTTTCTCTTGCGCCATCTAGCGGCTGGTGGAATGATAACGATGACTATCAGCAGCATTAGTTAGCCACTTCTGATTGGCTTATTGCACATTGATTCCTCTAGTCAGTACTTAATAGATTAATGCATACCTTCCAACTCTCCTGATTTAGGTGGGACAGACCCAAGTTGAAGGCTCCATTTGAGCACTAAGGACAAATAAATGGCCTTAGTGTTCATAGAAACATTGTTTGTATAATGGCTGAAGCACCTGAATAACGAGAAGAGTAAATTGTCTTGGTAAGTTTCTTGGAGTTTTGCATTATGGGAGCTTTATATAATGGGATGCAAATCCACTTGTATTTAAATTAGTCTATAGTAATGTTGGTTATTTGTTAATTTCAGAAGTGCAGGACAGCTTTGTCGCGCAGGTCAGAAAGATGGGTGGTATATCCCGTTCACTGCTGAATGAGTGCCCTGCGCACCAGTGTCAATGAATGGGTATTTGGAGGGTAGGAGGGTAATGCGCAGCCAGACCCTTCAAAGGCACTAGGTACGCCATTTGCATTGTAACGTAGCTGTCTATTCCCATTACATAATTTA
Organism: Mixophyes fleayi; assembly: GCF_038048845.1. Classification (NCBI taxonomy): domain Eukaryota; kingdom Metazoa; phylum Chordata; class Amphibia; order Anura; family Limnodynastidae; genus Mixophyes; species Mixophyes fleayi. The sequence goes on from NC_134405.1 coordinate 72,797,671, forward strand.
CTTTTTCATTTGGTTGACTGCATGAAAGAAAATTAATTTAATTTTTGTATTTGTGTATGTATATAACTACATCTTATATTAAACATGTATTAATACCTGTCTCTCTTGTGTATATTTCACATCATTATATTATTATATTGTCTACAAATAGGGTAAAGCGACATTAGCATTTACTACTAATTTTGTCAAACTACATATCTTCGTGGGGCTTAAATATGCACACATTTTACACCAAATGTATGCATGGCGCAATTTCCACTATTTTGTGGCTGGATGCATCTTGAAATCCATCCAACTGTATATGGATGTAAATACACTTTCATATGTCTTTCCCCTGTGAATGCTCTGAGTGCATATGCATCCACCTCTAAATGAGCCCCTGTATGTGAAGAATAATATCAGGTGCCGTGTCAGGAAAAAAGGGAGGTATGGAAACTTAGAAGTAGCGGCATGGAAAATATAACGGGAATGTAAGCAAGTGGAATGTTATAGTTTTACAATCAAAGCATTGAGAGAAGTGGCAGTATTCCACACTACCATATCCTTCCAATATGACCACTTTATGTGTGTGAATATATATATATATATATATATATATATATATATATATATATATATATATATATATATGAGTAAGTTTTCTCCTGGACGAACATGTTACAATGCTAATTGGTATCCTATGGGTGACGTTTACTACCGTAAATTTGATCTATACCAAATGGAATGGAACATCAAAGAAGAATTTAAAGATTGTCTTGTAGCAGTTGGTCCATATGGAGGAGCAATAGGTTGTGACAGAGGAATGGCTTGATCTTTTACATGGTCCAAGAAAATTCATGGTCTTTTGACTATCTGGTACGCAGTTTTTATTTACCTAGGGTTGCATGTTGCACATGTGTGCTACATTTTTCACCTTTGGGTTTGCTACCTATTTTAACACTTTGTCTCCTGGTGGAGGACTATCTCTGGGTTCTGGTGCAGTTTTTATACATTACAATACTGCACTATGTTATTTTTTGTTTTGTTTTTCTACATTGTCGTTATGTCTGATGGAGATTGAGAGGGACTACCTCTGAAGAGGAAACCTCCATATGATCTATACTTCTTGAATACATCCTTACGGTACGCAGTTATTACATTTTCCCAACACCATATTTGTGATAATACACATTGGGGCGCCCTACTTGTTTTTTCTGTTGCAATATATTTATATATATTTATATACACATATATACAATCTATACAGCGCTATGACTCTTCATAAACTCCCCACTGATCTACAGTCAGTGCTTATTATGTATGACGCTCATGTACTTTTGAAAGGCAAATCTATGGATCTGCTTCTGCTTCCAGGGTAATGCGTTGATTTGCAAACCAAAAGTGCAGGTTTCACTTGTATTGATAATTGTAATTCAGGAAATGAGTGTTTTGAAGCCTTTGCACTTGTAATTACAGCCTTCCCAGTGATGAGGCTTCACAAGGACACAAATGCATAAATCACGTCTAAAATGTCCCTTCACATTACACTACAATGAATAAGATAATTGCCTTTGATTAGACAGCAACAGAATGTTTAAAAATGTGTATTAAAATATGGAGAAGTGTAGATCCAGCACAGGCTTATCCTGAAATAAAACAAATAATTGGCCTTACTGTTCATAAAAACATTATTTGTATGTTGGCTGCAGCACCTGAATAATGAGAAGAATAAATTGCCTTGGTAAGTTTCTGGGAGTTTTGCATTATGTGAGTTTTATATGATGGGATGCAAATGCAGTTCTATGTATTTAAATTAGTGCACAGTACTGTTGGTGATGTGTTAACTCCAGAATAGCTGGACAGGCTTCACATTATCTCCATTATTTTTTATTATTATTATAGCATGTATAAGTACCTCATTGATGATGGAACTGGCCTGTTAGCAGCATCGTATTGTTATTATATGTTATCACCTCACAACAAAATCTAAAACCTGCCATGTAAAATTAAACACTATGCAATTATGAATGGGTGTGACTCATCCTCTGCATGAGTTCCATGGTTGGTGACACGGGGGAAATCAGAAATTATTCTTTTGTATAAAACCTCGGAGGCCTGAGGCAAATATTCTATGTGCGGTTTTGAATTTTTCACTCTTTTCTAATTAAGAGGTTGAAACAAGGGACAACCTGTCACCCTTAAACTTGGCCTATGATGCCTTTTCCAATATCTGAACCTGCTAGTGTCTTGGCTCACTACTAACTTTGAGCTGTCCAATCACTACCTTGCAAAGGTTTGACTGAACAATAAGTTCCATTTTGTGCATTTTGTAACCAATACTTCCCAACTGTCCCAACTTAGAAGAGACAGTGCTGAATTTAGGAACTGTCCTGCATTCCCAAAAGTCCAGATTTTTATCCCGACTACCAGGACTGTTTAAAGGTGTATCCATATTGGGGTATGTGTGACCATGTTTGTGCCTTTTTATGCTGGTTTGGAAATGGCTCAAATGCATTAGAACTTAAATTGATACGTACCAAATGCTCTTAACAGCAAACCTTGAACAGCGAATGCCAACTGCGTTATTTGGAGTTCAAGCTCTGTAGTTTTAACTGCTAAAGCTAAAAAAAATATTTTGCGAATGAAGAACATGAAATGTGAATAGCAAACCTCAAACTCAAATGGCAAATTCATGCCATAAATTTTAATCGGTTCCATTGATAATTGTACCACAACTTTGTGGCCTTCGAGTATCTCTAAAATTAAATTTCTGAACATCTCTAATTATTATCATCTTCATCTGTGTTATGTTATAGGCAAACATTTTTACACTCACTAGATCTATTTGGCATTTTCATCTGCACTTAGGGCCCTCTTGCCTCAGTCACAAGAGAAACCCCATTGAAATGAATGGGCTATTAAAATAAATGGGAATAAGCTCCAGTGGTAAATAAATAAGTGAGTCCAGTGGCAAATGGAAACTATTTATTTCTTCACGTCAATTCACACTCAGTCAGTGGTGGACGTTTGCAGTGAGCAGTTGCTTCGGTTTTTGTGGAGGTTCTCACATCTCACATAAAAAAAAGAAAAATTTCCATTTGTCTTACAAAGGCAGAATAATATCCTATTGTATTATGATGATGAACAAAAATATATTTTATTTTAGAATAAAGTGGTAAACAAACATTTTATTCTTTTAAACGTTATTTTTATTTTTTGCTGTTGTGGAACTACATGTCCCAGCATACGCTGGCAGCCATGCCTGGATGGGCAGGCTGGTGTTTGCTTTTCACCGGCATGCCTGACAGGTAATGGCAGCCAGTACATGCTGGGACCTGTAGTTCCACAATGCCTAGCAGCACTTCCATAACAGTTGAGGCTAAAGCAACTAGGGAATAGTGCTGCTCACAGTTGTATGCAAAATCTTGAATGAGCAGACAATTCCATTAAAGTGGGTGAAACTTTAGATGTGATAAATGGAACTTTGGGTGCAAATAGGTATAATATTTTCTTACCAGAGAAAAGTTCCGCTTTTCGGATTTAATTGGTGCATTTCAACAAGGTATTGGACATTTGCAGTCGGTAAGGCATTTACTGGACTGTTGATGTACAGACCAGTGGTGGGCAACAAGTGGCCCTAGAGCTGCATGTGGCCCTCTGAGCCTTTACCTGTGGCCCCAAGCTCCTTCCTGCTTTGGTGTCAAATTTGTTTGTTTAAAATGCCTGCTTATATGTTATTACAGATAGGTGTCTCTTTCTTTGATTAAATTATAATTGTTACTTATTACTGAGATTAAGGATAATGTGCGGCCCTTTTCATGGTTAGAGGGACGTCCAAGCAGCCCCTGAATTGTATCAGGTTGCCCATAACTGGTATAGACCATAAGTAGACCAGATAAAATGATTAAACTCAGCCTGTCCATTAAAGTATCTATCATAATTTATTATGATCTTTATGTTTTTTTAAATGTTTCTTCCTATATAAGATTTGTGATACTAATATTTTAAATTTAAATGTAAATACCAGAAATACTTGTAGCTCTGAATAATTACTTTTTATCTAGCAAATACAAACATGGAGTTTTCAAGTTAACTCAGACTTTATTTTAGAATAAACGGTTTAAAAGAGAGATGATTAAATGTCTTTCAGACTTTCAGGCAGCGTCATGTGAGTGATCTAGAACGGAGGGAACCGCAGTATTTGGAAGTGATGATAGACTCCTTCAGTGTAACACTGAAGTGAATGGCCAACACTGCTCATCTATCACAGTGATTCTGTTGTCAAAGAACTTATGGAACCGCTCTGGTGTGACTGGAACAGCATTCTCTATTCGCTTTAATGTTACACGTAGAGAGTGTAGGTATCATCACTTCATAGTGCCATGCTCTGCTGGATGGATTACTGCTGTGTTCTATACTGCCCACCTGACAGGGTCAGTTTATAAGAAATGATGAGATAAGAAATGACGTAATGTGAATTATAATGTTATTGCAAGTAAAAAAAAATGAAAATTGTCATTATAGTGCAAATATGTTTAAAAAAAATTCAAAATGATCTTGTATTTTATCATATCTGTATCTATTAATTACAATATGGAATAAATGAGCATTTTGAATGACAAGAAATCCAGGTGTCTTCTCTAAAAATTTGAGCAGAACATGACCTGCTGTGAATGGGGAACAACTCACCCTCATCATCATCATCATCAACATTTATTTATATAGCGCCAGCAAATTTCATAGCGGTTTACAATTGGGAACAAACAGTAATAAAAGAATACTGGGTAATACATACAGACATAGAAGTAAGAGGGTCCTGCTCGCTAGCTTACAATCTATGGGATAATGGGTGTTTGATACATGAGGGTAAGTGATGCATATTGCAAATTGGTTCAGCTGCAATGCAAAGGTAAAAAACATGAGACATACTCAGCCTAGTGTAAGTTACTCCATGTTTTCACTTTCCACTAGTATTGTCATTTATGATTTTAAATTGCATACAACTATTTTATCCTCCCCCTGCATCAATCAAATCCAGACACATATAAAATATACAGCATGTACCTGAACTAAATGAACCAGAACTATGCAGCATACTTATTTTCATATGCAGGGGCAGAATGCGGCATCTCAGTTATCAGGGCTTCGTTACACTAGTACCGTAGCTGCACACACTCACAAAAGGCCCCTACTCTGCTCTTCTAAGCACGGCACTGCAAGGAGTAGTTTAGAAACGTTCATATGGGTTTTTTACTATTTCCTTTAGATTACAAGTATGAAAGAAGAGGATCCCTTTTGAATAAGGTGATTAATAAAGTAGTGAATGAGAAATTGGGAAAGGTTATTTTAAATGTAGGATTTTTTTATGGTGTGTGTGTTTTGTAAGTGTTTGTCTATCTAGTAGTAAGTCCCAATGGGACCTGGATGCCAGGTAATGATGGTGCTTGTAGTTCTACCTAAGCATTTTATGGATGCCAGGGCTTGCTGTGAATAGAAGTGCTACGTAAATCATACAGCCTGATTTTGTCAGGACAGTGCCGATTCACAGACGTCGAAAAGGATGGGCTTACATGGTCGTGGGTGAAACTCCATTCATGAGTGGGCATTTCTGGGTGGATCGGGGTTTGGTTGTATTAATGCAGGGCTTATTTTGTCTCGAGTTTGTATGTCTAAATGTTCAGATGTATACTTTTAGCATGGTGCTGTTTTTTCCTATTTATTTAAATTTTTGGTTGCTACTTTTGATGAATTACAATATTTTGACCTTCACATCACAATCATCACAGTGTGTGAATGTCAAGTTAGGTAGCACCTACAGAACTAGCTACCCCTCAGCCAGACTAGTCTGACACAAAGCTTCCTGTTCCCTTGCCAATAGCTCAGTCACCTTCATATCAGCCTCAGCCTGCCCACATAAATCGTACACCATTAGTACTTCTGCCTGAAATTGAAAACTGAGAAACACATCGGTGCTGCCATTTGACAGTTGATGGTTGTGAATAATCAGCCTTCATTTGTAACATCCGTAACAATGGAAACAAACTGTGGACTGCAGCTATGCAAAGTTGTCAACATTTTGAAAACAATCCTGGAACACCATTTCTTCCTGCTTAGATAGAATTGTGTATGATACGCCTTGGGGAACCACAATTCCTGTCATGTCATGTGTAATGTTTAATTAATATGAATTTTATATAGTGTTTTTGCCTTTGGAATACTTCTCAATAAATATGAACTTGAAATTTGCATCTGACATGTATAAAATGACAAGTGAGGCTGCATAGGACGAATGCAATTAAAGGGCGACAGGGTTTGTAGTAAGCTGAAATCTTACCTGAAGGGGTTAACATAGGTTTTGGCCCGACCAATGTGTGCTCCAGTGGGAGGGACCTTGATTGGTAAAGAAGGCTGTACTTCCTGTTCTGCCTCATTCCACAGCACGAGATCCCACCCACCCACTCCTAGTTGCGAGTATTTCTGGGTTTATGTTGCGGTAGGAAGACACTGCGTTCAGCGGCTGATTTGAGGGCGCACAGGTAGTTGTCGTAGGTCACTGCCCCCCGTTGAGGCACCAGTAACTCCCTTTTTGGCCCTTCGGTGAGGAGGGTCTCTGTCCGGCTCGGTGAGGGAGGGCAGCATGAGTTTTAAAGGGGCAGTCACTCTGACGCCAACTCAGCGCAAGTTATGATGGGATTTGTTCCCCGTGGTTGTGGACGTACGGCGGTTTGCGCCAGTCCAATTGTGATATTGTGTTATCAGCTTGAGAGCTGTTTCGCAGTGCCCTTTCTCCGCTAACATAGATTTTAGTTAAAGTTAAAATCATAATAAAAGTTCTGTCAATTTTTAATAACTTATACATGTCTCCGTGTGTTTATTTGCATGCAAAAATGTTTAGAATTCTAAGGTTAATGTAAGGTTTACGGGAACATACACAGTGAGCTCTTTAAGTAATTTCAGTGTGTGCAGATATTCAATAATACAAATCAGGGACATGTCAAGCGGGAAGTAGGGGGAAAACGTTAAAATTTAGGAATGCCCCTGACAATTAAGGGCAGTTGGCAAGTACAATATACTACAGTATAACTCTGTAAGAAAAGTTTTCTCTGCAGTACTTCCCCTTATAGGATTTGTTTTGTCTTCGATATGTTTCAGTCTTGTAGCTGCTTTCATCCCTCAATAAATGTTAATATTTCTTTCCTGTAGTCACACATTTTGGAATCCTCAAGAGAGATGACACAAAGGCATAAACCTGCGGCTCCAAAACAGTTGGAAGAGTGTTATTCTCTTTAAAGATGGAGAGGAAAACCTTACTTTATTACTCCAAGTGTGCTCATGATGTATTGATCATTTTTTTTTCTATTTCTTATATTTCAGCAAAGAGAAACAGAATGAGCAAAAAGCTGAATTTATTGGCCCAAAGCTCTATGATATATATTGGCAAGTTGTGCACATATCTTTCTCATTGCTCTGTATGTCATACTTGATGTTTACAAGTCACTTATCTCCAGTCTATACAACACATTTGATGAAGAGCATCAAACAGCTTGGGAGCTCAGCTCATACTCTGAATAATCATAAAAATTGATATATTGGCCATTAAAAGGTAACATAAGCCAGGACAGAACAGCAGAAACTTTTTGTTGTAGCACATAAATGCAATTTACTATTTTTATACATGTATTATTTCTAATATCGTCTATATATTGATGTATTGTGTAATGCTATACCAAATCCCTTTTGCATAATAAAAAAACTAATTCTACAGATTCTTTTTACCTAAATAGTACTATGTGTTCCTTTGGTGCACCTGTAAGAGATGCTTTGCAAACACTTAGGGCAAGATTTACTAAGCTGGGGGTTTGAAAAAGTGGGGATGTTGCCTATAGCAACCAATCAGATTCTAGCTGTCATTTTGTAGAAGGTACTAAATAAATGAAAGCTAGAATCGGATTGGTTGCTATAGGCAACAGCCCCACTTTTTCAAACCCGCAGCTTAGTAAATCTAGCCCTTAATGTCAATCTTTTGTGTAGATGTTATGAATCAAATTTTTGTTATCTTTTTTCATATACAACAATAACAAGGTATCCAGGATCTTGTACAAAATATGTCATGAATAATGAATCCCTAAGAATAGATTATTACTGAACTTACATGATAGAGGCTGTGGAACATTATTGCAGCATAAACGTGAATCAAATAACTGTGTCAAAAAGGGCTATAACATCATCAATGCCTGCCAAGGACCTGACAATCTAGTTGTTCAACATCATCACCAAACAACCAAATCTGTGTCAACTTCATCACCAAACAACCAAATCTGTGACCAGTTGGGTAGTATAAATGGAAAGTAGAGGTTGGGGCCCAGGATCTCTGGTTGGCACTTGAGCACACGTGTACAAGATGATCATCGGCTAAGCAGATTTTTGGACCTGCCAAATCAAAATCAACTGTAATTTAATCTGGCAAATATGATCATTTTGGACCAATACATGTGGCAACTTTTAAATAGTATAAGCTCGCCGCAATCCACCGAAACCCCCATATCCTCCATAGCATGCCTACTTTTATGTGAAACTCCACCCATTGTCACATAAGTTAGTCCACTTTCCAGGACCTCATTCAGGACAATTGGGAGGTATGTCTTAAGTGCAATTTAGAACGTTCATTTATGTATTTGGTGTTGCACTATGTATTTTGTTTGTTTTTACTCTGTATATAAGTCTATCTAATGTGAAATAAGCACCGGGAAACTAGTTTATATTATATTTGTGAAACCAGATTTCTGTCTATTTATGTGTTTTAAAGGAATTTTAGTACGTTGTTGAAAAGCTATCTTTCCACTTTGTACAGCTCAAGAGCATGCTGATTGTGACTGTTCTTTTGTGTGGACTGGGTACTACTCCTCCCATAAATTAAGGGGGACTAGGTCTCCCATAAGAGAGGGAACTTTGAATAATTAGTGTGGCAATTGGGACACTTTGCCCCCGTCTAACAGAGGAAAGAGTGTGGGAAACCACAGCCTAAAGGTGCAGAGACCATTACTCAGCACTGCAATGCATGTATAAGGCTCCAGAGGAGAATCCAAAGCTATTGCTGAAGCGAAAGTGGATACCACTATACTATGGCTTGGTGGAGGTCAGCATTTCCTAGTTGCTGTGCTATGTCTTCCACCATGGGGAGTCCTTCACCATTCCGAGTGCCTGTCCTGGTAAATAGGGGTGCTGTTTTGGCCCTGGTGGATTCGGTGTCACGGTTGGCTTATGGAAAACAGATCCCTAGGCTCTACTGAACATGGCTTGGCCCACCCACTGGCACGGAGTCTAACAGGCAGGTGGTTTTCACCAGGAACCCCCGCAAGGAGGTATGGTCTTTGCAGCACCAAACCTGCAGGTCGCGGTCCTGTGAGTGGGTGAACAGCAGAACGGTGTGGAGGAGCCAAGCAAAGCAGGTAGAGACTTTAGAACCGTCAGGTATATGGTATGGGAACAGGAACACTAGAGATAAGACTGATGGGCAGCAACAAATGAAGCACTAGGAGAACGGATGCCCTGTGGTGCAACAGGGAAAGAGCAGAAGCTGTCACAATGGTGTATCCAGGAGTGATTGATAGAGATACTGGAACAGCGGGAGACAGCACTAGAGTTATGCTGAGCACACATGGGAAAGCAGAGGTAACTTAAGAAGAACAGCCGATGAGTCACCAAGGCAGTTGCAGCTCACAGTGAGAGTGGTTAGAGTACTGGAGCTGTCTCGATGAAGTACATCAGAGATGTTATAGTGGTACTGGAGCAGCAATAGTTCAACACAGCAGGAGACTGAGAGCAGACTGGAGTAGCAGAGGTAACTCATAGTAACAGCTGATGAGTCACAATAGTAGCAGCGGCTCTGAGTGGTAGCGATGAGAGAACTGAGGCTGTCACAATGAAGTACACTGGAGATGGTAGTAGCGGTACTGGAGCAGCAATAGTTCAACACAGCAGGAGACTGAGAGCAGACTGAAGTAGCGGAGGTAACTCGTAGTAACAGCTGAGGAGTCACAGGTGTAGTAGCGGCTCTGAGTGGTAGCAATGATAGAACCGGAGCTGTCACGATGAAGTACACTGGAGATGGTAAGATAGGTACTGGAGCAGCGATGGTTCAGCACAGGCCACGAACAGAGAGCAGGCTGGAATAGCGGAGGCAACTTGGAATAACAGCTGATGAGTCACAGGTGTAGTAGCGGCTCTGAGTGGTAGCGGTGAGAGAACCGGCGCTGTCACGATGAAGTACACTGGAGATGGTAAGGTAGGTATTGGAGCAGCGATGGTTCAGCACAGGCCACAAACAGAGAGCAGGCTGGAATAGCGGAGGCAACTCGAAATAACAGCTGATGAGTCACAGGTGTAGTAGCGGCTCTGAGTGGTAGCGATGAGAGAACCGGAGCTGTCACGATGAAGTACACTGGAGATGGTAAGATAGGTACTGGAGCAGCGATGGTTCAGCACAGGCCACGAACAGAGAGCAGGCTGGAATAGCGGAGGCAACTTGGAATAACAGCTGATGAGTCACAGGTGTAGTAGCGGCTCTGAGTGGTAGCGATGAGAGAACCGGAGCTGTCACGATGAAGTACACTGGAGATGGTAAGGTAGGTATTGGAGCAGCGATGGTTCAGCACAGGCCACGAACAGAGAGCAGGCTGGAATAGCGGAGGCAACTCGGAATAACAGCTGATGAGTCACAGGTGTAGTAGCGGCTCTGAGTGGTAGCGATGAGAGAACCGGCGCTGTCACGATGAAGTACACTGGAGATGGTAAGATAGGTACTGGAGCAGCGATGGTTCAGCACAGGCCACGAACAGAGAGTAGGCTGGAATAGCAGAGAACCACAAGGAGAACAGGAACCAGAACCACAGGCTACAGGAAGTGAGCTTGAAGAACATGCATCAGACAGGTGAATCCAGGAGGTTTAAATAGTGCTCAGCCAATGGCAAGAGGAGGGAGGTCCAGAAGTGCAATAGACTTGCACCTGTGCAGAACTGAATGTAGCTGAATGAATGAATGAAGTTTGTCTGACGCTGGAACATGGCAGTTTCCAGATAAATGAAATACGGGTAACGAGACAGGTACTATTTGCGGGACCAAAGCATTACAATCGGGAAGCGAGTTGACATTAGTCTCCAGTTCTTTGGTTCCAAAAGTGGTGTCTGCAAGGTTACCTAAAGTGAAGGTGATGTGCATTCATGGAGCTACTACGGAGTACATGCAGACTCTACTACCAATTACCCTAAATGGCCAAATGGATGAGGTAGTGGCTACTATAGCCCAAAAACTACCTTACCCCCTTATCCTGGGGTGAGACTTTCCTATTCCAGGAGGTTCTTAGTGACCTGATCAGGCTGGACATATCGGCTACCTACAGACTAGCCAAAAGTCCAATCTTAAAGGAACCTGTCCAACTCTCACTGGGCCCGGGAAAAGAGTCAACAGAACTGTTGCCTATGGATGCTGAATACAAGTCCATGACCGCTACTCGTCCCAAGTCTCACCCAAGGAAACAAAAAGGGGAACTTGAGCCAATCATTTACCAGTGACACTGTCATGGAGACTTTGGGGTCAGCAGAGGAAGCTGACAACTGGTTCCCAGTTTCAAGACTCATTTAATTGCAGGACTTTGCTAGGGATCAACATAATGATGCTAACCTAGAAACTGCATTCACATATGTGGTAAATATTAGTGAGGTGGTGAAAGCTGCCAGGCCGGCAGAATGTGTACTGTTTTTATTTATTAAAGAGGATTTGTTGTATGGGGCAGCTACACGTGCCTTTAGTATTAGAAACTGCACACACACATCTTTGGGGAGGTCATTTAAAAGAGAGAAAGAGTTTTACTACGCTGTTACTGGCCAAGAATACATAGGGCTGTAAAAAGCAATTGCTTATCCTGCCCAAACTGTAAAAATACCTCTCCAGAACATAACTACAGGGCACCATTCTTGTATAAGAAGAAGAGAGAAAACCTGACATGAGGAGACCCCACTGAGAGGGCATAGACTAGGACCTAAACTTAAAACTGCAGATGCCCACTTCCATAAAAATGCACCTCCTGTAGTATCTACTTCACTGGGGTTGAGACAAAGGGTCGCTCTCGTTGACCCTTTCTCTGTCTGGCTCCTGAGTTTTGAGCCTCCCGAATCCACTTCTGAGGAACCTATGCAACAAGGCCATTCTCGCCTCTCTCAGAAGCAATGTGACAGACGCATCAGAAATCACCACTGTCTTTATTGTGAAGAATCTGGTCACCTTCTCTCTTCATGTTCCAAGAGACCGGGAAACGTCTCATCCTAGGCGATATTAGCGGGGACGTCCTAGGATCCAGGTCTCTTACTCCTTACTCTGCAAGAGATGCTGAATTCCTCATGCCTGTAGTTCTTTTTTCTCCGGCTGGTCCCCAGCAGTTGTCAGTTTTCGTGAACTCTGGATTCGCTGGAAACTTTATATCCGCCGAGTTGGCCTCCGAGCTTCATATCTCCATTCATCCTTTACCACAGCCTTTGGCTCTGACTGCGATAGATGGTAACAGTGTCACCAACGGCTCCATCGACCGCATTACCAGTCCATTGCGGTTGTCGGTATAAGCTCTCCACTCTGAATGGGTAAGTTTCCTAATTCTTGTACAGTCCATCAACCTTGTAATTCTGGGACTACCCTGGCTCAGGGCACATTCGCTTCAGTTCAACTGGCTCCATGCTCAGGTCATCTCCTGGGGCCCCATATGCAAGCATTGGTCTGTCTCCGGTATTTCCTTCCAGGACTTCGATCTCTTGTCTCATCTCCACCTCTCAACAAATCCTTCCTGAAGCCTATTTGGATTTCCTGGACATCTTTAGCAAGACGTCTTTAGCTGAATCTTTGCCACATCACTGTCCCTGGCACCTGCCCCATTGACCTTATCCCTGGCAAAAGGATTCCTAGGGGCAGAGTATTTCCGCTATCCTTACCAGAAAGTCAAAGGCTGCCTACAACTCTGAAAACCTTGAACGTGGTTTTATCCATAAATTGATTCTTTTTTGTTAAAAAAAAAAGACAGGTCTCTCAGGCCTTGTATTGATTACAGCAAACTGAACGCTATAACTATCAAGAACCGATATCCCCTTCCTCTTATATCGGAGTTCTTCAATCGCATCCGTGGAGCCCAGATTTTTACTAAACTAGATCTCAGGAGAGCTTACAACCTGGTTCGGATTCGTCAAGGCGAAGAATGGATGACCGCCTTTAATAGTAGGGATAGGCACTACGAGTACCTTGCTAGGAATTTATTAGTGATATTTTTAGAGACCTGCTATATTCATCCGTGGTTGTCTACCTTGACGACATTCTGATCTTTTCTCAAGACCTTGCCTCACGCTGAAAACATGTCAAAGCCATTCTATTCTGCCTTTGAGAGAACCGCCTATATTGCAAGTTAGAGAAACGCTTATTCAAACAATCACAAGTACCTTAGCTATTTAAATTCTGCTATGGGGTTGCAAATGGACCCTAAGGAAGTGGGAGCTATTCTTGATTGGCCTTAACATACTGGTCTCAAGGCCACTCAACGCTTTATCGGTTTCTGTAACTATTACCGACAGTTCATCAAAAAAAATTCTCCTTAGTCGCACCTATCACTTCCCTCAGTCGCAAAGGAGGACAAGTGAGAGACTGGACTATCATCGCCTTTAGATTCTTAAAAGAAACCTTTGTTGTTGCTCCTATTCTGAGACAACCGGCCCAGCATCAACCATCTTATCTTGAAGTGGATGCTTCTTTGGTCATTGGGGGCGAAGTTGTTTCACAGAAGATTCCGCTGGTACCTTTTCCCCTTGTGGATTCCTCTCCAATAAATTTTCATCCTGTGAAGCCAACTATGGCATTCGTGATAAGGAACTCCTCGCAATCATCAATCACAATTATCATGATTTATTTATATAGTGCCAGCAGATTCCGTTGCGCTTTACAAATGGGAACAAACAGTAATAAAACAATACTGGGTAATACATACATAGGTAGAGGAAAGAAGGCCCTGTTCGCAAGCTTACAATCTATGGGACAATGGTTTGATACACAAGGGTAAGTGCTACATCATATTGAATATTTGTCCGGCTAGAATGCAAAGAACACACAACTATGTTAGTCAGAGGGTTGTTGTCTTGTGTTAGCTGTTCAGCCGGTGGTTATAGGGTAATCTAGAGAGATTAAGAGGATGGTAGAAGAATATTATAAGCTTGTCTGAAGAGGTGGGTTTTCAGAGAACACTTGAAGGTTTGAAGACTAAAGGAAAGTCCTGTGGTGCGAGGAAGTGAATTGCATAAAGTGGGTGCAGCCCGAAAAAAGTCCTGTAACCGAAAATGGGAGGAAGTGATGAGAGTGAAAGAGAGGCAAAGATCTTGTGCAGAACAGAGGTGTTGAGTTGGAAGATATTTTGAGACGTTAGGAGATGTATGTTGGTGCAGTTTTGTTGATGGCCTTGTATGTTAGTAGAAGAATTTTATATTGGATTCGTTGAAAAACAGGCAACCAATGTAGAGACTGACAGAGTGACTCAGCAGACGAAAATCGATTTGCAAGGAAAATCAATCTAGCTGCTGCGTGCAAAATAGATTGTAGGGGCTTGAGTCTGATTTTGGGAAGACCATTAAGTCAGAAAATTACAATAGTCGATATGGAAGATGATGAGTGCATGAATTAAACTTTTTGCAGTGTCTTGCTTGAGATATGTATGTATTCTGGAAATGTTTTTTAGATGTATGCAGCATGATGTATATACAGAGTTTATGTGGGGAACAAAGGATAGTTGCGAGTCAAGGATTACACCTAGGCAGCGAGCTTGCGGGGTGGGATTTATGGTCACGTTGTCAACAGAAATAGAACTGTCAGGCAGGGAGCTTCTAATGTTGGGTTGGAATATTATTAATTCTGTTTTTGATAGATTAAGTTTGAGTTGGCGAGAAGACATCCAAGATGAAATGACAGAAAGACAGTCAGTAATGCGAGACAACACAGATGGTGAGAGATCAGGAGAGGATAGATAAATTTGTGTATCATCCGCATAGAGATGATACTGAAATCCAAAGGAGCTTATTAGTTTTCCAAAAGAAGGGGTGTAGATAGAGAATAGTAGAGGACCTAGGACTGAGCCTTGTGGTACTCCAACTGATAAAAGAAACAGAGTGGAGGTTGTTTCAGAGAAATTAACACTGAAAGAGCGATTAAATAGGTAGGATGGGATAGTGTCTTGAAGATCTAGGGATTGTAGCGTTTGTATGAGGAGAGAGAGGTCAACAGTGTTGAATGCAGCAGAGAGATCCAAGATAAATAGAAGAGAGTAATCACCTTTAGTTTTAGCTTTGATCAGATCATTGAAAAGCTTGGTTAGCTCAGTCTGTCTGGAGTGTTGAGAGCGAAAGCCTGATTGAAGAAGATCCAATAAGTTGTTTGCAGAAAGGAAACGTGTGAGGCGAGTGTAGGCAATTCTCTCGAAAAGTTTGGAAGGACAGGGAGTCGAGAGATGGGCCACTAATTTGAGAAAGAGTTTGGGTCAGAATTTTTTTTTTATAGAATAGGAATAATGACTACATGCTTGAATAGTGATGGAAAGATACCAGTAGAGAGAGATAGATTACAGATGTTAGAGGTGGAATGAGCACACAAGACAAGGATCGACCAATTTGTGAGAGTATAGGATCAAGAGGACAGGAGGTAGAGTAGGAAGATAAGAAGAGAGTAGAAACTTCCTCTTCATATGTGGGATCAAATGAAGGGAAGGTGTCAGAGGATGTTGGGAAGAAACTGAGCTGATTGCTAGTCAAGGGAAATTATACCATTTCTTATCAATCTTGTCCTTGAAATAGCAAGCAAGATCCTGGGCACTGATGATAGTCAGATGGCTTAGGTTGGGAGGATTGAGAGGAGACTTAAATGTGTTAAAAAGGCGTTTGGAGTAAGAAGCCTGAGCATAGATGAAAGATTGGAAGTATTCTTGTTTAGCAGTGTCCAGAGGTACAAGATTTACGCCAATGATGTTCAGCTTTACGAGAGAGTTTTTGTAGCTTTAGTGTATCACGTTTGACAACGAAGTCTACGCAGAGCATGAAGATTCGCTGGAGCCACTTGAATAAGGGGAGTTTCTAGGGTATGGTGAAAATGAGGAACTGCCATATCAGGGGAGAAGAATGTAGAAATTGGGGAGATAAGGTGTTGAAGAGAGATGGAGAACTGTTGAAAATCAATAGAGTTAATATTCCTGCAGGTATGAGGAGGCTTGGAAGAGTTTGACAGCAGGGAGGTTAAAGAACTAGGAATGAGCGAGTATGGGGAAAGGAGATGACTGCGGACTATAAAACATATACTTTTTCTAGGCCTCTGGTTCCCCCATATTTGTCAGTCATATTTAAGCTTGTGTATATTCTATTTTGAAAGTAGTTAAAATAACTGCATTGTATAGTTAGCATGCAGACTAGTCCATTGTTTCAGTCTAGGCAAAAAGGTTTATTGTCCACCAGTCCTGTATGAATGTACTTTGCACCAGGTGGTCTCCTGTCTTTCTTTAGCTTTGATCTGTGTGTGTTAGCATAGGAAACAGGTCCACAGACAGAGCGCTATGTTTAATTACAGAGGAAGGCATTGTGTATTTAACTGTAAGTGTGTCTGGAGTGTGATCTTTCCTGTTTACACAAAATCTGCTGTATAGCCACATAACAATACCTGTTCCTAACTAAATCAGGAGTGATTAATCTGCAATCTCCTGGTCTGTATGTTTATCTGTGAAAAGGTAAACATACAAAAAGGACCAATCAGGCCAGTCCTGGAATTACTGATGAGGTCATTTCTGGGCTTAAAAGTCACCTAGATAGGACAGCAAATTGGCATTCACTACAAAGTGATAGCTGAAGTCAGGCTGGTGTTGAGATATATTAATCTCTGCCCCTGACAGGAAAGGGACAATGAGGTCCCTGGAGTACTGCCATTGCCCGATCTACCTCTCCAGGTCTTGGGGAGCTGTGTGTCCGCCAAAAGCGTAGTGACAGTTACTTAGGGCCACTACATTTGCTGGTAGTTAAAGGAGGGAGGCAGCAGTCCCTGAAAGTGACAAGGATACTGGTGAGGTGTTTTCATTATACCCTGTATGTTGTCTGTGCCAGACTGTAGTGTGATGTGTTTCAAGTTATTATTTAAATTTGTATAATGCTGTTTGTTGCTACCATTTTGTTAAATAAACTTATTTGTGTTATTTCAGTTATTTGCCTGGGTGATTTTGAACCTTGGATAGGTACCGGGTAGGCCAGTGGTGCGGAACAGAAGGTTACGCTAAACCTGGTATCCTCACAGCGAGTAACTAATAAGGTGATGATCAGAGAGGGGGAAGGGAGTGATGATCAGAGCGCTGGAGACTAAGCATAGTCAGGTGAAAACAAGATCAAGACAGTGGCCATCCTGATAAGTAGTGGATTCAATCCACTGGGAGAGGTCAAGTGAGGGGGTTAGAGAGAGCAGGTTTGAAGCAGCATTGGAACGTAGATTAGCAACAGGAATGTTGAAATCACCCATGATGATGGTGGGAATATTATAAAATAAGAAGTGAGGAAGCCATGCAGAGAAATGTTCAAGAAATTGTTGGTAGAGTTCAGGGGGGCGATAGATCACAGCGATAGGCATAGAGAATGGGTTAAAAATCCAAACAGTATGTACTTCAAAAGATGTGAACAGGTAGAACTGTGAATGTGCACTGTGTGGAGATAAGTAGTCCAACCCTACCTCCTTGTCTGCCTCCAGATCAGGGGGTGTGGGTGAAATGGAGACCACCATGTGAAAGGGCTGCAGGTGAGGCAGTGTCTGATTGCGTAAGCCATGTTTCTGTTATTGCCATAAGCTTGAGGTTGTCTAAGAGGAAGAGGCTGTGTATGGAGGTACGTTTGTTACAAACAGAGCGTGCATTCCAAAGGACACATTTAAAGTAATTTGGAAGAGAGGGGAGACAGGTGATGCGTTTAAGGTTTGCTGGATTTTGGTAGCGTTCAGATATATGTGTGTGGGAGAAATGTGGGGGACCTGGATTAGGTGATATATCACCAGCTAATTGAAGCAGGGAGGAAGAAAGATTGGAAAGATGATTGTAAGATGTGTTTCCTTTTAGTTTCTGATGACAGAGTAAGGCTGTTTTAACTATTGAATTTAAATAGGTCAACAGTTCATGAGTGTTAAATAGAGGTGAGTGAAGTAATGAAGGGGCAATGTGGACAGAGGTTTGTGTTGCGGGAAGGGTGAAGGAGGATATAGTACTAAAGATAATGCCATTAAAGGAAAGCAAGAAAAATAATTTTGCAAACATTAGTATTAGAAGGAAAATAGCAACAAATGAGGGAATTAAAAGAATTACCTAATTGTAAAGTCCTGTGCAATCAGAAGTAGCAGAGTAAAGCTGCAACAGATGTATATTATTTCTAGATGTCTTCAATTGTGTTCACTGTTTGTTCAACTGTCTTGTTTAACTGTATTTTCTAAACACTTTGGGCCTAAGTCATTAAGGTGTGTAAAGCATAAAAAAAGGAGTAACTTTGCACCTGAGTAAATCCATGTTACATAGGAGGGGGGAAGTAAATTTAAAATGTGGGTACAGATTTATAATTGGGATAGGGCATGTCTTAGATCAACTTTAAATTTCAGTGTAAAAATAAAGCTATCAAGTATTTGTGCGTTAGATGAAAAACAGACAGTATTAAATTATGTGCAAAATAATAAACTAATTTGCACCCCTTGCATTGTAACATGGTTTGTCCCAGAGAACATTTACTCCTTACTTTCCTTGCTGACTCAGGCCCTTTGTGAGAAAAACATTTAGGGCCTGAGTCATTAAGGAAAATCAAAAAAATAAGTAAATGTTCTTCGGAACAAACCATGTTACAATGCAAGGGGTGCAAATTAGTTTATTATTTTGCACATAAGTTAAATACTGGCTGTTTTTTCATGTAGCACACAAATACTTGATAGCTTTATTTTTACATTGAAATGTAAAGTTGATCTAGGACATGACTATAAATCTGTCCTCACATTTTAAATTTACCTCCCCCTCCAATGCAACATGATTTTGCCCAGGTGCAAAGTTAATCCTTTTTTATGCTTTGCTCTTCTTAATGACTAAGGCCCTTAGTGTAGAAAACACACATCTGCCCCCACATACGTCTTCCCCAGACTAGATGGTAAGTTATATTGAGGCTTATTTCAAAAAAAGATACATCTTTGCTAATTGGACAGCTGATTAGAGAAGGGAGGGGGGAACTATTGGGCTTACTCAGGCTATATGAGAGCCAGGCCAGAGTCATAAAATTGGTTCAAAGAGCATCAACTAAACACAGGTTAAGCAAGTAACAAAGTCCTATTACATACTTTTTAAAAATACAGGCACAGTTGCAGAGATGAGAATAAGAGAGGATAAGATGAGATGTTTAGTTCTTGTACATGCTTTTTAAAAATACAGGCACAGTTGCAGAGATGAGAATAAGAGAGGATAAGATGAGATGTTCAGTTCAATCAAGGTAGCTCTTGAAGAATGGCAGTACATTCTGGAAGGGGCTCTCTACACTATTATTTTTTTACGGATCATAAGAACCTTACTTATTTACAGTCAGTGCAATGTCTGAACCCCCGGCTGGCCTGTTGGTCACTTTTTTTTCCAGATTACAACTAACCTTTCGTGCTGGCTCCAAGAATGCCAGGGCTGATGCTCTTTCAAGGTCTTTTGATCCATCTGACTCCTGTCCTCCAGTTCCGAAACCTATTATTAGTCCACTCAAGGTTCTAGCCTTGACCAAGTGCTCTCCGAAGACACCTACCATTGGACGTTCTTTCGTAGATGCTCATCTTCACCCCAAACTTCTAGCTTGGGCTCATGACTCCAAATTTGCTGGCCATGTGGGTACCAAGAAAACCATTGCTCTCCTATCCTGTAAGTATTGGTGGCCTTCTTTAAGCTCCGATGTCCACAAACTTGTTGCAGCATGTGACGTTTGTGCCCGCCACAAGACACCTAGATGATCTTCAACTGGACTTTTTATACCACTTCCAGTTCCAGAATTCCCCTGGACTAGCATTTCAATGGACTTCATGAGGGACATCCCCAATAGTCATGGTTTCAATACCATTTGGGTGGTGATGGATCAGTTATCTAAGTGGGCACACTTTGTTTCTCTTAAGAAGTTACCTTCTGCCTCAGAGCTTGCTCTCCTTTTTATCAGGAATATCTTTCATCTTCACGGTTGCACCCTAGAGATCATTTCTGATCGGGGAGTGCAATTTATTTTCAAGTTCTCGAGATCGTTTTGTAAACATCTTGGAATCCAATTAAACTTTTCCTCAGGCTACCAATGGTCAGACTGAGTGGGTCAAACAGGATTTGGAGACATTTCTTTGCTGTTATTGTTTCGACCATCAAGCCTCCTGGCCTGATCATCTTCCTTGGGCGGAGTTCTCCCATAAGAACCATCAACACAAATCCACTGCAGCATCTCGTTTCTTTACCATCTTCGGTAGACACCCTGTTTTACCTACCTTTTCTTATGATTCCAGTGTCTCCGTACCCGCTGTTCAAGAAATAGTTCATGACTTCTCTAGGATCTGGTCCCAAGTTCAAGACAAGTTGCTACAATCCTCTAACCGACACAAACACTTTGTGGATCGCCATCGCAGAAAACATCCAATCCTTCATGTAGGGGACAAGGTGTGGTTATCCACCCGTCACGTCAAACTCAAGGTACAATTTATGAAGTTTGCACCTCGTTATATTGGTCCTTTCTGCATATCGCACATCATTAATGCCATTACCTACAAACTCCGGTTACCACCCTCTCTCTGTGTACACAATTTCTTTCTCATATCCCTACTTAAACCTTTAATTCTTAATGAATTTTCTAAAAGTCATCTTCCTCCTCCTCCCGTCAAGTCTGTCCTGGGAGACAAGTATGAGGTTGTACGTATCTTGGACTCCTGTATCATTCAAGGCAGAATACTGTTTCTGGTCCATTGGAAAGGTGACGGTCCAGAAGTGAGATCTTTATGCTGACAAGAAGGATCTACACGCTCCCCATCTTCTCTCAATTTCTTCAGGGGCCAGTCTGCTAATCGTTCTGTTTCAGGGAGAGGGGAGGGGAATACTGTCAGCCGCCACCTCTGCACTGACATTAGGTGCGAGAGACGGTCGCCTGTGTTGCTCCGATCATCATGTCCCGTTGCCTAGAAACGGAATGCTTCCTGTTTTCCCCAGAACACTACGTGTGCATGCGCAGTAAGCCTCGTGTCCTGTTGTTCGGCTTCCTGTCAGCGGTCAGCGTGTTTGACCACCAATTATCACCTCCCTATCAGGGCCAATCCTTGAGGTTAAATAGCAGCCTCTGGCACCACTAGGGTGCCAGAGTATTGGTTCTCACACCTGCTCGAGCACTTGGTCTGTTTGTTTGAACCTGCTTCCGCTGTGACCCGGCTTACCTCTCAACTTCCCTTTGGATTACGATTTGACATTTTATCGCTAGTTCCTGCTCTCTGACTTCTGGCTTGCCCTTTGACTCTTCTTCGGATTTCCCCTTGTACTTTCACTTCTCGGCTGGTTCTGA
This sequence comes from Mixophyes fleayi, assembly GCF_038048845.1. NCBI lineage: Eukaryota > Metazoa > Chordata > Amphibia > Anura > Limnodynastidae > Mixophyes > Mixophyes fleayi. The sequence goes on from NC_134405.1 coordinate 72,819,267, forward strand.
CCCAGATTGATTGACTACGCCCATCTAGTCTGTTACTATGCCAGTGGCTGTCTCGGAGAACCGCGACCTGCGCACCCTCTTGCAGCGTAGACCAATCTTCCTTGCAGGGGTGTGTTAGACTCCTCGCCTCCCTGCTCAGCAGTGTTAATAGTGACTAGTAACTTCTTCGCAGACCGTGACAAGGAACATAACATTCCCTCCTGTGTCATGGATGAATTGTGTGAGATAGTTTTGCTTTGTTCAGATCTGTGACAAGACCAGCCTGTCTGTTGTGTTTCCTGCTTTTGGTCCAGACCTTCTAGTAATTTGTGATCTTAATGATAGTTGATGTCTGATAAAACAGTTGATCATTTTGTTTTTAATTGTGTGGAAGAGGGGGAATGAACAATAACAGTTTTCAAATAACTTCCAAAAGGAAAAAGAGGTAAAGCTATGGCTACGTCAAGGGTGTAACTAACATAGGTTCAACGGGTTCAGATGCTATGTAGCCCACAAATATATATATATATATATATATATATATATATATATATATATATATGTATATGAGTTTTTCACCACTGGGTGGTATATGGGGGTCCTTACCACATTTTAGCACCACCCACGTCTAGTTACGCCCCTGGACTATTCCCTGTACATAACGTGTGATATATTTATTAAATGGCTGCTTTGGCTCTGAACAATCCTGTGTCCACAGACTCTAGTGATATAAATCCAGCCCTGTCTGCGTATATGATGTACTATGTGCCCTCTTCCCTCCTGATCATCTCCTGTAGGAGCCGTAAGGCAAACACAACTCTCTCCTTGTACCTCACTTGTCTACAGCGCATAGGCTAGATCATTTCATTCATTTTTCTGCTGTTTTGGGAGAGCATAGTTAATATAATCTCTTACAGGTCCCAATGGGACACAAGTGGTTATTGCAACTACAGAAATAATTTTCTCTGTGTAGTATTTAAGCCCCGAGGGGTTTAAAATAAATGAGTCAGTGATTGCCCATTCATTGTTCTGGCCTGCATTGTATGGTGTTATTTATCATAGTAAGGTGTACTGAGTTGGTTCTTATTGCATCTGCCAATCTATAAAATGACTTAAATTAGAAAGCGTTAACTAATGTCACATCAACACCTGCAGAACCTTAGTCACAAAGAGGCACAGAATGATGAACTAATCGACCTATGTAATCTGATTTACTTATTAATGGTTTATTGTCAGGATAGGTCTGTGCTTATCCCAGTACGTTTAAAGAGATTTTTAACCTTCTGATTACTTTCATTGATTGACTTACCCTCCTCAATAACCTCCACAACTTTTACTAAATACATTGTTCTTTCCAGTTTCCCTCTGTGATGATAAGCCATGCCTGCATCTCATTAGGCAGAGTTGATTAATATATTCTAATAAAAACAATCTAGGTTAAGTGAAATAATTGATTCTAGAGATGTTCTTTTTAACCTCAGTTTCTTAATTCAGCCCAGGTTAAATGTGAATAAAACAACGGGGAGAGGGGAGTAGAGCAATTTGTTCCAGATTTTTTTTTTACCATATATATCACATTATCGCAAGCATATAGACCAGGATTTAAAAATATGAGCAAGTCACGTGCAGTGATGTCTGGATAGACTTTGGGGCAAAGTCGTGTCCCTGAAAATGTTGGGTATGTCACTATTTTTCAAAATTGATCAACAGTACAAATTTTATTATTTTGTAAATAAGACATCATTTTCCCTTTGGGGCTCATTTAGAAGTGGACATTTATGTGCTGAACACACACAGGAAAAGAAGCCCATAAAAAAAACATATTTTCGTGCACATGGTCCATTGGGCTCATCGCAAGACGAGTTCAGCTGCAAAACAGCAGCATTTGTACTAGGTGTACAAGTGTGAATACTTACATTCTGTGATAGCGTAGAGATGTGACTTCACAGTGTTAGCAGTAAATACTAATGTCACATTACCCTACTTGTACACAGAGACCATTGTCTTGAGAGTTAGTAATACATTTGAAAGTTGTACATATAAGATAAAATGTAATTAAATTAAATTTATACATCTCTTCTTTTCCACTTGAAAATAAAATAGGAATTATCATTTCTGTAGTAGTCCAAATGGAAATATCAATTAGGTAATGCAAATAGGCAGGCATGACTTCATATAAGATAGATGCAATGCTAATGAATTAAGTACTATCATCTGGCGGGGTCAATACACATAAATACACATCAGCCAATCAGAAGTGACTGATAGTCACCATTATTATCAGTGGTGTATCACAATTTCCAGAGCTGTCATTGTTGTTTTTTGTAAAAGAAGATTCTTGTAAAAGATTGCAACAATATAAGCTTATAACTATGTTCCGGAAACATATAGGGAAAGTCCAACAGCACTCCATTAACGACTCCTATTCCCAAATAAGGTTTGCATGCAAATTTCCCACAATAAACAAACTCTTTACAAGCACATATCCATTTGGTGTCGTCACTTCACCATTCATATTTTCAGTGAACATATGTTTGAGGGTGAGAATCATATTTTCTTTATTGATAAGTGAATTAGAACATGTTGTTATAACTTTAAACAATAAAAATCAGATATATTTCTGCTTGCTGGAATCTGAAGCCAATGCCTAGATCAGTCATCTTCTAAGCAAGATAAGGAAACCCACCATCATAATCAAACAATCTGAAGACTGCAAGGAGACAATGCCTAGATCAGTTATCTGATAAGCTAGATAAGGAAAACTCACCTTTATTACCATATATGGACTTTAGCATCTGCTAAACTATGCTTTACATTTATTGGACAACGGCCTAATTCTGTGTATATATAAACAAGCAGGGCTGGAAAGCAGCCGGAGCTGACTCTGAAACTTAACCACTTGTCTGAGTTTCATTTTTCTACTCTCCAGTCGACTGGAAGAATTTCTGTTATTGGCAAATTGGGTTATCAGAGGATTATCAGAATGGCACCAAGCCTTGGTACCCTGACAAATGATAATGAAGAAGGTGGTAGTGCAGCAGTAACGTGTCTCTGGATTTTTTGGGGAAAATCTATGCAATCATCACAATGACACGTTCTATGAGCTAGGTTATAGGTTGTTGTTTATTTAGTATTTTACAGAAATGTCCAGGAATATCTTTGAGACCTGGGACTGTTATTGAAAATTAGAGACAGTTGGCAACTATGTTAAAAAACAATAGCAAAATCTGATTGCCGTTAATTAAGCATATATTATGTTTTAAAATAGAGACATACCTATATGGGGAAAAATAATGGTGACATACAACAAATCAGTGACCGGTGAAGGAACATTGTGTACCCTCATAAGTAATATATATTTATAATTCGGGTACATTTTACCTTAAACTGTTTTAGACTGACCATTTACTGCTGTACATACTAATAGAAATCAATTTCTATTCATTAACTGGGCTGACATGATCGGTGTACATACTTGGTATTCTCACAATCTCATACCTTCTATTGGCAGGAAATGCTTTATGTGTTTTACTGCTGACTCAATCACCTGGAATAGCAGAAGTAGCAAACTGGGAAATTTATGAACAGTCCCAGAGATCTCTTGTGGCTGGATAGGAATGAACAGGCTGACAGCTGACTTATTGAATATCAATTATATGCACAAGGGACACCTCCCAGGAATATCTCATTCTTTCAGCAACAAAATGTTTAAAAGCAATAATGTTGTGTATAAAAGGTCATACGCATGGACATCTCTTCCCTACAGCCAAGGTGTGCTTACTGAATGACTGAGGATGCTGTAAGAAAAAGAATGCAACCAGTACTTTATTTTTTGGAACTATGCACATAGACATTGTAGTCTGCTATGTTGCATGTATTGGACCTGTATTTTGTCTTTTAGAAAGGTATTATGCAGAAGTTATCTGAAGTAGATGTCTTTTTAACATTGAGTCAGCAGAGTAGCATGAAAACTGGATGTTGTGTTTACTTAAAATAGTATAGACTTGAACACACCACAGTAACTCTACTGAATGTACTACTTTGACAGCCGAATTTATTCTGGTGTTAGAGAAGAACGTTGATTCTTATTTCTGAATGCTTGGTACGTCTGAATGCTTAATGTTGTACTGATTAAGCATTTCCTCTTTTTAGATTGTGGCAATGATCTGGTCAGAAAATCTCAGCATTCTAAAACAGCCATATAACCGTAGCCTTACAGTTTGTGTTTACTGGTATGAGCACAACTTGAATTTATCTGATGGGTATTTTCAGGCCCGGCGCTCCAATTAGGCAAGGTTAGCCACTTGCCTAGGGCGCTGGGCTCTGGAGGGCGCCACAGAATAATAAAATACTTCAAAACTGTGCGGCGACCGCTGACCATACCCGTCACGGCCGCCGCACAGCATCAGATGCACGGGGAGGAGGGAAGAGGCTATTTTGTCACCATCGCCGCCTCTCTGCTCCGTCTCCTCCCCTACATTTACTAGTGTCAGTGAGTGGAAGGGAGGAGACGGAGCAGAGAGGCGGCGGTGGTGAGACAAGGTAAGGGGAGGAGGGAGGAGGGAGGAGGGCGGCGATTTTTGCGGGGGAGGAGGGCGGCGATTTTTGCGGGGGGGGGGGGGCGTCGATTTTTGCGCGCGGGGGGGGGGGGGGTGCCGCTTTTTAAAAAATGCCTAGGGCGCCGTGGACCCTAGCACCGGCCCTGGGTATTTTCAATCGGAGTGCCCAATACAGGTTACGATTCATGCAAGTACATATTGTACTGCTGCAGACAGCCAGCCCTTACTAGGAGTGAAAAAGGGGGAAAAGCATAAAATACCCCCCAAATAAAAATCTAGGTCCGTCCCTGAGACATGGTGATACTTGTGTGGTCACTACTTAACAAGGAGTTATTTACAATAATTATTGACATTAATTTGCAAGCACATTGATAGGGGAGCTTGTTTACAACTAATAGTTTGGGTAAAGTGCAAATCTTTCAACTCTGGAATGCATTTGTACAATAAAACAAATGCAATGTGTAATAAAATGAGGACCTTCCAGTAATAACAAAGTGTGGATTGTGCAATACACATATGTGAATTCTGCACGATAAGGGATCTATTTATGACCCATCACATCTTCCATACGTTATCATTTCTTATCGCAGTGATAAGAAATTAAATTCTATTTATTGAAATTGATTAATCTATGTTGCAGATTCTTATGTCCCTGCACAATTTGCAATGAGGACGAGCACAAAGAATGCATAAGATGCCTCTCCTGCAGTCCTCTCCTATATACTAGAAGGGCTAACACATGGTGGCTAGCACTTCTGCCTCAGCGCTGGGGTCATGAGCGCAATTCCCTTATCTGTCTAGAGCGTAGCTGAATTGGTGGCGCTATTTAAATAAATGGTGATGAGGAGGAGAAGGACAATCCCAGATTTCTCTCCTGCAATTCTCTCCCATATACCAGATGGACTATCCTCAGATGGCTATATTTGTCAGGGTCTGAATTGATAAATAGGGCTTAATCACAGTCCCCATAGACATGTATGGGGACCGGATTTGCAAACAAAGAGACTGGGACCACAGCAGATATCCTCTAATAATAGCCTCTTAACGTTAAAATGCTGTAATCTCCCAAAAACTGCAGTTTTCAGGAGATTTACCATGAATAAAACCTCTTCTGAGGCTAAAAAATAGACACATAAGTCTTGAATGTATAGCAATGGTAAAGGCCTGATTGTCGAATGGTATTAATATGTGTATTTATTTGGTAGTTACAGGGCAAATTTTGTAAAAAGCAATTCTAAAACAATACAGTATTATTGTCTCCATGAATGAATGGGAGTACATATAACAAGGTTGAGCTCACATGTTACCTAATGCAGACTAAAAGGATTCTGATATTATTATAGCTAGCATACATCTGCATAGGACAGATTATGCAGACTAATTCTAGCCTCAACTCTAATTTCCCTATCATATCATCAGCATTAAATTGTTCATTGGAAAATTGATTACCCTCCATCAGCCAGTTGGTTTAATATTTTGTTGTTTAACGTAGTAAAGATTTCATGGGCATGAAATAAAAGTCATATTTTATTTAATATTTTTGTCTTGGCTGATCATTAACTCTGTATGAAGACTCAGCAGCCAATCCCTATCAGCACATTTACAATTGTAGTGAATGCAATCATAGTGCCTCACGTCATCAGTTTTTCTGTTTCTGCCTTTGTTGCTGTTTGTAACTTTAGTATTTTAGATTTACATAGGTAAAACCTTACAAAGGTTCTCTACTATAAGAATCTGATCCCTGTCTTTGTAGGAAATGCCTGTACTTGAGGTCAGTCACCTCCAAGTGTAAGTGTGGTGTGTGCACTGGCTGTGTAACAGGAAACGGCAGCGTACAAAGGGTTACATGGCATCACCCCAGTATGCAGACACTAGTTATGCCTGGTGACAGGTGATGTGTGGGAGCACAGCTGTGCGGGGAAGGGTTAATGAGTGTCCCCTCCCTGAGTCCCTGAGCACTTTCTCTTTCCCCCACGCGGAAGTGGCCGGGCTGCTTTGTGTGATAGTGGTTACTGAGACAATGACTGGGGAGCACACAGCGCTCTCTGTGTAACCAGCAGACATGGATGGCAAATCCCAGCGCAGGGTCACCCCGCGCTCCTACTACTGCCTCAAATTCGCCCTGTCCTTCTACTCCACCCTCTTCTCGGTAGGTCCCTGAGTGTGAGTGAGTGATCAGCTAGTGCTGTGCGGTCACCTGGGAGTGACTGACAGCTGGGTGATAATGCTATTATTATATCAGTGGGTTTCCTTCCTGTATATATGTTTCCTTATTATATCAATACAGTTTCCTTCCTGTATGGCTGTGTAGATCGTGTGTGTAAATACAGTACAGTATGCATACTATGCTAGCCTCCATGTGCCCATTACTATCGGGTATTGTAATGGATAATATGGGGGTGTGTCCTTATCTGTTGTGTATGTGGTTCAATGACACAAAGCAGTCATGTCATTATATACTATAGATCTAGCAATCTGGCTGCATAATGCATATAGAAAGCAAAAATTACTTGTGATGTAAACAAATGGGGCTTTTAGCAAATATATTCATAAACTTTGGGTAAATATATACCTTGCTGACTCTGAATATCTACATACAAATTTTTATAATCTCACTATGCAGTCATTTTCATATAGTAGCGCCAAGTTTTTGTGTTTCATCTTATTAGAAATATACAACATGTGTGGTGTTCTTGCATGTTATGATTGTTAGTGTAAACACAGAGGTAGTTGTTTGAGAATTACTATACATATTTACAGATACACAGATCAAACACAAGTCAACACCTGTCAGGAAAATTAGGCAACAAAACGTATACTAGGTGTTGTGCCAAAAAAATTCTCTTTTAATGTATGCCAGGAATGTAATTAATGAAGCTTAAACACAACAGTGTACATAGATAGTTACATTTAACATATTCATCTGGGGACAATAACATCGATACTACTGTCCTGATCCAAAGGATTCAAACCTGGAGAACCTGAGAGGGGCTATAGCTATTTACGTTTTCAATTTAATTATTTATTATAGTACAGTGATTTCGATTATGTTGAAACTGGACTAAGCATCTAATTTATTACTTTATTCTCAACACTATTTTCTGTAAATCCCCCCCCCCCCCTCCAAGTCACAATGCTTGGAGAATTTTAAATGAAAGCTGGGTTTGTGGGGGTTGTTGAGATTGGTAATTGGATAAACTGCATCCCGGGGGTCATCTCATAGACTTCATCCCAACAACCTGTGCAAGCTGGTATAATCTACTCACGACTGAATGGTTTTTGGCTGTGCCTGGTGTCTGTGCGGTGGACAGACAAAGTTTTACGTTCATTTCAATTGTGTTTATTATAATAATAATAATAATAATTATAATAATAATAATAGTAGCATCCTCTGGCCACCTGCAGCGGGCATGAGCTGTGCGAATGCATAGTTACTAGGTATGCTATAATAGATAGCAGACGGCTTCTAGCCTACTGCTTGATTGGCCATTATCATCCACCAAATTGTCAGGAGGTCCCCACACACTTATTGGTGGATGGTTATCCACCTATCAGATTGCAGTAAGTAGCCTGGTTATGACAGGGTACATGGCAGGAGACAGCGTGGAGTTGCAGGAGGGATGTTTTGGGGTCTCATTTTGTCACCAACAGAGATTGGGAGGGCATCTGTTTTATAATGCAGCTAGATATCTGGGGTCTATATAGTAAAGCCACAATGTGTCTGGGATTTACATAATTAAGCCACCTAAGATTTAGGGTGGTCTGTATTATGAAGCACTCAGATTTTAAACGTCTGCACTGTAACACCATAATAATAATAGCCTTCAAAATAAGGTTGACATTAGTTATTAGTCACTAGTAGGCACTATGCTTTTACTAGTGGTCTCTGTATTGTATAGTCACTAGAATGTTCACTGAATTGTATAACAATCATCAAGATGCTCTCTGTATTGTATAAGGTCACTTGCTTGTATATGGTGCACAAGGTTTGTCTCCTCAGTTTGCACCGCTAGTATTGTTATACTCAGGTACACTGTTCAGGGAGAGCTTTATGATAGCCTCTGGGTTGGCAAGCCACCAGATTGGTGGTGTGCTGTGTGTACTTGCCTCCAGATTGACTGTATGTACTAGCCAACAGATTGGTGGTGTTTTGTGTGTACTAGCCACCAGATTGGCGGTGTGCTGTGTGTACTTGCCTCCAGATTGACTGTATGTACTAGCCAACAGATTGGTGGTGTTTTGTGTGTACTAGCCACCAGATTGGCGGTGTGCTGTGTGTACTTGCCTCCAGATTGACTGTGTGTACTAGCCACCAGATTGGTGGTGTGTTGTGTGTACTAGCCACCAGATTGGCGGTGTGCTGTGTGTACTTGCCTCCAGATTGGTGGTGTGCTGTGTGTACTTGCCTCCAGATTGACTGTATGTACTAGCCACCAGATTGGTGGTGTGTTGTGTGTACTAGCCACCAGATTGGCGGTGTGCTGTGTGTACTTGCCACCAGATTGGTGGTGTGCTGTGTGTACTTGCCTCCAGATTGACTGTGTGTACTAGCCACCAGATTGGTGGTGTGTTGTGTGTACTAGCCACCAGATTGGCGGTGTGTTGTGTGTACTAGCCACCAGATTGGCGGTGTGCTGTGTGTACTTGCCACCAGATTGGTGGTGTGCTGTGTGTACTTGCCTCCAGATTGATTGTGTGTACTAGCCACAAGATTGGTGGTGTGTTGTGTGTAGTAGCCACCAGATTGGCTGTGTGTACTAGCCACCAGATTGGTGGTGTGCTGTGTGTACTAGCCAATAACATTGACAATGGTTTGTTGTATAACAGCTTATTTTTGTTAATAAACAATGACAAAGTAACATTTCTTATGAATTATTTGTCACATTAGATTAGATTTATCACACTTCAGAATTTGGTGATGACTAGATGATTGTTAATTATGTCTTGATATGTAAATCACAGATTTGAAAAAGTATATACTTTCTTTTTCATGCGACTGTGGACATTTAACTCATTCAATTCCATTGTGCTATTAATTCATCTGTGGTTACATAGATATTTTCTTAAAATATGTTCTGCTTGTAGCTTGCTGTTGAAAATTGTCGACGTGATATTTTTCTTAGCAAGCTTTGAAGCTTTTTGGGGCTTTTCCAGTATGGCGGTTGCTGGTAATGTGATGTCATTAATCACCTGCTGTAGTCTATACTTACCATTTTAACTTCTCTGTAATTTGTCACATGAACTTAATTCCATTCTATAACACATTATCCTGTTCTTTTACCATTTTGTTTTTACCAATTTTGTCAATTTCCAGTTTTGCAGTGTTACAAAGAACTTACATTTTTATATTTCTTTAAACACATATACTAGCTGGAAAACAGAACTACTTTGGATGAAAATCAAGGGTTATTTATGAACATTGCTCAAAGGATTGTTCTAAAATTATAGAAAATAATTAGCTTTTATCTTTCTAGCTCAAGATAAAAAATGAAAACAATTTTCTGGTTGCTATGGTTTGTTGGTAATTTGCACCTTTTTGCAAACTTAGTAAATAACCCTTGATATTTTTTTTTCTCTAAATGTTACTCATTCTACTAAAAGACTATGACCATAGTGCACCCTCTGACTCCTACCCAAGTACATTGATATCTGCTCCCTGCTGCTGTTCTTGTCACCATCTATTCATGTTTTTGTTTTGCTAGTGAGCCAAATGTTCCTCTATTCTGTGTTTTATATTTAAAACCAGAAGGTGCAACATTGATGCATGCTAACCACTGAGGGCGGACATTCTAACCTGGTCAGCCTGACCAACCAAAAATAGGGCCCCTGTTCCAATGGTGTAACAGTGTTACCCCGGCAGAGATCCTCGCTGATACCAAACTCTACAAGGAACAGGATGGAGCACAGCGTTGGGTATACCACGACAGGGGTGGAAAATAAAATGATAGCGTTGGAAGCTGACCAGCAGAGAAGGGTCTAGTATCATTTCAAGTACACAGCAGTAATCGAAGGAACTTAGCAGCTTTTCCTCTATAGCTAAAGCTTTTCTTTGGAAATCCATTTACTGAACAAAAGAAATATAAGTCATTATTTTAAAATATTTTCATCTCTTTACAAAGCTCTTGGGATCCAGGGGAGGGTGCTTTTTGCTGCTTATTGTTTCATAAAATGAAGGTAGCTGATTGGCTGCAAGCTGTGATGTCACAGACCACAACCAATATAAGACTTCACATACAATTCAGTGGGCAGCACGGTGGCTAAGTGGTTAGCACTACTGCTTCACAGCACTGGGGTCATGAGTTCAATTCCCAAAATGGCCTTATCTGTGTGGAGTTTGTATGTTCTCCCCGTGTTTGCGTGGGTTTCCTCCGGGTGCTCCGGTTTCCTCTCACACTCCAAAAACATACTAGTAGGTTAATTGGCTGCAATCAAAATTTACCCTAGTCTCTCTCTCTCTCTCTCTCTCTCTCTCTCTGTCTGTGTGTGTATTTACGGAATTTAGAGTGTAAGCTCCAATGGGGCAGGGACTGATGTGAATGAGTTCTCTGTACACCACTGCACAATAAGTGGTGCTATATAAATAAATGGTGATGATGGTGATGGCAGTACGAGTAGTTTGGGCCAATTTGTTCCAAAATGTTGCTAGTCCCAGTTAGGCATTTGGAACAAGCATCGGTTTGCTACTATGTGAATCGAATTTCTAACTGTAAATTCACACAACAGATTGTCACTATTTTAGCATAATAAAAATAAGAAAATAATGAGTGTTAAGAATTAAGAAGCACTGTAACAAACCATATAGGAAACAATTCTGCAGATGTTTTGGGGTAATTACATCAATCAAATATTTTTAAAGATCCGTAGAGTAACGCCATATAAACAAAAAAACTTTTTGTTATGTTTTTTGTTTTAAGTTATAATGGCCTTAGGAACTGTTTTTTGAATGGAGTGGCCTTGTTGTCTGGTGTAATAGGTAGCCTCTTACTCAACAAATGGCACTGCTTTGATAAAACATTAATTTCCAAGGACTTTTAAATAAGCTACTATAAATACAATATGAAAAGCGACTAGTAGAGGCTTGTAGAGTGAAATGTTCATACACACATTTTGTGTAGTATGTCTTATATTAAATGCAATCCTTTAATTCCCAACTGATCACTCTCATTACTTTGGATGCTCCCTGCTCGGAGCAGGTCAAGGATTCCAGTAAATAAGAAGCTCTCAGGATCTTTGATAGTCTGACGTCTGTTCTTGTCAGACAAGTTTCTGCAGGCTATTCAGCGAGAATCTGCCTACTGCGGAAAGAATTTAGTTGATGATCGCAATTGTACCAGCTTATTGAAGTCTAACCTAATGAGTGCACAATATATATATATATATTTCTTTTGCAAAGATTTTCAGACTATTTTACTTATCAGCTTTCTTTGCTACAGAACTATGGCTGATGCTGTATAAATAGAACAGTGAGACTAGGGATTGTTTGTAACCACACAAGATAGAGATTGAAATGAACTCGGGGGCAACACAGGATTTCTGGAGGGGGTTTCCAAATGCTTGATTTGGAAAACAAAGCAAAACAAAATTGATGCAATATGCAGTTTTCTTAAATTGTTTCACAGTACATAACAAGTATGGATGAGTCCTAAAGTGTTGCTTATTCACATACTATAAGATGTTGTCAAATAACAACATTGAGACTAACAGTATGTTTAAAAAAAAAATTAAAACATATTATGTGATCATCTAGGGCCTGATTAATTAAGGCACTTAAAACAAACGTAAATTGCGTCTTTTTTAAAACACACGTAATTCGGGTATACGAACGTCTGTATTCAGCTAGCAGTGGATCTGCCGAAACGTCTTTTATTAATTTAGGGTCTAGATGTGCTCTGCTTTGACAGATACAATACATTGCAGGGTACGTCCAATACATATGTGTAATATAAAGTACCATCAGAATGCACAGTATTGCATGATTGTCACCTGTTAATAATATAATCATTAATTAAAAAAACATTTTTTTAAAATACATTTATCATAACGTCTGCTGTACATAAAATGCATTTTTACAGTTACTCCTGATTGCATACGCGACCTTCATCACTATCTGCACTTTTACCTGACTTCTAGCTGGTGCAAATGATGCGACAGAAAAACACTTACCTTTGAGATGTCCAACACTTGTATCGAGCTTGACAAGCCCATACTGTAAACTGAATACCTGTATACGCCCATTCCCTTTCTGTTCCGACCCTAAAATTCCAGGCTAGGTGCCTGATCTTGTGCTTATACCAGGTGCCTTTTCCCTCGGGTTTGCCCTCAGGTACTCGGATGCCACCAGGATTTGGTGTTGTATGAGGAACAACAGAACTCCAGCAGGGTTATAGAAGGCAACAAGACGAGGGCAGGAAACAAGGAAGGCAGCGGCAACTATAGGTCAGCCAAACTGGATGTGATTTTGCTGTTGAGTCTTTTGTATAGTGGCCGGGTCATTTCTGGTGTCATTGGGTCCATATTAGTGTGGTAGCGAGATGACAACACACAAAGACCAAAAGGAGGTATCTTCAAACTGCATTTCCAAACATGCCTTATAATGCTCCTATCAGTATCGTAGTGCATGGCCAACGTTATAATCTAGACACTCAGTCTGAATTTTAACAAACAGTTGTAAAAAAAAAATCGACACGTATGGCTGACAATAGATCGATCATAGGTAGATAGCCAATAGATTTCAGGGGGATTTCTGAAATTACAGTAATCAGTTAGGTACTGAATAAAGTATGGGTATGGTTATCATGAAATTATAAGAATGCAATTGTTTGTGTGTAAATATAAAAAAAAAATATACTTGTGTGGCCAGTGTTGGGAGCCACGGCGGCCACGGGCACCGCCGCGACTCTCTTCCTCTCTGTTCTGATGTCCCTGGCCGTCGCCCTGGCGACCGGGGCATCACTTCCGGTTTTGCGGGGCCGACCGTTGCCAAGGCAATGGTCAGATGCTGAAAACTCTAAACAGCGCGCCCCAGCATTACTGAGCAGCCGGGCGCATGCGCTGCTACTATACAGTCGGTTGGCTGATTAAACTAGTTAATTAGGGCATTACCTACCCCTGTGGTCTCTTACAGGGCTAAGCCCCGATTGGTCAATGGCACTATTTAAGGCAGGGAGGGCTTAGCCTCCATGCTGGTTATAGCATCCTAGTTTTGTACTTGTGCTGACCTGCTCTGGATTCTCTGCTGGATTCCTGTTGTGACCTTCTGCCTGTTTACTGTACCTTGCCTTATTGCCTGTGACCCTGACCTTTTGGCCTGTACCTTGGATTCTACTGTTCTGCTCGTGACCTTGACCGTTGGCGTGTTTTCTGACCATTCTACCCTGCAAGTGACCCCTGACCTTGGCTTTCGTCTGACCATCCTTTACCATCTGTACTGTCTCCGGGCCTGTGCTGCGGTTAGTATAACGAACCTACACTACATTGGAGTTAAGTCCTGGGGGCATCCGAGTACCTGTGAGCGCATCTAGCTCTACGGGAAAGGCGGCTGCTAAAGGTGAAGACCCCCGACTATTAGTTCTGCAGGTTCGTTATCTGACCACTAGCAGCCTAACAGCCAGCCTAAAGGAAATCTAAAACATTGCATCAAATGACTTGGCATTAAATGTTGAGCAGCACAAACTTATGTCTAGGTTCACATAAAAACTTTTAAGTTCTCTTTTCTGACTGACAGCTTTATAATATTGGTGGGCTGATAGTAATTGTATATGACAAGCATTTCATAGTTAAGGGTGTCAAACTGTGCAAGTATGAGTGACATCTTCCCCCACCCCTATGCTCTAAAGCAGCTGGTGCGTGGTTGATAAGTGGAAGTATAGCCTTGTTAATAGGAGCACTATAGCAATTGGCCGCACAGTTTTTCCATTCAAGCTGCTGGCCAGAAATGGTCTAAGCGCTTTGGGAAGGATGATTTTTCTCACTTGCTAAATCCTGGCTGCTCTTTTTGCTGTCTTGACAACCATAGCAGCCAGTGTACAGCATAGATTCTTCATATACTATCTGACAAGGTTGGCCAGGCATAGCAAGGAAGCTGCCTGCACCTAGCAATTTAGACGAGTCTGCATAATAACTTATAGTCAAATATCTGTAAAAAATGTGTGGTGCAAGGTAAAATGTCTAAATGTGCACATTATTATTTTATGCCCTTAAGCCTATGGGCCACTTGCTTTAAGTATGTACAAATAAAAATGCCAAACCAGGTTGGCTTATCTATGACATCTGCTCTAGAACTCACATCATTGAACTTAAGTGAGACCATGTCTAGGACTTCCTTTCTACGTTCCATTTTGCCCATCACCCTTCAGCGATCATTACCATTGTGTGTAAATGGCACAGTTTGTTGCCACTTGATTATGGTTTATGTATTGATTTTCTTTTTTGCACATCTGCATAGTAAGATTTACTTTTCAATCGCCTAAATTGTTTGAATCAAGCCCACTCATTAAAAAGAAACAAGCTGTTATTCATCCTTGGGGCTGCTCTGTGTAGCTCTTTCTCGGGGCTCTGCGGTTTGTCTTGCCGCCCTGGCTGTGTGATACTGCGGGGGTGACATGACCAGGAGGAACAATTGTGATACCACAGAGACTACGGCTTCTGGAGTCTTCCTGCTAACATCTCTTTCAACAGCCCTTTAGAAAGGAGGCTGTCGGAGGTTTTGTTTGTACCTCTGAGGTGTGAGCAAAGATTATTACCAGGAACATCCCGTGGATTCGCATCCCACAGTGTTCCAACGGGACTTGGCGGCTAATTGAATTAGCACTTAAGTGTTAAAGATGATTTTTAATCTCATTTTTAAATGTCAACTCTTATCTTAATAAATTGGAGTGTGAATAAACAGAATCAATATTAGGTATTAGTAGATGGATAAAACCTTTCAAAAAGGAAAACTGGAGGTGTTGCCCATAGCTATCATTTATCTAATAATTCTAGAAAGTGACAGCTAGAATCTGGTTGCTATGGGCAACACTTCCTCGTTTCCTTTTTAGATGGTTTGATACATTTATCCCTAGGTGTTTTAAGTTTCTGACTGTAGTGTATGTAGTATTGAATAAACACGCTGACCACTTAAATATATTAGGAACAGCAGCCGCTGAACCTTTTTCTTTTTAGCTTATGAGCATAATATAAAAGGTGACAGGTGGGCACATGATATAAATACATTTCTTAGAATACACACCCAACGTTGACCTTGGCAGAACTATAATGTAGTCCACATATAATATACCACACGCATACTATTGTCCTCCTTTCTTAGACAAGAAATAAAATATGATGACCATGCAATGAAATATATAGACACAAATATCTTCACTATACGAATACCTTAAGACTATAAATTGAGTCTTTGAGGAGGTCTCCGTTGCCTTTCAGAATAACATTTTTGAAACTCTGAGGCACAGGACCGTGGAAGTTGTATATCCTTTGAAGACTCTGTGGCTTTAGTATAGTTGTAGACTCGTTTTCTTGTTGGGTAACTGGTGTAGCTATTAAACTCTCTGGAGTTACATCTTGCTGACTAGACATTTCTGTGAATGCAACTTGAGGTTGCTCAACTAACATTACATTTATCCCTTGAATTGATTCAACAACATCTGAGCTCTTTTGAATTAGTTTGACACATGAGCTTGTGACTTCTCTCTTTTGGAATTATGGATTTGATCTACATGACAACACCATAAGCCTTCTCCACCATCAACAGTGTACATTAAGGAACCAGACCTTGAAATGATTTTCCATGTTTTGTACTCTCTATAATCTTGTACTAATACTTCTTGGTAAACATCACAATTTAAAGTCGGCTTTTGATGCATATTTTTTTAATTTCATGTTATGGACTTCTTTACGTACATCTGATTTCAATAAGTTCCTATAAGATCACAGGTTCCTGTGGAGGAACATCATTGCCCTGTAGTAGCATATTCAACATTCCAATAAACAACAAATAAGAAATTGGCGATTTAGTTTTGTAGAGTAATTTGCTTGTGGCTCGTGGCCGTGATAGCTTTTTTGGATGTTTGAATAAATATTTCAGCTAATCCATTTGTGGCTGTGTGATATGGTGCTGGAGTGAAGTATTTTATACTATTACTATTCAGGAATCTCTGGAATTCTTCTGAAATGAATTGAAGTCTATTATCACTACAAATTTGTTCGGGTAACTAATTTCTAGAGAATATGGTTCTCAAAACAGCAATAGTTTTTTCAGATAACATAGATTTTATCTTGTGGGCTTCAGACCACTTAAAATGTGCATCCACCACAATCCATGAATAGACCTGGACATTCTTTTGACATCCTCTTTAGGTGTTGATTGGATATGACCATTGATTCCAGGCCACAAACCTCTTGCTTTTCATTTTCACTGTGCCGAGATGGCCTTCATGCAATTCTTCCAATATTCTTGTACAAAGCTTGGTAGGCACTACTACTCTAGACCCACACATTAATGTTCATTGGGCATACAAATAGTTGATCGCTGGCTACAGTGCATTGCCATGTTTTTGCCAACCTTTACTGTATTCTAATAGACTTTAGATAATACTGGATCATGTCTGGTTTCTCGCTTGATGTCAGCACTAGTTATTGGAAGTTGCTTTACCAATATAAAACAAATATTCCTTGTCCGTTTGGACAGACTCATCATCTTTTTTCTAGATCGGTAGCATTGTCATGAAGTTTTGTTTCTAAATTCAATCTCATATGTTTGAGCTCCCAAGAATAAGAACCATCTTTGCAATCTGACAGCTGTCATTTCAACTCCTATTTTAGGATTGAGTATAGACACAAGAGGTTTGTGGTCTGTGACCAATATGAACTTCTGTCCATAAAGATACTTCCAAACAAGACTTAATGCTACACAGTCAATTTGTGTATAATTGCGTTCAGCCACTATTAAGGAACTTGATGAAAATGAGGTTGGTCACTCACTGCTATCCCGTAGAGGATGTGATAATACTGACCGTATTCCATCAGGTGTTGTATCAAATGCTAACTTTGTAGGCAGTGTTCTCTTCTCTAAGAGAGGATTCAGTGGTTTTAATACCATTGATATTTGAGGTAGAAATTTGTGATGAGAATTCACTAGACCTAAATAAGATTTCAACTAGGCCACAGTTTGAGGTCATGTTACTTGCAGCACTGCTTCAATTTTATGTTCAGCGTCTTACAGCCCGTTATTGTTAATTGCATATCCACAATAAGAAGTTTCATCCTTACAGAATTCACATTTATCTCAATTGGCTCAAAGCCCATATTTATGTAGTCTTGTGAGTACGCTTTTCCTGTAATAATAATATCGAGGGAGCATTGAGTACCAGGTATTCCATGTAACACTTGATCCATGGCTCTTTGCCAAATTGCTGGAGCTGAAGCTATTACAAAGACAAGACACTTGTATTAAATAAACTTTTGCGTGTGTTGATTGCGGAGTATTTCTTTGACGTGTAACACCCCCTTTCATTGTCTAGGCTGTGTGTACTAGTCTTCGTGTGTTCTGTTTACCTTGTATTCAGTTTCGCACAGTGCCTCCACCTTGATCAAAGTACTGTAGGCTCTATGTGAGGTAGTACCGGAAATTAGCAACACCAGAGAGAGACCAAGGACCCCTCCGCACCGCCTAAACTGAACCACATGCACACACAAAGGAAATATCACAAGGTTGGTCTTTAGAAGGCACATTTATTAATGGATTTCTAAAGGAATTTTGTATGTTTTGTATCAAAAATAGATTTCTTTGACTTGGAACAAAACAGTCACATATAACTATAACTATTTTACAATATATACTGTGTGTGTAAACATATTTGTGTATATATATCCCAGCCTTGGGATTTCGTCCTGCTCGGACATGCCGCGTGAGCTCTCCACTGGGGCCCAGAGCCTGGGCTCCTTACTCCTGTGGAGCAGCCCCCCGGCACCTCTCCGCTGCCTGCCTGCCTACCTCACCTCCACCCGGCCTCTCTCTGAGTCCTGCACCCGCTTGACTTGCCTGCTCTCGGCCCCCTCCGGCAGTACTTCTATCGGGTCCCCGGCTCTGGCCCAGCTGCCTTCTTCCTGGCTCTCTTCCACCGCTCCTTCATCGATCTTCAGCGTTTCCTGGCCAGGCTCTTCCCTCCAGTGGACCTCCATTCGGCTGTTCTTCCCGGGTCCTCCCGGTGTCTGGTCCGCCCGTCCGAGGCCTACTTCCGGTTGCATCCACGGTTCTCGAGTGCCGCTTCTCTCCACCTCGTGGACCTCTTCCGGTTCTCTGCCTCTTGCTGCTGCTGCTGCCTCGTTCCACGCTGCTGTTGACCGACCGGCATTGGACCTGTGGACTGCTCCAGAGATCGCTCCTGTCTCCGCTCCTGTGCCTGCTCCAGGGATAGCCCGGGTCCTCCTGACGACCAAACCGCATCGTGGCACGTGTTCTACGGATCCTTCGACCTGCACTGTGGCTTACTCCCGGCTGACTCCACAGTCTCCTCGCTTCCGCCTTCCTCCGTGCCTCTGCCCTCCACTGGTGCTCCTCTGACCCCCACGTGTATTTCCGTTCCACCGCAACCTCAGACGCTAACGGAGGCTCCTCTCCACGGATGGTCTCTTCACCCTGCTGCTCCTCCTATGAAGTCTCCCGGATCTCCACTAACTCTCTCCCTGGGACTCTGCTTCATCCCCTTGGATTGACCTTACAGCTCTCTAGGTATCTTTGCTCAATTGTCTCTCTGGTATGCCCCACTGACTCCTTCCCTGAAACTCTGCTCCATCCCCAGGGTTGGCTTACCATTTTGCCTGCACCTAACCACGTTTAGGCACCGGTTGTTATTTACTGGTACTCTATTGTCTATATTTTATCTTACTTTTTGTTATTTATTGTCTCTATTTTTTTTCTTTCTTTATTTACTGTTACATTTACTGCCATTTATTGCCTCCTTAATTTACTTTACTTACTGTTATTTTACTTAGTAACTTATTACTTATTTACTTAATTTTATTTACTTATTATTTTTCTTTATTTACTGCTATTTACGGTTATTTACTGTCCTCTGTTTTTGCTCATGCCCTTGCCTTATACTTACTCTCATCTCTCTCCCATGTTCTTTGCATACTCATATATCTCTTTGTCGCATTTGCCCTCAGTCACTCCCCTCAGCTCATACTACACGACCTGCCACACTCCTATGCCTCATCGTCTCTCACCTCCATCTTAGGCCTTTCTTACCGTCCTTATCTCACTCTCTTTTCACTCCCTTGCTCACGTCTTTTGCCTCCCCTGTACCCTGCGGCTGTCTCTCTCTCTCTCTCTAACCTCATTCTACTTTATCTCACATTTCACGGCCTTCCATGCCCTTACGCCACCTCCTCTCTCACCTTCTTACTTGGCCTCTCTAACTGACTTCTTCCCTTCCTTCCTAGATCACCCATCCTCCACCCTCGATTCTGCCCTCCCTCCTCCTCTCTCTCCTTACCATGCCTCCCCGCTCTCGCCCCATACCCTTACTCTACCCCCGCCCCACCTCCCCCTCTCCTCCCCGCATTCCCCCTCGCACTGCTCATCTTGCTAACCTCATTTCCATCTCCCCCCCTCTCCTCTCCCCCTTTCTCCTGTGCCCTTTGGAATGCTAGATCCGTCCGTAACAAACTGACTGCTATCCATGACCTCTTTTTATCCAACTCCCTCAACCTTCTGCCCATTACCGAAACCTGGCTCTCCGATTCAGACACTGCCTCCCCTGCTGCCCTCTCCTATGGTGGCCTCTCCTTCACCCACTCCGCCAGACCCGGGGCCCGCCCTGGCGGTGGAGTCGGCTTCCTCCTTTCCTCCACCTGTACTTTTCGTGTCATCCCTCCTGAACCCTCCCTCTCCTTCTCCTCCTTTGAAGCCCACTCTATCCGGCTCTTCTACCCCATCCATCTCCGCGTCACTGTCATCTACCGCCCCCCTGGCCCCACCTCCCTTTTCCTTGACCACTTTGCTGCCTGGCTTCCCCACCACCTATCCTCTGACCTCCCCTCCATCATCCTCGGCGACTTTAACTTCCCCATCAACAACCCCACCGACTCCGCCTCCTGCAAACTGCTCACCCTTTCTTCCTCTCTTGGTCTCACTCAGTGTACCTCTTCCTCTACCCACTGCCTTGGTCACTCCCTTGATCTTGTCTTCTCCTACCTTTGTAGTCTCTCTGACTTCTCCATTTCTCCCTTTCCTCTATCTGACCACCATCTCCTCTCCTTCTCACTCTCCTCTTCACCTGCTCCCCGCTCCCAGCCCAAACCTACTCTGTCCATTCGCAATCTTGACGCTCTTGATCCAGCCACTCTGTCCTCCTCTCTCGATACTCTCCTTTCTCCCCTTTCCTCCCAGGCCTGCCCCAACCAGGAGGTCTCCCTCTACAATCACACCCTCACCTCCGCTCTCGATGCGGTTGCCCCCGCCCACTCCGTCCACCCTCGCTGCTCTAAACCCCAACCCTGGCACTCCAAATTTACCCGCTTCCTACAAAAATGCACCCGTACCGCTGAACGCCTCTGGAGAAAATCCCGCTCCCTGGCTGACTTCCTACACTTTAAGTTCATCCTCTCCTCTTATAGCTCTGCCCTCTCGCTCGCCAAGCAATCTTTCTTTAAATCCCTCATCTCTTCCCAGTCCTCTAACCCCCGCCGCCTCTTCGCCACCTTCAGCTCTCTCCTGGCCCCTTCCCCTCCCCCTCCCCCCTCCTCCCTGACTGCCACCGACTTTGCCTCCTTCTCCTCTAAAATCGAGTCCATCCGACTTGACATCGCCTCCTCCACTCTCTCGTCCACCCCCCCTTCTCTTCCGTCCTCTCCCCCTAGCCACGTTTCCCTTCACTCCTTCCGCCCCACCACGGGTGAAGAAGTCCACTCCCTCATCTCTTCCTCCCCCCCTTCTACCTGTCCCCTGGATCCTATCCCCTCCCACCTTCTTCGCTCCCTTTCCCCCACCACCTGCTCCCACCTCGCTCACCTCTTTAATCTTTCCCTCTCCACCGGCATCTTCCCCTCTTCCTTTAAACATGCTCTTGTATCTCCCATTCTTAAGAAACCTAATCTCGACCCCACTTCTCTCTCTAACTATCGCCCCATATCTCTTCTCCCCTTTGCCTCCAAATTACTCGAAAGGCTCGTCTGCAGCCGTCTCACCTCCTACCTTTCTGTTCACTCCCTCCTTGATCCTCTCCAGTCTGGTTTCCGCCCCCTTCACTCCACCAAAACTGCCCTGGCTAAAGTTACCAATGACCTCCTCTCTGCTAAAGCCAGAGGCCACTTCTCCCTTCTTATCCTCCTTGATCTTTCTGCTGCTTTCGACACCGTCGACCACCCCCTCCTGCTCCACACCCTCCAGTCCTTTGGTCTCTCTGGCCCTGTCCTGTCCTGGTTCACTTCTTACCTGGCTGACCGTTCTTTCTCTGTCACCACCTCTGGGTCTCTCTCCCCCCCCTTCCACCCTTTCAGTCGGGGTCCCTCAGGGCTCTGTTCTAGGACCCTTACTCTTCTCTCTATACACCTCTTCCCTGGGTGAACTCATCAGCTCCTACGGCCTCAAGTACCACCTTTATGCTGATGACACTCAACTCTATCTCTCCTCTCCTGATCTCTCTCCCTCCCTCCTCTCTAGGGTGTCCACCTGCCTCTCTGCCATCTCCTCCTGGATGTCCTCTAGATTCCTTAAACTCAACCTTGCCAAAACCGAACTCATTGTCTTTCCTCCCCCTCATATTTCCTCCCCCTCTGACCTCTCAATCACTGTCTGCTCCTCCTCTATCTCCCCTGTCCCCCAACTTCGCTGCCTCGGTGTCATCCTCGACTCCTCTCTCTCCTTTGCCCCTCACATTCTCTCTCTTGCTAAATCCTGCCACTTCCAGCTGCGTAACATCGCACGCATTCGGCCCTTCCTCTCCCAAGATGCCACCAAATGTCTTATTCACTCTCTGATCATCTCCCGCTTGGACTACTGCAACCTCCTCCTCACTGGCCTCCCCCACTCTCATCTCGCTCCCCTTCGTTCTGTTCTTAACGCAGCCGCTAGGCTTATCTTCCTTTCTCATCGCTCCTCTTCTGTCTCCCCCCTCTACCTAGCCCTTCACTGGCTCCCCTTCCCCTACAGAATCCTGTTCAAGCTCCTCTCTCTCACATACAAGGCCCTCGCCAACTCCACTGCTCCCTACATCTCGAACCTCATCTCTATTCATGCTCCATCCCGCCCTCTCCGATCTGCCAATGACCGTCGCCTCTCCTCCCCTCTGATCACATCCTCCCATGCGCGTGTCCAAGACTTCTCCCGCGCTGCCCCCCTCCACTGGAACAAGCTTCCTCCCTCCATCAAAACATCCCCTAATCTGTCCAGTTTCAAACGGGCTCTAAAAACCCACCTCTTTCTCAAAGCCTTCCAGTCTCCCACTTAACTTCCTACCTTTTTCTGCCTCTTCCCCCTCCCCTGACTCTGCCCCCATTCCCCCTTCTCTCCCTCTCATCCCTGTGTCTCTCTGTCTGTCTACCCCTCCCCTTAGATTGTACGCTCCCTTGAGCAGGGCCATCTCTCCTCCTGTTTCCTTCACTTCTAACTCTGCTCTCCAGCTACCTTTCCCCCCACCCCTCTGGGGGTCTCCCCGTCATCCGTGCCCTTCCTCTTGGGCTCCAGCGCTTGCTGGTCTTCCCTCTCCCTCTCTCTAGCTGTGCTTTGAGCTTACAGAGTTACTGTGCTTATTGTTTATTGTACCGTGCTGTCCTACCTTGTATTGTACTTGTTTGTCCCTGTACGGCGCTACGGACACTTTGTGGCGCCCTATAAATAAAAATTAATAACAATAATAAAATAATAATATACTATATGGACAAAAGTATTTGGCCACACCTGTTAATTATTGAATTGAGGTGTTTCACTCAGATCCGTTGCCAGAGCTGTATAAAATCAAGCACCTAGCAATGCAGTCTCCATTTGTGATACAAAATGGGTCGTTCTGAAGAGCTCAGTGACTACAAGCGTGCTATTGTGATAGGATGCCACCTTTGCAATAAGACAGTTTGTGAAATTTCATCTTTGCTGGATATTCCACGGTCAACTGTAAGTGATATTATTAGAAAGTGGAAGCGTTTAGGAACAACAGCAACTCAGCCACAAAGCGGAAGACCACGTAAAATCACAGAGTGGGGTCAATGACTGCTAAGGTGCATGATAAGTAAAAGTCTTCAACACTCTGCTGATTCCATAGCTGAAGAGTTCCGAACTTCCACTGGCATTAATGTAAGCACAAAAACTGTGCGGCAGGAGTGTGATGGAATGTGTTTCCATGGCTGAGCAGCTGCATGCAAGCATCACATCACCAAGACCAATGCCAAGCATCGCATGCAGTGGTGTAAAGCACACTGACACTGGACTGTGGAGCAATGGAAACATGTTCTGTGGAGTGACAAATCACGCTTCTCTGTTTGGCAGTCAGATCGGCGAGTCTGGGTTTGGCGGATTTACCTGCCTAACTGCATTATGCCAACTGTGAAGTTTGATGGAGGATAATGGTATGGGACTATCTATCAGGGTTTGGGCTAGACCCCTTATCTCCAGTGAAGGTCAATCTTCATGCTCCAGCATACCAAGTCATTTTGGACAATGCTATGCTTCCAACTTTGTGGTATCAGTTTGGGGAGGTCCTTTTCTATTCCAACATGACGGTGCCCCAGTGCACAAAGCAAGGACTATAAATAAATGGTTTGATGAGTTTGGTTGGAATAAATTGACTGGCCTGTAAAGAGCCCTGACCTCAACCCCATTGAACACTTTGGGATGAACTGGAACGGAGATTGCGAGCCAGGCCTTCTCATCCAACATCAGCTCCTGACCTCATAAATGCTCTATAGAATGAATGGGCACAAATTCCCACAGAAACACTCCAACATCTTGTGAAAAGCCTTCCAAGAAGAGTGGAAGCTGTTATTACTGCAAAAGGGGGACCAACTCCATATTAAAATATATGTATTTGAATACAATGTAATTACAGTCCCTGTTGGCAGGGGAGGGCTGGCAGGGGAGGGCCCGCCAGCCCAGCCTGCCCCTGCCTGTTGTTGTAATGGTCAAGCGTCCGAATACTTTTGTCTGTGTGCAAAATATATACACTCCTCAGGTTTACAGTAACTAAGAGGTACTTCTTTACCCTCTAACACTGTTCTACATAACCTATCTAGCAAGAACTACACACACAGTTCTATCTCAGCTGCTTCAACTTTATAAACATGTAGCACGGATATATGTTTGTAAGTCAAGCAAATACAGTTAATTATGCACAAAGTAATGTCAACACAATTCTCTTCTTTTTTTTTTTTTTATTTAATTTTTAATTTGATCAGGCCTTTAGCAACCAGTTAGAATAATGCACTGTCCCAGTCCCCTTAAGCTCCTCGTTATATCACTCTTCTCAAACAACACTTGGTTCCTGTAGACTGTCGTTACTCCACAATAAAGGTGACCTATACTTTACACTTTTGTTACATCCTCTCTCCCCTGTACATGATATTATAGTCACTTTGATAACACAGGTTCCTCATAATGTGGATACATGGGCCTTTTGAAATAAAGTAGATAATAGAAAAACAATTTATGCAGCTCCTCACCAATATCAGCCTCTTTCCCCTAGCTGACTGTCCTGCAGTTCACCCTTGTTATTATATCTCGGTCCATCAAAAGGAGAGAACACAATATTCTTCAGATCTCCCCACCTGGTCTCTGCCCTACTGATAAAGAATGTATGTACAAGTAGAAATAGCAGCTTTCTTAGAGGTGTCGAGTTGGGAGATATTTTGAGACAAATGAGGAGATGTATGTTGGTGCAATTTTGTTGATGGCCTTGTATGTTAGTAGAAGAATTTTATATTGGATTCGTTGAAAAACAGGCAACCAATGTAGAGACTGACAGAGTGGCTCAGCAGATGTAAAATGATTTGCAAGGAAAATCAATCTAGTCGCTGCGTGCAAATTAGATTGTAGGGATTCGAGTCTGATTTTGGGAAGACCAGTAAGGAGGGAATTACAATAGTCGATGCAGGAGATGATGAGTGCATGAATTAAAGTATTTTGCAGTGTCTTGTGTAAGATATGTACGTGTTCTGGAAATGTTTTGTGGATGGATTACCCCATGGCAGCGAGCTTGCGGGCAGGGCCGGATTAAGGGAATGGAGGCCCCTGGGCTAATGGGGCCTCCATTCCCCCGTGAGGGCCCCCCCCCCCAGTTAGCCCTATGGTTAATCTGGCCCTGCTTGCGGGGTGCGATTTACAGCCCACCCGGGTCGCCGGCGCCACAGACGTATCTTCAACTTCCATTTGTAGATACGCTTGTGCCAAATCTATTTTTGTAATGTGGTCTCCTCTTGACAAAGCTGCAAAGATGTCCTCAATCTTTGGTAGCAGATATTGTACTGTGTGCAGTGCTGGATTTGTCATTGATTTGTGCTGGATTTGTCATTGATTTAAGGTCTCCCCACATGTGAATGCTTCCTAATTTACAGTTTGTTTAAATTTTTGTTTTGTTTTTTAATTCCGGATCTAGTCTACAGGGGAAAAAATTCTCGAATATTCGAGTTTCTTCATCTCTGCCTCAATCCTTAGTCAAATAGCAAATGGTACCGTGTCAAACTTTGTGAATATTCAGAATAGCCTTTTTTGTCTGATCCAATGCTGGCTTTCATTCCTCTGAGTGTTCCTGTTCCTTTTTCAAATATTGACTGTGCTTCAATTAACAATTGCTTTAATCTCTTATCAGCCCTGTCACTATTTGATACTTTAGACGTTGACACCTTCAATGTTTTCATAGACTGAATTAGCCACTAACTGCCAAACAATACAAGTCCAATACAATATATAAATAAATGATGATGATGATGAAGTCCGCCCTTTTGTAATACATATAGCTATAAGTTGTGCATTTAATTTTAACTTTCATTTTCCCTAGAGGAAACACCTTTTTCTCCAGTATATGTCTTGAAAAAATAGGTTTTTCGTAATGGAATTTCTGCAAATAACTTGTAATACTCTTTTTCTGCAATAACTGAAAGGTGGATACTGTGTCCAGTTCCATATTTAACTTAATTCCCACCACCTGAGCAATGATCCATGTTGCTTGGCTGTCTGCCACCGCTATACTGTGCAATGCAAGACAAAATACAACTTTGTCTGTTTCCTTACTCGGTTAAATCTGACTCATTGTGTGTCACCTTGTGTACCTGTAAAGGTTTATTTTATGGGCAGCACAGTGGCCTAGTGGTTAGCACTTCTGCCTCACAGCACTGGGGTCATGAGTTCGATTCCCGACCATGACCTTATCTGTGTGGAGTTTGTATGTTCTCCCTGTGTTTGCGTGGGTTTCTTCCAGGTGCTCCGGTTTCCTCCCACACTCCAAAAACATACTGGTAGGTTAATTGGCTGCAATCAAAATTTACCCTAGTCTCTCTCTCTCTGTCTGTCTGTCTCCCTCTCTGTGTGAGTGTGTGTCTATAGTAGGGAATTTAGACTGTAAGCTCCAATGGGGCAGGGACTGATGTGAATGAGTTCTCTGTACAGCGCTGCGGAATTAGTGGCGCTATATAAATAAATGATGATGATTTTGTTCACAGCGCGTTTGCTGTTTAATTACCTTATCTTATTTTCATCCTGACACGCATACTCTTTCAGTATGTCCCTTTTATAACATTTCCTGCATTCTTTATCTTTAAACCAACAGTGGCTGGTGAGATCTGCCCACATCGGAAAAAAAAACATTTTCTGTTTAAAATAATTATTTTTTATGACTCTGAGGCATCCTTTGCTACTGTCGCCATAGAAATTGCAATAGACACTGCATGGTCTAATGTTAATTAAATGCCTCTAAACACAAAGCAAATATATACCACAACTCATATACAAATGCAATGCGGATTATATGCATTTTTACTTCCGCTTTAATACAGCAATTGCCACCGTGGACATAACCTTACTCAGCACACTTCACTTCAGTCAGCTCATTTATTTCGCCTTACCATTATAAACTTTTTCTGAGTCATTGGGTAGCCATTCTTAATGCCGTTTATTTTATCACGGTCAAACTCTATTCTATATGTATAAAATGTTTTTGTTTAGTAGTTTGTAAAAAGCATTAAGCATTGGAATTGTCACTTTTTGAATGTCATACTCTATATTGAAAACCCAGCACTTTTAATTACACTACAGTTATATCTTATGTTAATTAGGAATAATGGGCATGCTATTGGAAATGCCATAAAAACATACCTATTTCATGTAATTGTCATAACCGTTAAGAATTTAACACCTTATGTCAAATGGATATTAATAGGCATCCAATATAACAAGACAACTACCTACTAATGGACATTTATTTCAAACAAAAAAATTAAAATTAAACTTTTTATATTGTAATGACAATTTGTACAATCATAATAAGTAAGCAAAACAAAAAGTTCAACAATATAACAATGATAAAAAGACAAGATACAGAAAAAAAAGAACATAACCAGTATGTCACTTTAACAATTTATACATTTAAACTAAACAGGGAGGGGGGTGGGACTATTATACTGAAAGCAGATTTAGTTGTTAATTACAATGTGAAAGGCCAATATAGGACATGATATTTAGCAGTTGTGGAGTGACAGGCAAATGTAAATCGGGGATCCCATATGGGATCAAATTTGTCAGCCTTTCCTTTGACAGGTGATTCTTTCCATAGAAGCAATACATCAAATATTATTCTTAACATACTGCAGGGGAGGTAGGCAAGGGTCCTATTAAAGTCATTTTTATTGCTTACAAATAAAACATTGTCCAATGCGATTGTTGTGGTTTCAAAGCTACAAAGATATTTAATTGCAAAATATAGCAGAATTTACAGCACGCCATTATTACGCATTAAATATGTTACAATAAGGCTGGAAAGTATAAAAACATTGAATACATTACATTTTCCTTATAGTGGTTCACCCAGGCCCAGGGGTTACAGTCATGGTCACATGTAGTCAGGATCAGAGAGAGAGAACAATGGGCCAGCATGCTTATATGTCGCTTCAGTATAGAAAAAAACACTGATGATGTCACTATGTATACAGATAACACTTAGTGAGGTTTTCATTTTTCATTGGTCCAGGGTTAATGATATTCCAGTTGCCTGCTGGTCATAGGTCAGTTCATTTGATCCTTTCAAAGGGTGAGGGGCAACGTCCCCCAACTGTTGTCTATGTGTCTTCACTCTGAATAACCAGTTCAAACTGACCCACACACAAAGTACTTTTGAGTATTAATCTCATATTGTTTATATCTTGCGACCGCTAGATGCGATCGCTACTCTGTCCAAACCGGGTTAATGCTTGTGAAATAAGCTTTAATATGAGACCAAACTCTTTACCTTTTACAAGACCTGAACCATAAATACCTTTACTGTAGTATTATCTATGCATAAACAATCTAATACATTTTACTATTAAATAAATGTGGATTGGAACCTTAATAAATGTGTATTATTTACAAGTGTAAGTGCGAATGTAAATGTACGTGTTATGAATCCGTGCGATTGCATCACAACACGTGGCGAATTAATCGCAATCGCACGGTAAAACAATATTAATCAGTTTGGTTTACTTCGTCCAATTATCTGACTTCGACAGTCCTTCCAAAATTTAGCTATAGGAGATTTGGCTGCATTTAATACATGAGTAACAAGTTTACTGAAATGTGTGCTGAAACCAGGAACAGGAAAGCATAAAAGAGCAGACTAGGGAGAAAGTCAAAATGTAGTGGCCAGTATCTGTTCAATCTTGTATGACTTTCCTTCCAGAATATTGAAATATTCGGACGGTGGAACCAAATATGGATAAAATTACCTTTTTGCCCACATCCCCTCCAGCACAAGGGGAAAGATCTGTGAATATCTTATGTAGTCTCATGGTTACAAGGTACCGTCTCTTGTATATTTTGTATGAATGTTCTTTAATCAGGGTGGAAATAGAAGCCCTAGAGAGCCTATCCCTAGTTGTGCTCCACATGTTCTCATCAGTCGGACCCATTTCCCAACATTGGTTCTGCTGTGGCACTCCAGGGTGAATGTAGAAGATGGAAATCATACTCTTCCTGTTGTGTAATAACACATTCACTGGAATGGAATAAGGTTCCTAAACAGTTGCAGTCTGGGTAAGAACTGTAAGAGAATATTTGTGAATATTCACAAACATTAGATCAGGTTATACCATATTTTACAAGAGGTACATTTATCAAGCTGCGCGTTTCAAAAAGTGGAGATGTTGCTTATAGCAACCAATCAGATTCTAGCTGTCATTTTGTAGAATGTACTAAATAAATGGTAGCTAAAATCTTATTGGTTGCTATAGGCAACATCTCCACTTTTTCAAACCCGCAGCTTGATAAATTTACCCCCAAGATTCTCAAACTTATTCCACCAATGAAATCATAAGTCAGTTTAGGTCCTCCATGAATTTTCTTCCAGGGATGACAGCACAAGAGGAGAGAACCTGATGGGAAATTGTGATTGTCCCAGATTGAGGTTGTCATGAACAAGGTAGTAGGAAAGCCTTACCTGCTGATATCTGCGTAGCTACGTAAGGAGGCGTGGAGTCTAACCACGCCTCCAGGTCTTCACCAGGGAACCCCGCAAGGAGTTTTAGACTTAGCCACTGAGACGTGTCGGTCGCGGCCCTCCCAGGTAGAGGTCTGGTGAACAATCGTAGTGGACAATCCGGGGTCAAAACCGAGCGGGCAACAAGGTACAGAGGAGTAAGCCAGAAGAGTAGTCAGGGAGCCAAGGGTCAAAGCCAGGATATAAAACAGGAACCAGAGATAATCCGAAGAGGGTGGTCAGGCAGGCAGGGGTCAAATCCAGAAAGGCTAGTAACTATATATATCTGAGACAGGAGCCTAAAAACCAAGCTGGGAGACAAGATACTCTGGCACCCTAATGGTGCCAGAGCCCAGTTTAAATAGTGGAGGTCGGCAGTCAGCTGGTCTGACCGCCGACAGGAAGCACCACTTAGGGTCTCCATTGCCTAGCATGCGCCCGAACTTTTTCCTAAACCGGAAGTGACGTCCCGTAACAGGACGAATGGCTAGAGGGAAGGCGTCCGTCCCGGCACCAGGTAAGAGTGCGGGACAGCGCCTGACAGAGGTTATGGGGGAGGGTAGTGTAGTTAAACTACATTTTTTAGTGGTTTATAGCCATATAGCTCTGGAAAAGTTTATAACGGGATAATCAAACTAGGGAGTGTAGAAAAGTTCAGAATTGAGGCTAAAAAAATTACCCCAGCATTAGAGGTCTCAATCTGGAGCCATCTAGATGAGGAAGGGGAAATACCAAACAACCAATGACACAGGTTGGTAGTGTAAAAATACTTATATATTAAAATAAGAAGATAAATAAGAGATATCTGGGAGACCTCTACCGCCCACTTTAGGGTGGTAGAGGGTGGAAAATCCCAGTCTAGGTGAATTAGTCATCTAAATAAATGTATTTATTAGCTGCTGTGTTTGCTTAAGGGTACTGTGCAGGACTTGGGACAGATATTGTCTCAGACACATATAAAATCCGGGATAGGACCACACCAAGCGATAATGTACTTTCCCCATGAATGGAAATCTTTTTGGATGTCAGAAAAGAGGGTGGGCAAATTGTACTTGTATTGAGAAATAGTAGTGTGGTAATATAAATCCCCAAGTATTTCATATTTTTTGTTCGCCACTTAAAATGATAATTTTTGTCATAATAGATGTTTGTCATTATCCAGGATACGTAGTGGGAGTGCTTCAGATTGTGAATAATTTAGAAAACGTATTTCTTAACCAGGAGAGACCTAGAAGAATCTCACAGGAGGCTTCTATTCTCAGCACTGATCTAAGAGCAGATCCCTGTTGTTCCTCAATGAAAAAACATCAAGATTGATTCACTCCTGGCAGGTATCTCTAGCAAACAAGAAATACAGTGATTTCAAATTGCGAACAAGCCCAAAGAAACGGGTCCAGGCTGTGACAAACACCAAGTTCCGGTGCTGGGCACACTTACTGGCACCTCTGCCATCACACACCAAATAACTGAGATACAGACCCCTCTTCCCTACCTTGTCAGAGAGTTATGATCATCTCTCCTAGCACCAAAATATCCTGGAACCTCCAGACAGTGTTCACATAATATCGAGGTTCCCAACGTTTGTAGAGGTGTCAAGATAAGGTGCAGATAAGTGGAGAATAGTTGGATGCCCTTGTACTACATTGTCTGGTGGAGTCTGTGAATTGAGATCTATGTAATACAGTTTGTATTGCCCAGTATCTTATACAGCCACAGGTTGTGCTATGTACTCCGCAACCTATTAGGTTTAGGTGGGTCAAGCGGCACCCTCTCACATTATGCATTGGGCTCCTTGGACCTCCAGCTATGTTAATCTCCCGCCTCCTCTGTTTCTACCTGTACTTCCTTGCTCAAAGGACTATCCTGGTGAAGACACTGCGTGACATTTATAGAGGTGATTTAGAGTTGCACACGAAATTTGACCTTTGTGTATGCTCTATAATGCTTCCGCGCACTTACATTTCCATGTCTGTATTTTGACTTACTTGCATCTTAAGATACAAACAATCTGGTATAGATATGTCGGCACCAAATATGCGTCAATCGTCATCATCTCAAATTGCACGTCATGTGTAGGCGCAGCATTTATACTTGCTATGGAACAAATTTCAACTTGCATCAGAAAAGGGTGTGCTTACCTTACGTCTGCACAACCTTAGACTATGGTACTCATCTCTTCAAGCACAAGAGACCACAATTGTCGCAGGCAACTACTATATCGAAGCTCTTCAATGCAACTTTTTGTCTGGTGCTTTGCCTATGTTTGTGTTGTAGATAGATGCAATTTGACAACTAATTCAACAGGTATGACTTGAGATTGAGATAGGTTCAAATGTTGCAGGAACCATTGAAGACCACTGTTTAGAGATGTGACCTGCATAGCTCTGAAACTGGTAGCATTTTTACAGTAATATGCATGGAATAAAGAAAAGGAACAATGGTGCATTTCACCTAATACTAAAACATGTCACCAGTTTAATAAAATGAACGCCTCTCTTTGCATATTGTAGAGTAACCTGTTGCTTTAAATTGCCCTTCACAAAAAGTCAGCTTGGTAGTATATCCTGATCCACAGTGGGGGTTAACTGAGACAATACATTATTAGAAGTTCTATCTATTTATGATACTTGAGATACAGTATGCGCCGCTGCTAATTGTGTGAAGTTCTTTTAAGGAGCTTTTGACTTGGTTGATTAAAAGCACAGGATGTTTAATTAATGGATTGGTTTCTCTTCAACCTAAATGCCACTTCTTAGTTCCCCACTGAGAACATTTAAGTCAGTTGCATTTAAAATGTGTTCACCACTTGTGATGATCTGTGGGGTAAGTGTACTTACTCTCGTTACTTGCCAGCTAGAATGTTGTAGGTAAAACCAATTAAAAAATGCTAATGACTCAGGAGAGAGAAGGAGCAATGGGGAATATTCAGGACATGATGTGGCCTTTTTGCCA
The DNA here is from genome assembly GCF_038048845.1 of Mixophyes fleayi. Taxonomy (NCBI): domain Eukaryota; kingdom Metazoa; phylum Chordata; class Amphibia; order Anura; family Limnodynastidae; genus Mixophyes; species Mixophyes fleayi. Next base: position 72,852,406 of record NC_134405.1, read on the forward strand.
AAATAATTGATGTTAAGGAGGAATTTTTGTCCTGAGCCATTAAGCATTCATATGTCAATGTAATTATTATATCTGCTTATCTATTGCTTAGGGTGAGTCCACGTGATTGTCTTTCTGCAAAGATATTGTGTGCTACAACTAATAAACATACTGTAAATCATATTTTAATAATATTGTGTTTAAGTTCCTGGTTTCCTCGCAGTTAGCTATTAACCCCTTCACACAGAATGACATTTTTTAATGTTTCTTCTGGCAGCGCCATACCAAAGTTTTGATGTTTAGAAGTGTCACCAAGGAGCTGCGGACCACGACCGCCGCCAGGTGTAGTAACAGTACCATGAACACTTTTGTTTGGTGCCTGGCTTCATAATGTGAATAATCAGTGTTCAAAGTTGAACGCGGCCAAACCAACTCCGCACAAAAGTGTAAAAAACTGGACACAAAGGGACTAATTAAAAGTTTACTTACAAAAGTAGGGAAAGTGCATGAATGTACTGTGGATGAATGTACTGTAGCACTGCAAACAGGAAACAGTTTTGGGGATTGCTCTTTTTAGCAAGACACATTGTACCGAAATTTGAGTATGCAACTGGGGCTAGATTAAAGCATACTTGTCAATTAAGTTGGGTGGTGGTTCAAGTCATTTTGGTCCGCCACCATCACAAAAAGCTATCATTGTGTTGCGGGGGTGTGACCAAAATGACTATTCAATGCAAATCATGTTATTGAGGCCCCCTTCCCACCCACTGTACTAGGAAGTTAGCAGGACGCGGGAAGGTGGCCTGTTCTCACTGGAGTTCGGGAGCCTCCTGTACATTCCGGGAGATTAGGCTAGTATGGTTTAAAGGCATCCAACCCTTAAAGTCTTCTTTGCTTGTGACTACTACAGAGGGAGTTATCTCCACATCTCTACTCTCAGCCATATTTTTAGGAATGTAGTCTTAGACTTAGACTAATCTAATCTGTTTTCCGGCTGTTCTGAGGCTGGGACCCAGCCTTCCAGTACCAATGCACTGCCCGCTACCTGCAGATTTGCCCAGTGTGATAGGCCGGGGGAAGTATCCACAGCAACCCTGATCTGAAGGCAAGAGGTCAGGGAGTACACTAGAAGAGAAAGTTACACAGAAGGAACCAATTCTAGGTGCTGGTGAAGGAGCCTAGTGGTGGTAGCAGGCCCCTCCTACTGAGCTTAGAGGGGCGCAATTTAGGATAAATAATGGGGGGTGGTGGCAAGGCAAGACTAGCCGGTCCCCAGCAACCCATGGATAGGGTGACATAGAAGGTCCACCTTGTCACACTAGTTTTCAAAAAGAATATCTGGTGAGATTTGAAGACGGGGTAGTGGCTTAGATGGTGGCACCTGATTGGTTGTGAACCTCTCACAGCACTGAGCACTCCCCCATTCTTCAGATCTTTGGCATTCAGTTGTAAAACAGTAGTGAGCATTTACTGCAAGGTATGCATACAGCACCTTTAAATGTAATTTAAGTCACTAGTCTGAGATAAATAGAAGAATCTGATGTTTGTTGGCCGCTAGGAATGGGGTAGACTCAGGCCGGTCAGTTGAATGTGTGAGATTTTAATGAGCGAATTATATTAAAAATATCTTAGAAATGCATTATCAGTGGCTCCAATTATTTTCCTGTAATTGCACAATGACATTTGTTTTCGCTCCCAAAATAAATCAAGATAACAAAACTCGTGCCCAGAGGGGTCATTGAGTAGGGTCAGTTGAAAATGCATAAAAGATTTCCAAACTATTAAACATTTATAATGACTGATATTTGCTGCTATTGATTGCAGAAAGCTCCTGCTTGTTAAGTCCCACTGATCCTGCAGTGAAAAGTAATTTACTATGAGACTCACTAAGTAATATTCTGACTGAGTGGAATCTAGAATTGTGTATTCCATCACACAATTAACCATGTAACCTTTATTGACAAACCCCTGTGACCCATGCTCATTTAACAGTTCTATTATCTATTTTTATGTCGCTCTGACATTACTTGCCACATTTACTATCTACCATAAAAAGGCAAAAGAATGTGGGATTGCAAGTTCCTAAATACCATCTACAGCACAAAACTGCTAGTAGCATTGGCCATGTAGTGGCCTCAGTTCCCTCCTCAACTGTACATGAAAATCCAGCCGTATTTGCTTATGAATTTTGTTTCCGCCAATAACTGTGTTTACTGCTACGACATGCACAATTTTTTCATTTTTCTTTTCTTTTTTTTTCCCTTTGACTTTATATGTCATAAAAGTATGTTACAAACTTGGCCCCATAGCTATTGATCCCTTTCCTCCCACTATTTTTTTTCCCATGGAAGAAATTTACTAGCGGTTTTAATTATGATAGTTTAAAATGTATAGCTTCACCCAAAACTAAATTTTTCAGGTTCAATATTCAATGAGTATCTTGGATGTACCATTTGTGGGATCGCTAAAGTTTCTGATCACTGTAATGGAGCCACACAACATAATCTTTTATCCTTCTAAGAGAATAAAGGAGTGAGACAAGGCACTGTTACTGTCATCAGGAGCCAAGAAGGTTCCTAGCACTACACTTGCAACAAAGTGTTTAACTTTGGGAGAGGTTCTTCCTTAACTTCTTTACTGCAGAGGATAAAACTATTAAAGAGAAAACAAATAGTGTGTATTTAATAGAGGCAATTTAACTAAAGAAACATAAGTGGCATTTCATTGAGCCCAGGAAAGATCCACTTGGCAGGGGTAGCTATCAGAGACACATCACATCTGGCCAAGCCGCTTAGTCCTGAGAGGACTGATAGTGAGGTACAAGCTGATGTCAAAAGGTTGCAGAAGGTAGAATAGTGATGGATGAAGTTAAGGGATTGGAGAAGGTAGAATAATGGGGGACATATATGAGGTTGAAGGATTGGAGAAGATAGAATAATGGGGGACATAGATGAGGTTGAAGGACTGGAGAAGGTAGAATCATGATATAAAGTGCAACAAAACAAGTTTTCAAAGCACAAGAAGAGAAATCCAAAACAAAACTCGGCTCCTCTAAAGGTGTCGTAGAACTGAGGGACTATACAAGCAACAAACAAGTTAGATGAATTGTTCTGATTGACTTGTCCTTTTCACTGAATTGCAGAGTACGGACAACTGTGCAGTAGTCTAGGTGAGATAACTGGCTAGATTGCTGTTCTTAGCAGAGTGCTGATTACAGGAATTGAGAGAAGATGATTGTAACTGTCATTGTGGACTGTTTTGCTGTCATCTGGAGCTAGTCACACCCAGAAGGACAGAAGGCCCAGCATTTGACCTATTAGCAGTGGAACCTTAAAAAGAGTGGCTCTAAAAGATGGAAGCATGTGACCCAGTGTTTCACATCGGGGACTGACTTATTTCTCCTTCTTTTGTGGCGGTCACTGAATAAAGATAGCTTAAGTCAATTGGGTCAAATGGAAAAAAAGCATTCTAATCCTTACCCGAGCACTGTCATTAGCATTTCAATTTACCTTTAGCCCTAGATCTAACATTAGCTGAAGCCTAAAATCTAACTAAAACTAAGCTATGTTTTAGTCTCCTAATAGAGTTTTAATCTTCCATAGAAATGCTGTCATTGTAGCATTTGCACCAGTTATACTGCTCTTTTGCGCAAAAATTATATTTGTTGTTGCAAGTTACCCCTTGTGTCTTGTAAAAAGTCATTGGAGCCCAGTAATGTTATTTCTGCCCCGGGCCCACTGATGTCTTAAAGCAGCCCCAGTTTAATACTTATTACAAAGTGACACTGCCTATGTCCCGAAGTGGAGTGGCATCTCTTCTAAACAAAAAATAGCTCAGCTTATGTCATATAACTAAAAGTTGTGCCCAGTTGTCCCATCTTTGAAATGTGGAAGTTTTGAATCAGCAAAAACCCCTGCGTTACGACTCTCTGTAGCCAAGGGGGAGGAGGTGCTGTTTAACATGCCCACCCATAAGAAACAAACAAACTACTGTTAATTAGATAGAAAAAAAATATTTGGACAATTAAATTGAGTTATAGCAATATGGAACGCTGGATAGTATTATCTCTATTTCCAGTTAAATAACATAAGAAAGACCTGATCTAATGATCCCTAAATCTGGTCTCAATATTGTTAAATTAAGTTGCCAAAAGAGATGCAAGTTTGTTAAAGATCCAAAACAATAAAATGTACACTTTTTAAAATAGTACAGCTATTAATACTGTTTTTCTAAGTAGTAAGTATTGTTCGCTAGATCTGTAGAGGAGTAGTGGCATTGAAAGTCAAGTTAAACTCAAAACTACCTTTATATTGAACAGAAGAAAACAAATTGTATATACAGGATTCTTCTGCCATCTGTGAAAAAAATGCCCTGCTCTTTTGAATGTCCCTGGAACCACATCAATGATGTTCAGCATCATTTAATTTAAATTGGGAATCTAAAATTGGTATATAATTTGTACATTTATAGTGCTTTCCCAGTCTGTTCATGTTCTAGAACAGTGGAACTGCTGCTCTCTGATGTCCAATAGGAACAGGCAAGGAGCAGCTATGGAAACAATTAATTTCAGACTGGTGGCTTAAGCTGAAAGGGAAACTAGCAGTGAGAGGGTAAAAGTAATTTCTCCTAAAATGTAAATAAAATTTGGTTATGTAGATTCTCCAATAAAATGTCTCTCATTACAATTGTTTGGTATGCTGAATTTTGACAATCTTTTAACCACTGGCCAAACTTAGCTGCTTTTCCAAGTTTTTCTACACCAGATTATACATGCAAACTGCATTATCTTTTTGTGATTTGATTCTAGGCATTTGTTGCCTAATGTCAGGAACATTTATATTAATCATACCCTTTGTTAGCTCTGATAATTAACTTGTTTTTTCCCAAATGTCTGAAGTACAGCCCATACTGTACTGTTCAATGAGTTTGGTTTCTGGTCATGTGCAGTGAATATCACGCAAGATACGCTACGCAAACTGACGTACATCTGGAATTTAATCAGACTCTATAGGGCATATTCAATTATGTTTCTGGGCCGCGATAACGCGCCGGAATGGGCCACGAAGTCAATCCACGGTACCGCGATAACGTGGATTTCCGTGCGCACCCCATAGGGTTGCGTAGGAAAATCTGCATTATCACGGCACCGTATTACCATCAATACTGCGCACTTTTCACTGTAATGCGCGTTACCGCGGACCAGAAACCTAATTAAATATGCCCCTAAGGGGTATATTTACTAAACTGCGAGTTTGAAAAATTGGAGATGTTGCCTATAAGAAGCAATCGGATTCTAAATATCATTTTGTAGAGTGAACTAAATAAATGACAGCTAAACCTGCAGTTTAGTAAGTGTACCCCTATATCTTTACTGCAATCATTATCATGTGTTTGGTGTTTGCATGGTTTGCCGTGTCCTGGTAATGTGTGTGTAAGGTTGGACCTGGATCTGTTGTGCTATACAATCCTGGGAATTTCAGGGGTACTTCTCTACATTGGACTTCATTCTGCATTAATTTAGAGCTTGGGCACCTTGTATACCAGTGCTTATGTAATGCTGATTATTGGAATATATCTGATGCCAAAAGATAGGAGCAGATTATACCATACTTGCCAACTCTCCCGGAATGTCCGTGAGACTCCCGAAATTCGGGTAGGTCTCACGGACGCCCGGGAGAGCTGGCAAATCTGGCTAAAAAGACGAGATTCACTGCGAATTGCGTCATTTTGGCCCCGCCCCGCGACAAAACGGCATATTTGACGCAGGGGCGGGGCCAAAATGACGCGATTCGCCGTGTCACGCCACCTCCGACCTCTAGACACGGCCCTCTCCCGGATTTAACTTGCCAAATGTAGGCAAGTATGGATTATACATAAATAGAAACAAGGTCACAAAAGGATATTTTAGCCAACTGTACATTTTTGGTTATCACCACAGTAGACACACACCCTGTCTGTTTGCTGAGAGGAAGGAGCTTTCAAATCATTGGATGGCTGTATACACAGAGCTTCGGGGACTTATCTGTTTAATGAATGTCGCATGCTGGGAGGCTGTTCCACTGGACAAGCAAAAATTACTTGTGGGTATCGACTGCCTGCAAGATGTGGAGCCGATTCTGTGATGGGATTTAAAGATGAATTTTTGGATTAACATATGAGATGCCTAACACCATATACATTTCTGTAAGCATAACATCGTTGGTGGAGCTTGTGGTGTAGACAACACGGAATTTCTCTGGTGTCATTTCTATTTTTCATACACAAAGTGGAAGAAAATAAAGAGTTCATCTTTGGGACCTTGTTGGACTATCAATCTATGAATTTACAGTTGAGGAGAATGAATTACAGGGGCCAGATGTGTGTTTTGTCACAAGGTGTTTAGAAAATACAGTTAAACAAGACAGTTAAACATTGAACAAAAATTGAAGACATCTAGAAATGTTTTACATCTGCTGTAGGCTTACTCTACTACTTCTCTGATTGCACAGGACATTACAACTAGGTAATTCGTTTAATTCCCTCATTTGTTGCTATTTTACTCTTAAATCCTAATGTTTGCCAAATTAATTTTCTTGCTCTCCTTTCATAGCATTATCTTTAGGACTATATCACCCTTCATCCTTCCTGAAACACATACCTCTGTCCATATTGCCCCTTCATTACCTCACTCACCTCTAGTTAACACTCATGAACTGTTGTCCTTTTTAAAGTCAATAGTTATTACAGCCTTACCCTGTCGCCACAAACTAAAAGGACACACATCTTACACCTTTCCTATCTTTCTTCCTCCCTGCTTCTATTAGCTGGTCATACATCAGCGAATCCAGGTCCCCCTCATTTCTCCCACACACATATATCTGACCGCTACCAAAATCCAGCAAATCTCAAACACATCACCTGTCTCCCCTCTCTTCCACAGTCCTTTAAATGTGCCCTTCGGAATGCATGCTCTGTTTGTAATAAACTTACCTCCATGCATGACCTCTTCCTCTCAAACAACCTCAACCTTATGGCAATAACAGAAACATGGCTCACGCAATCAGACACTGCCTCACCTGCAGCCCTTTCACATGGTGGCCTCCATTTCACCCACACCCCCAGACCTGGGGGCAGACAAGGAGGTGGGGTTGGACTATTTCTCTCCCCACAGTGCACATTCACAGTTCTACCTAATGTCCCCTCACTCACTTTCACATCTTTTGAAGTACATACTTTTAGGATTTTTTTTACCCATTCTCTATGCATATTGCTGTGATCCATCTCTCCCCCTGGATCATACCAACAATTTCTTAAATATTTCTCCATATGGCTCCCTCACTTTTTATCCAATGACATCCCCACCATCATCATGGGTGATTTCAACATCCCTATTGCTAATCCATGTTCCAATGCTGCTTCAAAACTACTTTCTCTAACCTCCACACTTCACCTCTCCCAGTGGATGGAATCCACTACTCATCAGGATGGCCACTGTCTTAATCTTGTTTTCTCTAGACTATGCTCAGTTTCTCATTTCCTTAGCACTCTGTAACGATACTTACCTTTCCTCGCTCCCCCGCCGCTCCGTCGGACCCGGAAGCCGCACAGACCTGGGCGGGGAATTCAAATCTGGACTTCCTATTTAAACAGCGCTCTGACACTCTAGAAGTGTCAGAGCAACTTACCTGTTCCTGGCTCCTGATTCCTGTGTCCTCCTGGTTTCAGCTCCTTGTGTGTATTGATCTCCTGTGTACCGACCCGGCTTTCTGACCCTTCTGGATTCTGTTGCCCCTGTGTACCGACCCAGCTTGCTGACCTCCCTGATTGCCTGTGCTCCTGACCCGGATTGTCTGACGTTCCTTCCTCTATACGTTTATCTGCCATCTCTGTGTACCGACCCGGCTAGCTGACTTCGCATCTGTTCTGGTGACCCATGTACCGACCCGGTTTGATTGACTCCGAGATTGTTTCCCGAATCTGTCTGCATTGCCTACCTGTGTACCAACCCGGCCTGTCCGACTATTCTCATCCTGCTCCTATTCCGCTGTACTACATCTTGAGGCAAACCTGAGGACCGCGACCTGCGACTCCTGGCAGCAAAGCCCATCCCGCCTTGCAGCGGTTCTTGGTGAATACCGGGGAGATAGTTAGACTCCGCACCTCAGGTAAGCCAGCGCTAATCAAGGTTAGTAGTGTATCCAGTAATCCGTTACACACTCCTTTGCCCATTAGGATCATCACATTATTAGTTACTCGCTCATTCCCAGTACTTTACCCTCCCGGCTGTCAAACTCTTCCAAGCCTCCTCATACCCGCAGGAATATTAACTCTATAGATTTTCAACAGTTTTTCCACCTATCTCCAGATAGTTCTATATTCTCCTCACCTGATATGGCAGTTCCTCATTGTCACAATAGCCTAGCAACTGGCTTGATCAAGTGGCTCCAGTGACTCTTCATACTCTGTGTAGTCTTCGTTGTCAATTGTGGCACACTAAAGTAACACGAAATCTACAAAAACTTTCTCGTAAAGCAAAACGTCACTGGCATAAATCTTGTATGTCTAATGATTTCAGCACATATACTGCTATCTACCCCTCCTATCGAAATGCTCTGGACACTGCTGAACAAACATATTTCCAATCTCTCTTCTATGCTTAGGCTTCTAACTCCAAACACCTTTTTAACACATTTAAATATCTTCTAAACCCTCCCACACCAAACCTCCGACTACCATCAGTGCCAAGGATCTTGCTTCCTATTTCAAGGACAAGATTGATAAACTCCGACTTGAAATGGTATCATCTCCCTTGACTAGTAATCAGCTCAATTCCTTCCCAGCACCTCTGAAACCCTCTCTTCATTGGATCTCACAAATGAAGAGGAAGTTTCTACTCTCTTCTTATCTTCATACTCTACCTCCTTTCCTTTCGATCCCATACCCTTACAAATTGGTAGGTCCATGTCTCCTGTGCTCATTCCACCTCTAACTAAAATATGTATCTATCTATCACTCTACTGGTACCTTTCCATCATTATTCAAGTACGCAGTGATTACTTATACTCTAAAAATAAAAATTCTGACCCAAACTCTATCTCAAATTACCTTACCATCTGTCAGCTCCCATACCCCTCCAAACTTCTCGAAAGAATTGCCTACACTCTCCTTACATGCTTTCTTTCTGCAAACAACCTATTGGATCCTCTTCAGTCAGGTTTACACTCTCAACACTCCACAGAGACTGCGCTGACCATGGTTGTCAGTGATTTGATCACAGCAAAAACTAAAGGCCATTTCTCTCTTCTAATTCTCCTGGATCTCTCTTATGCATTTGACACTGTTGACCACTCTCTCTTTATACAAATGGCACCTCTAGGTCGTCAAGACACTCTCCTATCCTGGTTCTCAACTTCCTATGTGACCGCTCTTTTAGTGTTAATTTCTCTGGAACTACCGCCACTCTGCTCAATTGGAGTACCACAAGGCTCAGTCCTAGGTCCTCTGCTATTCTTTATCTAAACCACTTTTCTTGAAAAACAAATAAGCTCCTTTGGATTTCGGTATCCTCTCTATACAGATGATACACACATTTATCTATCATCTCCTGATCTCTCACCATCTGTGTTGTCTCACGTTACTGACTGTCTTTCTGCCATTTTGTTTTGGATGTTCTCTCGCCAACTCAAACTTTCAAGAACAGAATTGATTTTCCTTGCAAATCGTTCCTCTTCTGCTGAGCCACTTTGTCAGTCTCTACAGTGGTTGCCTGTTTTTCAACAAATCTAATATAAATTTTTCTACTTACAAGGCCATCAACAAACTTGCACCAGCATACATCTGCTCACTTGTCTCAAAATATCTCCCAACTCGACACCTCCGTTCTCGACAAGATCTGCGTCTCTCTTCCATTTTCCTCATATCCTCTTATTTCTGGTTACAGGACTTTTTCGGGCTGCACCCACTTTGTGGAAATATCTCCCTCACACAATAAGACTTTCCTCTAATCTTCAAGCCTTCAAGCGTTATCTGAAAACCCAGCTCTTCAGACAAGCTTATAATATTCCTTGACCACCCTCTTAATCTCCCTAGGATACCATATTACCGCCGTCAACACAGCTAACACAAGACAACAACCCTCTGACCAACATAGTTGTGTGACTGAGGATACAGCCCACTCAATACTTTGTAACCTTTGCATCCTAGCTGGATAAAGATACAATATGATGTAGCACTTACCTTTGTGTATCAAACCATTGTCCCATAGATTGTAAGCTTGAAACCAGGGCCATCTTACCTCTCTGTATGTATTACCCAGTATTGTTATATTACTGTTTGTTCCCAATTGTGAAGCACTATGGAATCTGCTGGCGCTATATAAATAAATGATGATGATGATGATAAGTTATTTCTAACATCAGTCGGCATTATCAGGTTATATCAACAACACTTGCATTACCATCATTAGCCACAATGTACAGTAACACTCATAATATAGAGTGAGAGACTCGGATGCTGACGTGTGGCACACACAATAATATATATATATATATATATATATATATATATATATATATATATATATATATATATATGGGTAATGGAACCATTGGTGCCTAAAGCAAATGCAGGGATATGAATAAAATATGTTTAAAATACCTGCTCCAATCATACTGTCAGAAAGATAAAGAAAGATATAAATGTAACCAAAATGAAGGGAGATTTGATGCAGGCGTAGCAGAACGGAAGATGCTTTGATCTTCAAGACAGGGTAATTTGATGGCTGGCTGGTCCTTTTGAAATCTCCTTATATTAAAAAAAGATTCTGTAACCTCAGTGTGACAAGAACTGGCTCATTTCCTCTGCAATCAGAACTGATGTAGTATTTTGTGGCTGTGTTAATATTACAACAAATTACTTAGAAGCGCGTTAATGGAAAGGTCCATGCTGAGGTCATAAGCAATCTTGTTAAACACAGCCTTGCAGTGCATAATGCCACATATCTATGTGAGCTATACAGAAATGTACCGATATCTGACCATATATGGGAGCCTTGTGTCATTTCAATAATTACTCCTTTCATAGTCTCTCTGAAGGTATAATAAGGGGGGAGATGTCTGCATCAACCTCATTATGTCGCCGTATGGATTCTGTGAGATGTTTTGAAAAGAGAACACTATAAATAGGAGCTTTATGTGGCCTTAATGAAATAAAAATGTTTAAAATGAAAATAATGAGAACAAAGTAAGAGGCCTTGCAGTATAGTAGTCATTACATTAAAGTTGTAAAGTGATTTTTTTTTTTTTAAGGTCATAATCATTTTCCTATAAGTGTCCGTCGCCTACATGCAGTAGAGGCATTCATTATGTGGGTTGGGCCAATCTTCATGAGAGAGCAGCCTATTAAGTCAGTAGGAGCTGACAAAGGACCTCAAGCCTCAGTGATTCCACAAGATCCTAGTATTCTAATACGCTGCAGTCTGATGAATGTTGATGCATCCTGCAATATGGCTGCCTCCATAGTGTGCAAGCGCTGGGTACATTGATGTTTGTATGAATTTAATTGCAAACATTGTTGCGCTTGATGCCGCAATAGTCCTGCATCACTTTGACAAGAGCTTCACCTAATTGTTCTGTCCCTTCTGTCACAATCTTCTGCATCCTAGCTGTTGCCCTGACACCTGAGATGTCACTTCCGGCCACAGCGTTCCGTCCACTGCCAGAGCGACTGGGACTCACTTATCATTACCACCGTGCCCTCGGCAAGTAGTATGACAGCCGGGACGTGTGTGCGCAGTTAGGGCTAATTAATTTACAGCCTTATGCAACTGATTTTGCAGGCTGGTGCTTTGTTCTGTAATTGGTCTCCTTTTGTATTTAAGACAGGGAGGACTTAGCCTCATTGCTTGTTATAGTGTTTGTGTACCAAGTTTGCTGACCAGCTCCTTGTAGCTTGTGGATACTCTGGCTGTTCTGTCTGACTCCTGTTGCGATCCCTGGCTTGTTTCTGGACCCTGCTTCAACTCTGCCAGCCCTGACCTATGGCTTTGTCCTTTGGATTCTCCCTGCTCGCTGCCAGCCCTGACCTTTTGGCCTGTCTGTGACTATCTTGTTTTTCTCTAACCCACGACCTCTTACCTGACTTTGATGATCCCTGTGCCATGTCGCTGGTTCCACTGCCTCCTACCTCCGCGCGACTGCACATAAGCTTTTACTACTCTAGAGATAAGACCATCCTAGTACCTGTGAGTGCAACACCTTCTACTATCTAACTCTCAGTCTGTGGCTTCCTATTTACCTCTTTTCACCTCCTCCTATCATGACATAGCACCTGTCACATCAGCTCTGTTCTCACTAACACAATCACAATTGCGCTGTGCTGTGCTGCTGTGAGCATTTTTATGATCCGATAGGCTGCAGGTTGTTCTTTTAAAACTGGGAAAATCCTAGATGAGCATTGAGAATACCAAGATGAATATTGAGTGCAGTAACATGCTTAGACCCCAGGCAAATGCACATTTAAAACAAACCCTCCACGCTGTAGAAAATGAGTGAAAGCATTCGAATATTACACTGCTAAAATGTACTGTCATATTTGTGTACATCAGCTATCCATGAGGGTCGGTAAATATCTGTTTCAGTGTTAGCTGTTGATCCCAAGTCGTGGTCCTTTGAAGTATATTCTCACCTGAAGTGTCCAATGTGGGGAGACTGGCTAGCTGTTGTAGTGACGGTTGTCCCAAAGGACATATTCTACAGCCATGAGATGCATTGCATTCTATACATTAATTCAGACAGATATACTGTATATACAGTGAACAGCAAGTTAAGTCAGGAAGTATATCCACTAGTGAGAACCCTATTTCAGGAACATGCAAAGGAAAGTATATTAAATATTTTATTTATTGTACATCCAAAAAAAGACAACTATACCATAATAAATGTTATCCAAGCTAATCGTTCGTCAATAATTAATATAAATGGTATGTATAATCCAGGAACTAATTAACAGTAATTCATCCAAGTACCTTATCATAATAATCATTCATAAATTGACTGAAATATCTTATCAATTAGTTTGTATTATAGTCTGTATTTCATTTTTGAATGCATCTGTTATAGATCTCAAGTAATCAATTGTATACTGTATATTGCCATATATTTAAAAATCCAGTAATTAGGCCAATGTGCACAAGAAAACTAAACCTTATTATACACCAATCCATTCTATACAGTAGAAAGCATTAAATAAATCCTGGCTAGATTTCATTATAAAATGAATCATATAAAAATGTCCAAATAAATTAAATTGTTTTCCCTGAGTTTAGATTTATACCTAAAATCGATCTTTTGAAAATATCCAATGCGTTTAAACATAGTGGAAATTGATTGTTTAAAACTGTGACCCAAATCTGTCTTTTTTATATCAATTCAATATAATATAATAAGAATCAATCCACAGTTCTACTAAAAGCATGACGCTGTATATGAAATGTTCTGTTCTTGCAGTGAGGAATGTATACAGTAGGTTAATTGGCTGCTATCAAATTGACCCTAGCGCAGGTGTGTGTGTGTGTGTTTGTAAGCTCCAATGGGGCAGGGACTGATGTGATTCAGTTCTCTGTACAGCGCTGCTGAATTAGTGGCGCTATATAAATACCTGATGATGATGACGACGATACAGTGAGAACTGGAAACTCCTAATATGTTGCAGTATCTTACTACTTCTTTGGTATACTAAGTCAACATTCAAGTGTATATTAGCAATTTAGATTTCTGTGTCACCTCTCAGCGGCGTGTGCAAGTGGATTATCCAATACTCAACAATGGTACCAACCCTTGTCAGCTTGACGCTCTGCCCAATTCATTATGTCAGTTTGATGTTCTGCTCTCTAAGAGTAAAGTAAGTATTCTGAAACTCTGTCCCTTCTTCTCCTACACTCCCCTCTGGGCCTGGCTCTGCCAACCCTATCGTTCTGATCCCAACAGCATCATGCCTAGTACACCTCTTTCATCATACAAGAATAGAAGTGATATCTAGTGTAAAATTATAATGTAACATGACAAAATACCTGTAGCATTATCAAGCAGTACTATCATACTTGCCAACTCTCCCGGGTCAATCTCCCGGGCTCCCTGGAGAGCTGGCAAATCTCCCGCATCCCGCTGCAGCCACCGCTAATTGACACGATTCAGCCAGAATCGCAGCATTTTGGCCCCGCCCCCGTGACAAAACATCATTTTTGTCACGGGGGGCGGGGCTAAAATTACGCAATTTGTCTTGCCCTGCCCCACCCCGCCCCCTCCCGCCCTCCAGTCACGCCCGTCTCCCAGAATCAGAATACAGAAAGTAGGTAAGTATGAGTACTATTGGTGCATATAAAATGAATAGTTCCACTTGCCACCACATCACCTCTGTATCCCCACACAAAAGACTGCTGAGCAGAGAGGATTATTAGTATACGATGCAACCTCAACTTCCCTACGCAATACCAGCATACATCGTATGCAATAGTAATCTCTGGGACTCAAGGCTCTCATTAATTGCTTTGACTGAATTAAGTAATGTCTGTTACACTTTTTTATTTCACATTTCTCTCTGCCATACAACGGATAGACTTTTTTTTAAACATCATAATGGACCTTTATCTCCTGACCACAGCTGTCAATTATAGTAATATATTGGTAAATTGTGACACTAATAACTTCAGTTTATTTATTGTGACCGGGTTAGAGGTTCCTGGTAACATCTCCTGGGGTAGATGGTGAAACGAGAGACTGCACACAAGTCTAAAGGTTTTGTACAACTGGACTCAGCCAGTTTTCATTCAGTAAGAAAGCAAAAGAAAACTCCAAAATAGACACCTTGCTGTCTAGCTCTAACTACACACTGGTCACTTCTGACTAACAAACTAAGACAAAACAAAAAGAAGTTTCAGCACAGTTAGTTACAGGGAGATATTAGGCTTTCTCTCACAGAGACTTTGCACCCCTGTCCACAGGCAGTGAGAGACTGACTGAACTGCCTTGCAGCCTTTTATTAGTGTACCACTCATGTGCAACTCCCGATTAGCAGCAGATCAGGTTCACAGATAACCTGAAAGACCCGGTTAATGGACCTAATGGATGGAGCCCGCCCTTACATTCCATCCCTAAACCCCAGGACCCTTTTCCAGCTTTTCCAAAAACATATAGCCCTTTTTTAGCTCACAGACAATAACTTTGTCCTGTGGTTTTAAAACAAGTGGGTTAGTAACCTAGGTGAAATATACCTGCCATCATACACCAACCCAGTAACTTTGTCACACTATGTGCTGCCATTTACTTAAATGGCTTACAAAAACTTTGCCGATAAGGCTACAGCAATGTCTATCCATTTTGTCACTAAAGTATACTATTGTAGCAATATTCAAAAAGTTGGAGCAGCCAATAAATGTAGCTTTCTCCAATGAAGGAACCTTCTCTGAAATCCAGATTAATCAGAACACGATTAAAATTTTTATTTAACAATATAAATCTTAACCATGCATTTTACAGAATATGTTTAATAAACAAATTGATGGCTGAACTTTTAGTAGAGCATGGAATATAGTGATACATTTGGCACCCATCATCCCAATGTATGACTGGAGGAGACTCACTATTGCCTGGATAGGATTTGGTAGATGTGGTAACTGTATAATGTGTCCTAAAGCCCCTTCACAGATGTGTCATTTGTAGTCACAGTCAGCAATGACAGATTCAAAACTAAAGACTCTATTACTTGTAATAGACAAGTAATGCATTACATACTTTGTGCATGCAGCAAATTATATGTTAGAAAAACTAAACAAGATGCACATTTTATCAACATTTTAACCTGCAGACATCCTGTTTCAAGATATTTTAAATTGTTACATTGCTGTAGCCTTGATAACATCAATTTTCACTATAGAAGTGATTAAACCAAACTGGAGAAGTGGCAATTATATTTAATTTATGACAAGAGCTTAGACTAAGTGGATTCTTATCTATTAATTACATTAGTTCAATTAGGCCTTAATAATGAGGTTTAATTGTTTGCTTTAAAGTGAAATTTGGGGATTATGTAAGCTGCCACTGATCAAAAAGTTTTTTTGTATGCAAAATATATCAATATTGAAAATGTATTTTTTAATATATGTTAGTCACTATTTTTTGAGTAATATACATACATTAATATTGTCTAGACATCACACAGAGGGGTATATTTACTAAACTGCAGATTTGAAAAAGTGGAGATGTTGCCCATAGCAACCAATCAGATTCTAGCTGTCATTTGGTAGAATGTACTAAACAAACGATAACTGGAATCTGATTGGTTGCTGTAGGCAACATCTCCACTTTTTCAAACCCGCAGTTTAGTAAAACTTATAAAAACCGATTAATGAATATTAGCAGCATGCAATGAATAGGAAACGCAATCATCCTGAAATGCTGGCATTCTATAATGCCACCTGTGTGCTCCATGACATTGAGTCTTCCAAAGTCTGGTATTGGTATGTATATGTAGAACATCCAGGGAGGATATATCATATTTTGTAATATTATAAACTGTGAATTGAATATTTTGTTAATAAGAAGTGTACAAATCTAAATGTTTATATTGTCCCTATGGGTGCACTCTATATTCAATGATGTTGAAGTTGATATGCAGCACAAATTATATTATTAGATGCATTATGTATATTATTAGGGATCCTGGTGTGATTTTTTTTTTATTGATTTGTGAATTTTGTGAGACTTTGTTATAATTACTCAATTATAGAACAATCATTTTTTTCATTTTATTTTATCAATTTATATTGTACTTTATACACTGTTTCTAATTCACGGAGTAACGGCTCTATAGTTAATATTCTTCTTGAGTGTACATTTACTTATTTGGTATTCTTAAATTAAATTTCTTCAATCACTACAGCTGTTTACTAGTCACCAGGTATGTTGATGCTTTACTAAATATGTAGAAGTAACCATAAGAGCAATTTTAGAGAAAGTAAACATGTTTTTGCAGTTTTTGTCTGGTTTTCCTGAGCTGGCGGACATAAAATTAGACGTTATCTATTTAAATATGTTAAACAGAAGAACATTAAGCTTGCTTGTGTAGAATGAGAAATACAAAAGTAATTCCGGCAAACCCAATGCAACACAAAACCACGAAAATGGACCTGGTTAGCTATAATGAAGCAAATCCTAGCAAGCGTTACCTTTTATTCTATATTTTAAATGTAATTGTTGTCACCTAGAGAGGGTATTAAACCCTTTCTGGTCCTGTAGGATTACACTGCACTTCATAAACTAGCTAGTATGTAAAAACCATCTGTTGCAAGAAGGATTTTATGATGCCACATTAAAAGAGACTTGTCCTCAGACTGACAGGGGCTTTTTTTTATGCCCTGCATACTAATTGCAAGACAGATATACAGTCTGCCTCTCCAGTGCACCTCACATGTCTTGGCTCGGTGAGCTAGTAAAGACTGATGATGTTCACAGGCAAGCAGCAAGGCCTATTCCCGTGTCCTGTTGGTGTAATTGGGAGATAAATACACACAAAAGCCATCTGCTGTCATTGTCCTACTACAATTCCCAATGCCCGATAATAATCCAAACAATTTCTATTGGATTATTATTGGGATACATTTGGGCAACACATGTGGTGATGTTAAACTTTGGGCCTCATATCACTGCCCATATGACACGTGGTCAGCTTTACTGATCATTTCTTGCTAGTAGGTACATGAAAAGCCCTTGTAATGCCGTTTCTGGTCATCTCTAATATTGACTCTTTGCACAATAAGATATAAGCATAAAAGGAAAAGTGAAAATTGTCATACATGTTTCTAGTGGATTGCATTCTCATGAATGTTGGTTTTGATTACATATTGGCTGCCAACACTGTGTCCGGGTGACACAGACAGATATTTCCTTATCTTCCTTTAACAACTCAGTTGGGTAATATTTAATCATTGTGTACACAAACATTTCACCTGGGTGGTTGCACCTTGTTGCACCTTGTGTAAATGAGGAAGAATGCTGGTAATTATTTTCCACTGTATTCCGTTTACTTCCCCTGTATTAAAAACATTTTTCTTTTTCTGTAATTTTTCCTCTATTCTTCCTTTTATGATTCAGGGAAAAAATATTATTCTCCAGTTAAAGAAAATTGATTGCGTTTTGTTAATAGAGATGGTCCTGAAACATCTGAAAACTTGTTATAACTTTTAAATTAAAACCTCAGCCTGCCACTCACATACATATAATAAGATATTTCATCAAGATTTTATGCATAGCCCATATTCCTACTGGAACTTATCTCTGCCTGCTTGCAGTCCCTGAAGGAAAGATGGGAGGAGGGGTGAAAACCTCATACTAGTTAGAGAGATATAGTAATAGAGATATATTTAAAGCATTGTGTTATGTGCTTATTAAATGAGCTGCCAGTCCCGACTATCCTTTCTTCCACTGAAAGAGAGGGTGGTAAGGCCGTCTTATGAGTTAATTGCAGTGTCCACTAGAGTGAAGGAGGCATATAATTTTATTTTTAAGTTATGTATCAAACCAGTTTGATGTAAACAGCTTTTTTCTCCTGTAAGTCACTTGCTTGACGCAATGCATTACTGCTTATAGTTCTTGTCGATGGTCACTTTATCGAGTAACCTCAGCAAAGAAGAAATTATGTAAAAAAGAAAATATACTCTTTATTAGCAGAAAGGGTAAAACCACAAAGAAACAATTATATTTACAGTTGAAACCACAGACAATTTATAAACAAGTAAATAAGTTATTGAGTAATGTCAATGAAGAGAACCAGGCGCACTAAGGGAACAAAGCAAGCAGGACTAAACTCCCCAATTTTACCTTCACATTTGTCAGTAAAATTACCACATTACAGTTTTAATATATACTAGAGAAGCTTGAACCAGCCACTTATTGATACTTCAACCGGTTTGACTAATTGGATCTAAAGTTTGCCCAAATCTCTAAAAATATAAAAAAGTCGAGCAGGTTTGAATATTCGAGCATCTCTAACATATGCAATAAATATACACAATGGTTTCATGCAGAGCTGGGCATACGCACGTTTGCTTAGTGTAAAATACACAAATTTGTACAGTACTTGTCCACAAAAAAAGCGCATGGCTTTGTCCATATGCAGATTTAAAATGTTCTCATTTTTACACTTGGAAAGGCTTAGCGGTTGAGAGAAGGGGTGTGGAAACGCAGATGGAGTACACTAAAGGGATGTTCTGGATGTTCTTGAGGAAGACCCACAGAGGATCAGAAATGCCTGTCAGTAGCCTATCCCTTCCAGGTGCTTTGAGGACTGGTGTAAATACACACTGATGATGATGATGACAGTTGACAGCACTAATTAGCCACTTCTGATTGACTGATTGATAGTGCTGTCTTCATTTCTCCTGCCTATGTTGTATGATTTTGGGGATGCATTTTTTAATTATTTTTTTTTGCTACTTTCATTCATACACAAAAAGGAAATTATATCTGTTGTTGTAGTAAAGGTTTTTTAAATTTAAAGAATAAAATACGTATTTCTAGGGGGGACTCGCTGCGAGCCAGGGCCATCTTAACAACATTATGGGCCCCCGGGCAAAGCAGTGCACCGGGACCTCTAGATATAGATATAGATATAGATATATAGATGTATACAGATACAGCTATAGATATAGATATATAGAGATAGAGATAGATAGATGTACTTGCTCAGTGACCCTTGTAGGCTTTTTTTGCAGGTTTTTTCTTTTGCAGGATTATTTATTCTCATTAAGAGCCGTGCCTATGGGGCCCCCTTGCCCGTGGGGCCCCCGGGCAGCTGCCCATCGTGCCCAATGGAAAAGATGGCCCTGCTGCGAGCAGAAAGCCAGGTTAAAACTACCGTAATAATGGTAATAGTTTTACCGCCGCGGGAATTCAGGGGGAATTGAATTCCCCCTAGTGCTCTGCTCCTCCTCCCAGTACCACCCCTAGTATTATTTGTTTTATATTAACCCTAAAACAAATAATAACCGTATTAGTTGGGGGGTTGAATGGAGTGTGGAAGGAGATGATTTTGATGAAGTAGATGGGAGAGGAGCGGGCAATAGCTTTGTAGGTGAGGGTTTGTTCTGTTCTGTCTTTCTAAGTGTACAAAGTAACAAGTGGAAGATGAGTCTGCATAGGGATGTATGCGTTCATTTTTGTGTGTGCATGCGCAGTACGGAAAGAAGTGTTTTAGGGAAAAAAAAGGATTTGCATCCAATTGTACATGAGCCCCTCTCTTTCTATACCTGCTGGTTATAAGTCTTATGTAATGGCTAGTACTTAAAGGTCCATTTCATAAAATCACTGCAATACCACTCGGGCGTAGACTTAAGAGAAATATGTATCATTTTGCCCCATTATTAAAATAATTACTTGCATGGTCTGCCCCGCTTATGCACTTCAGTATTGAGCGGCACTTCTCAGAAAGTAAGTACTGGAACTGTAGACAACTAATTTGATCCTTGTTATGAGAAAAGACAGTTTAAGCTAGATTTCTTACCGCAAAGAAGGTTAAGTGAGGATATCATTATGGTGCATAAATATATTAAAAGCTCATTCAGAAAGTTGTTCAGTTTAAAGTCTGCACAGAGGACACAAGGTCACCCCTTGAGGTTGGAAGAAAGAGATTTAATCTCAGACTGCAAAAATGTTCTTCATTATAATGAAAATGAAACTGCATTGCACTTGCATAGGACCTGGTGTTGGCAGACACTGGATAAATTCAAGGAAGGTTTGTGCATCTTCATATCAAAACTGAACATACTGTGGTCCTGGCAATGTAGACATAGTGGGTCTGATTCATGTTTGGGTGATGTCTGTTTGCATAGAATATCTAGCGTGATTCCGCACTGCGCATGTCCATAAAAGGACAATGAGCGCAATTACATGCAATTCATGTCCGAACACAATTGACGCTTACCAAGGTCTATGACGTGAGAGGTGGATCGGTGAAGGGAAGGGGCAGTCTAACGTCAGCCATGTATAGTAATAGCTTTCCAACCCAGATGCGGCTGAATCAAGTCCTGTGTTTGTCGTACGTTCGCTTGTTTTCAACCGTATCTTATGTACCTGCTACAGATCACATGTAAATGACGACTGATAGTGATGACTGACACGGCATAAACTTTGAATTAAAAATTACATGTATGAGTGCCAAAAGCTATCACAGAACAACTGTGTACAACAAATATAGACCATAAGAACACATTGAATGTACAGTACACATTAAAATCCTCTTTATGTAATGTAATGTAAAAATAATTAAAAATAATTCATATTTAAAAATAAATATTTATATAAATTATTATACGGTTGTTTTCATGTATTATAAAAGTTTTATGCGTTCTAATATTAACATTTATTGTGCATATACTGCAGACTGTTGTGGGTGTGTGTCCACCTATAGCAAGTACTGTTTAGGGGCATTGTGTACTTCCACCGAGATTTAAATGGAAATGTGTCTTGAGATTCGTTTTGAATTTGAATGCGGTCAGAACTAAATCATCATCATCATCACCATTTATTTATATAGCGCCACTGATTCCGCAGCTCTGTACAGAGAACTCATTCACATCAGTCCCTGCCCCATTGGAGCTTACAGTCTAATTTCCTTAACATACACACACAGACAGAGAGAGAGAGAGAGAGAGACTAGGGTCAATTTTGATAGCAGCCAATTAACCTACTAGTATGTTTTTTTGGAGTGTGGGAGGAAACCAGAGCACCTGGAGGAACCCCACACAAACACGGGGAGAACATACAAACTCCACACAGACAAGGCCATGGTCGGGAATTGAACTCATGACCCCAGCGCTGTGAGGCAGAAGTGCTAAGCACTTAGCCACCGTCCTGCCCACACTACACACAAATTCTGTGCACTTTTTTTTTAACACACAACTTACGTGGGAGGTGCATTTGGACATGAGTCAGACCAAGAAGTCTGATTGTCAGTATGGAGTCGGGAAGGATTTTTTCTCATCTAAAGGCAAATTGGACCATGCTTTATAATTAGGGTTTTGGTGAGTTTTCCTTCCACTGGCTCAAATATGTTTCAATATTAACAACTATGTAACTTATAATGAAAATGTAGATTCTCTTTCACCTGCATGACTTCAGCATCATAATGGAGAAATTTGAATTGCACTGGTCACTTGCAGGAAATGGAGGCGGCCATTTTATAGCCTGAGCCACAACATTGCTCGGTGATGTCACTGGTGCCTCGTGAATTGATGGATATTGGTTCACTTTACAAAATGGTTGCCTGGAGGCGATGGATACATTTTAATAAGACAAGAGGCCTCAAGTTAGAAATGACTTGTCAGATTGGTTTAGTAGTGTACTCAGTGTTGAGTACTCAATTTTTGACTGAAAGTTTTGTCTGTCGCTTCACTGGTAAACAGTTATTTTTGTAATTTAGCATCTCATTCATATGGGTAAATGTCAGGCCCTCAGTGGTTCTCTAGAACCTATGTTTTATACCTGGTCAGCAGTTATGTCTGACCACCCACTGCCAAACTGTTAATCCCTACTGCTTCACCGACATTAGGTACTGGTTGGATCACACAGGAGCAGCCTAGTATATCATCCTGGCAGGTAAATAGGGTCACTAAGCGCTCAAGTGCATGCATAGGGTAAGAGGGTGTTAACTTGTGTGAAGGTTGCAGCATGAGGCTGAAAGGGGCCTATATGAGAAATGTCTGAATAGGTGGGTACTAATACGAACTGGGTTGTGGTTAACTAATGCGTGAAGATCATGAGGTGTTGGTCGTGTGGTTAAAGACCAAAATCAGTACAGGTGGTGAAACAAGAGCAATGGTGTAAAAGAAGCACATGCAAAACAGTAATGATTGGTAATACGATAATACACGATTTCCCTATCATTACTGTTTTGCATGTGCTTCTTTTACAACCAAGTGCCTCCGCCCTACCCTCTCTATAGTATATCATCCTGTTTTGTTGTCTTACATATAGGGTACACTTATACATAAAAGTATATATACATAAACTTATACATAAAGGTACATACTCTGTCAGACTAAATGAGTCAACTTAGGCAGTTACTTGCATGTACAAGATTACTTGAAGTGCATACAGGTAGTGTGGGGAAAAATGGAAACACTGGGGTAAATGATGGGCTAGACTGATTTAGAGTATATCAGCTTGCTGCAGCTCAGGGGAATTGAGCCTGAATGCCGCGCGTCTCTTTACCCAATACCTAATAATATGTAATCCTATTCTAGTCTCATACTAGATAGGATGTAACCTAATGGGGAAGTGGAGTGACAGTATTTTTATTTGTCTGGTGCGGGATTTCACGTTCCGGCTTTAAAAGCATTGCAATTATGATAAACTAATGTCCGGAGTGCTTCTTCTATAGCCAGTGAGATTTATGACTGTAGCTGGCCATACTGCAATGAGAGCCCAGCAGTGGTTTTCCAGAGCGCCCATTTGGCACACAAAGAGATTCAACATTGTTTTGAGCCAACTATAAAAGTAAAGGGTCTGGCAAAAGCTCTTCAATATATTGCTTAAGTATGTTAGATAGTCCGGCAGTCTGATGTGCAATGAAGGTTTAACTCTGGAATTTGGAAATGCTTTAAACAACATATATTTGTAATGTGTTTGAAGTCAGTATAGCAGTTTTTTTGTTTAAATACCATATTTGATCACTTTACAAGAAATAAATCTTTTATTTTCTAATCCTAAAAGGGTAGTAATATTATTAATGAATTCTGAAGTATCTACTTGCATTAAAGGATTAGACCAATCACATTGTACAGAGCTGCTAAATATTGTTGATTTTTTTTTTTTATAGGTCACCTTTCTAAAATGTTTACTTTTACTACACTACACGTCACTTTTTAATATTTTCACTAATTTTAATATAAAGGTTTTTAAATGCATATTAATAAAGATTTATTTAAATTTCCCCAACTTTGAGTCCACCAGTTAGTAATAACCACCTTTTCTTCATTTAATATAGTAATTTTAGTAACTCAGAAATGTAATGTCTAACTCTATAATTATTTTGTGAAACAGAGTTCATGGATTTTCTTGATCAGGAGCGCACGCAGGGGGGATTACTGGGTCTCCAGAAACCCCTCCCCTCCGCTAAAGATGTGCCCCTACATAGCGGCACTGTACTATATAGCACTGTCAAAGACGTATACAGCATCGCCGCGGACGCTTCTTTGACAGCGCCGCGGCTGCTATATTGTACAGTGCTGTCGAAATGGAGCTGCTGCGCATGCGCGGGCGCATGTGCAGCAGCTCTCTAGATTTTATTTTTTTTTCTGCGTGCGCCCCTGTTGATATTGACAATATTTACAGTGCGGATGGTAAGCTTTCACTAACAATAAATTAACTTCCTATAGTATTATTATTGTAACTGCTTTAATAAAACAGTTGTTTATTATCATTAAACATGACTTTGTATTTGCTGTAGTGTTAAACAACAGGTTAAATTAAGTTCAAACAATCGAAATCCCTAAAGTTTCTAGGTACTTGTGCATCCCCCCCGCTATTCACTGAAGTTTCCCATACCGCCACTTCTAAATTTCCACTTCTAGCACTGGAGTCATGTATAAACATGCTGGACTGTCCTGGTTGCCTGTGATTATATGGAGTATGGCTTTGAAAGAGGAATGGGGGCATTTGTCAGGAGCTTTAGTGACCGAGACAGCTGAACTTATGAATGTTTTATGAACAATGATGTCTAAGGTGATGTCAGCATTGGACTCAGAAAAGCCTAATCAGCGAAGGGCAACTGTGGGTAGAAGGATCGTGATTTATGTGTGGAAGGCAAATATCATAAGTGCAAGGCAAAAAAGGGGGGCAACTGCAGATCAGTTGATTGCAAATTTCACCCTGTGGTGTTAGCAGCCAACGAGAACTCCAGGGTATAATAGTCATGTTGTAGTGAATTAACTGCTCATCACAATTGGTGATGCACATTGGCAATTTCAGTGCTACCAAGACTGCTGAGCAGTGGATGAAGGTGATATGGTCACAGGAATCCTCCTTTACCATGTACTTAACAAACAGATGAGTATATATTTTGCACCAATCAAAAGAACTCTGCAGCCCTGAGTGTTTATTTTTCAACAGTGAAGGATTCTGGTGGTTATTTGGGTACAGTCATTCACTTAGAAGGTCAGTGTCCATTGCTGCTCACTGATATTGAGTGATGACCCCAGGTTGCTTTGATGTGACTTCCTTGATGAAAATGCCTCCATCCACAGAACACGTGTGGCCACCTAATGGTGTGATGAGCATTCTCCTAATGTTATCCATAGAACTGAACACTAATGGGCATTTCTGGCATATTTAGGAACAAGGCCCTAGGCAGTATTTTTGCACCTCCATTAGCTACGCATCAGTTCAGTGACCTTCTTGTTGAAGTCTGATGCTGAATCCCTGCTGAATTCCAGACACTGGTAGACTCATTGCCATGGCACAAACAAGTCATACTGTCCACATATGACCAATTACTTCATTTTAATATTGGTGTTTCCATTATATTGTCTACTACCTGTACTTGCACTATAATGAATGGATAGGAGAGCAAAAGTAAAGGTAAGAAAACTTGATGGAAATAAGCCAATGTTTGTTTGACCTCTATATTCTAATGCATCAGCTGAGCATTGGTTAATTAGGTCTCCTGTTTTCTTCTAGATAATAGGCCTTCTGATCTTGTGCATCGGCATATATGCAGAGAGTGAACGGCGGAGATATCAAACTTTGGAAGGGATCTTTCTGGCACCAGCCATCATATTGCTTCTACTAGGCATCCTGATGTTTGTCGTCTCCTTTATCGGGATGGTCGGATCCCTAAGGGACAATAAAACACTTCTAAAAATCGTAAGTCAGTTCAACACTTTAAGCATTATAAATATTAAACATTGTAGATATAATTTGATATATGAATGGATATTAAAAAAAAAAATTGAGCCGGAGCCCACACTTTGGTCTCCAGTATTTGTTCACACCCCCAATATTCCTATTTTTTTAAAAAAATGTAATATGGTTGAAACCCATTGCATTGGTTTTTAGAAAAGTACCTTCTATTTAACCCTTACTTAAATGGCTTCCCAGTCTTATGTACTCAACAAAAGAAATTCTGCCCACTTAAGCCTGATCCAAGGTGGAATACATAACTTAAAGGAGATCTATCATAAAAATTATGATGAGTGCAAACAGCCACTATAGCGGTCATGTGACTGAACGGAATATTATCATACATTCTTCTTCTGTAATACAGAAATGCCATGCAGGCATAGAGGACTTGCTAGTTCCTATTTTTTAATTGAAAATATATCTTTATTTTGTATAAAAGTGCAAAAAACATACAATACATTACATTGAAGTGTACTGCGTTGCAGCACAACTGTAAGCACAATACACCATGAAACATCATCAGATATACTTTTAGTACAATACAAGAGATAATGTACAAGATATGACATCCTACACTATACATCAAGTACTGCTCTAAACATCCACCACTCAAACAAAACAACTATTTCAAACAAGCAATTGCTGTGAGGGGGGGCGTAGGTGTAGGTGTAGGTGCTGGGGCAGATCATAGGCCCCAAGCTTTATTGAAAAACAGACACACAGGGGAGATGGAGACAAAATCAATCATCTCCCTCTTCCTCAGGACTGTCAATGGTGTTATAGCCTCTTAGCCGGCTGTGGATCAGCCTGCGACAGTCCTGGATGATCATCTTCTCCCTTTTCAAAATGAGGCATTTCCTGGCAAGGTGTATATCATCCTTAAAACAGTTCATAAGATGCTAGGCCTCCTGGATTGTGGGTACACTGTCCTCAAGTTTGTGTTCCTAAGCATCTACCAGTGCCAATGCAGTGGGGCAGTCTCAAAAAATATGTTGAGTTGTTTCTCTTCTGGTTATGCAGAAGGGACAGTAAACTTATCTGCACAGGCTCCAAGAGTACATGAATGTCCTGAGAGGCAAATTTCCCTGTATAGCCATCCATGCAATGTCTTTATGTCTATTAGTCAGCCTCTTAGAGGCCACATTCCCCCAAACATATTTTGCAGTTGCTGCAGGGAGCCATGGAACAGACTCCATAATGTTTTAAGCTCTGATTAGCTTGTGGATAGTTTTTGGCTTCCACAAGTATGGTTTAAGTCCCTCACAAATTGTCCAACATACAGGTAAAACCAAAGGTGGAGTCCAGCCAAGAAACCTCAAAAGAGGCAGCAGGAAAAAAACGAGACATGGACTTCCCAGCAGAGCAAATGTTCTTTTCAATAAGAGTCCTGAGGATACAGTTACACACAAAGAAGGCTTGCAGCATGGTGGGGATATCGGGTATTGCTTTCCCACCTTTGTGGGGCTCCTATTAGATAACTGACCACTTCACTCTGTCCATTTTGGAGCCCCAGATGAAGTGGAAGACTGTCCTCGTGATGGTCTTGCAGACCGCAGCAAGAGGTGGCCCAGCTTGGGCCACGTACTGCAGAACGGGAAGGATCTCGTAGGCGCAGCACCAGTGCTTTCCCTTGGTAAGGTCTCTGAGGCTCCACAGACCAATTTTCTGTCTCACAGTCTCCAGTCTCTCTTCCCAACACTTCAGGGCCACCTTCTCTCCTTTAAAGCAAACTCACAGAATTTTGATGAAGTCTGACTTGATTGTGAAGGGGAATGCGGTGGGGGATGACAGATGCCACTGCCCAAAGAGCATCCCCTCTGACTTCCTGCAGTTGACCTTTGCCCCTGAAGCTCGGTCAAAGTTCTAGCAGGTCTGGACGAGTGCTGTCAGAAAACGCTGGTCAGCGCAGAAGACAGAGGCGTCATCCATGTAGAGCGAGGCCATGGCCTATAGTCGGTCTGCACCCAGTGCGGTGATGCCTCTTATCTCTGGATTCTATCTGATGCACATCGCGAAGAGCTCTATACAACAATCAAAAAGGAGCCGTGAAGGAAGGCAGCCTGACTATTGGCATTTGAGTTCTTAGGACCCAACTTTTGGGTTCATAGGTTCTAAATGTTTATTGTATTAAGGGTAATGATACACATTAAACAACTTATGGTGGAAATAATACTGAAGGAGGTGTGGCTATCCAAATGAAGAAATCTGACAGAGGCACCTTTCGGATTTGAACGTTCTAAAGTTTAGATATGTTATTCTAATAAGCCTAAATATCTTTTGTATGCAATAATTCTGTTTTTGTTTGTTATCTTCATTAAATACTTATACATTGTTTTGAAATTTGAATTCACTTGATAGAGTCTTACAATGAGTTTTGAATTAATTTTTATGATAGGTATCCTTTATTTTGTGAAGGCAAAATACACATGGATATGTGGGGCACCTCATATAATTTACATGATTTTCCCTACCCCTGTAATCAATGTCGAAACAGGAGGGAGCTAAATGCTTTAATGGCAACTACAATTTTAGCTCCGAAAATTCTGTGCCCTATACAATAAGTGACAAGAAATCAGGATTCGTCAAATCCAAATGTCACTAAAAATGTTTAATGTTCAGTTGAGTACTAGATTTTGTCGCCCTGTCTTACTCCTAAACACCATTGCTCTTGGTGCCCCCCATATATGACTCAGATCTCTCCAGATACTAGGGTGTAGCCAACCTTTGATAGCACAAGTTCACGAGTCAATGGTAGTCCTTTTTTGTGTGAACATGTGTCCCCGAGAGATGGTTTCCGTCAATGTAGAGTAATTCTTGTAAGCTGAACTCGCAGTATGGTGCATTTAAGTGCAGTAATACAATCACTGCATCCGATTACCTGGAAATGATCAATTATTCATGGGCCAACCTTGCGCTCCACTGACAGCATGTAGATGAAATGTTTTGCCCTCAAGGGTATTTACATTTTTTGGCACACTGGTTTTTCATGTTTGCATAATTTTATTTCTTAAGGCATTACATCTGATGAAATAAGGATGACTTTCTTTACGGAATGAGGTTATTTAATGTAAAACTGCAAATGGCTTATTCATTATATAGCGCTACAGCGTCTTATCATAAAGAAGCTAAACCGTGATATTTTGGTTGTTATTTTGTTCCTGTAAAACGTGTCTATATACATTATTCAAAGATACAGACAGAGCGAAACAGAATGTTGAGTTTTGTTCCCGTGTTTTTGTATCTCTTTAAAGATGTGGATAGGGGCTGTACTAAAAATGTTAGTGCTTTATTTTTATTTCAGTTCAAAAGCTCTCATTATATGTATTTTAATCTTCTAGTAATGCGCATGTAGAGCTGGCCATTATAAACTATTCTATATGCAGGTTTATTTTTTTTAAGGCGCATATTCCACTCTCAATCAAGTAGAAAACAAAGGAGGGCTATAGGTGACACCACTCTCTGCCCAGTGCGTAAGGAAAATTCCATCAAAATTTAAGATATTTAGCACTAGATTCACTGTTAATTTCATATGCTGCTGCCACTTGTTTGCAGACTTTGTGCAGCAGGTATAGAAGTCAAAGGCAGGGAGAAACAAAGGGCCTGATTCATTAAGGAAAGTTGAGTAAGAAAACTTGCTCAATTTTTGGATTAAGTGTTCTGGACAAAACCAGGTTGCAATGCAAGGGGTGCAAATTAGTTTATTATTTTGCACATAAGGAATATACTGGCTGTTGTTTCATGTAGCACACAAATACTTGATAGCTCATTTGTACACTGAAATTTAAAGTTGATCTAGGACATGCCCTACCCCAACTATAAATCTGTGATCGCATTTTATATTTACTTCCCCCTCCAATGCAACATGGTTTTTCCTTACTTACTTACTTTTGCTTAACTTTCCTTAATAAAAGGCCCAAAGTACCTAGGGCTTGGATTGCCTCTGGGATTTAGAAGTGGTGGATTATAATAGGGGCTGGTGGGATTACCACCCAGGGCCTAGAGCAGTAAGGGGATGTATGGCTTATGGAATTAAATTGGAGCAAAAACCTGCCATGGAGTATAATAATAATAATATATCCATATATTAAAGCCCTCTAGACCAGAGGTGTCCAAGTTCAGTCCTCAAGAGCTACCAACAGTTCATGTTTTCGGGATTTCTGTCTGTAGAAAAAGGTGAGATAATTACTGACCCAGCCAAATAGGTTAACTTACCTGTGCGTGATTAAAGAAATCCTGAAAACAAGAACTGTTGGTAGCCCTTGAGGACTGAACTTGGACACCTGTGCTCTAGACCATCAGTGAAAAGCATACTTTTTCAGGTTGTGGCCAATATGAATGTCTGGATTAGGTGTGTGACTTTTATTTTTTCAATTGTTTTGCTTAAAATGTTTGAAGGCATTTCTTCCGTTCTCTGTTTCTGTCTGATTCAGCTCATCCATATATTACAGTGCTGCACTAGTATTCATGAGAATGGAGCCTGTGATCACTAGGGACCATTGATATTCCTAGTGAATTTATTTGCTGCATTCTCATGAATATTAGTCCAGGCTGCACGATAGCTGCCTCCGCTGTGTGTAGGTCATCCTCAATAGAATATTCTGACATAAATTTATGTGATCCCCACAGATTCAGGGACTCCACATGGAGCACCAACCTACAGGTTGCTCACCTTTGTTGTAGTTGATGACTTTAAGGCCATATAGAAGTAGAGCCTTACATCCTAATCCGATTATGTGCATTGGGTCTGTTTTTAATTCCCCTTCAAGTATTTTAGTTTTCCACTAAAGATCTATTTAAAATGAGAGTCAGAGTGATAGTGTATCTCTGCCCCAGACTGTGTGACATTCAAAAAGAATAAAATCCAGACAGTGGAAGTTCTAAGCCTCAACAAAATGGCTATTTTTGTTGTTGTTGATCTGCAGTCTATTCATTTTTATTAGATATAGGCCTGGTATAAATACCAGGGGATCACTCATCTCGGTCACTCTCCCTCCCCTGAATCATTGTCTATTGCTGATTCTTTGACACTGAAATTATCTCAAAGTTTTGCTTTGTCCAAGGAGCAATGACTAGAGGTGTATTAAAATCCACATTCTGGTACAGAAGATAAATACTTTAACATAGCATCTTTTAAATGGATTCATTATATTAAGTCCATAAGGAAATGGCTCTCTCTTATTATAAAAAAAATTATATATATATATCCGTGATGCTCTTCTTTAGGAAATATGTTTAGAAAAATAAACAAATGCACTGACCATTTGGGTCTATATGGACCACACACGGGCTCATGTGGAGTTGGATGTACATCTATTTCATTTGCATTTTCTTACTGTGCATGTGTACAAAAATAACGTATGCCTACATCCCTATGCATCTAACACTTATGACTCCTTATGACTGGAGAGGTGGAATAAGGGGAAAAGGCATAGGCTGAGGACAGTAAAGAAGTATTTACGTAATTCACGTAACTGCGACTGAGGTAGACCTGGGCACAGATAAATCAGGAGGCCTATGTCAAGGTTCTCTTGTTTGTCACACAGAAACAATGGTGACTGTGAACTGAAGTACTGTTTATTGTTTACTACAAACAAGGTAGGATCTCAATGGCTGAAGTGTCACACAAAACAGGCAATAAAAGTGGATATACATAAACAAAGTCCTTTTAAACTTGCCAGAGTCAGGATTCCAGAAATGTAAAATGGTCAGAATAGCCATAGGTCAGGGTGCCAGAAATGCAGGGGTGTGGTCAGGAAGAGCAGAAGTCAAATGCCAGGTAACAAGGTGAGTATTGCTAAATAGCAAGGTGCTGGAATACAGGGACTAGGTAGGAACCAGGAATGCTCCAAACAGATGCACACAGGTTATGGGGAATGCTTTAGAACTGGTGGCACATCGAATTGAGGGTGTCTAGTACTTTCCACCAGCCCTTTGTGTAGTATATCATCACTACACAATGGAAATATGTGTTTATGGGTATACATTTGAAATTAGATAATAGAGATATAACATGCGAGACCAAGGGAAACACTTAATAAGACAAAATTTGCTGTGGGTTATCATGGGCATTGAAACAATGCAATATAAACTAATGTATTAGAAATGGACAAGCGGGACACTGAATTTTGTTATGTTTATGTCTAATATGAAGTTTGCATGCTAAGGGCGACTGTGGATAGTTTCATTATGATGACAAACAACCAGCAAGCCTGTGCTATATACCCAGTCGGAGGAGCTCTCTGGCAAGTACCCCACAAGAGCCAGGCAACAAAGAAGCCATTAACTGAATTCTCTAGTGGAACACAGAAAATAAAAAATGAGTGTGAGCCAAGCACACTCATTTTATGCAAAATTTTCTTACAAGTCCGTTGAAGGGCACAGATGTGTTGGTGCAAATGACAAGGGAGTGCACATGTGTGAGAGTGTGCAAGACCGGGTGTTAGGAAATTGGGACTGCATCTTTAACTCTGATGAGCATGAATCACTGTCTATGTTGTCATTACCTCTTGAGCTGTAGTGAGCATGAGTCATTGCACACCTGTCTCATTCAGTTAGGGTGTGCTTCCTGATCTGACTGGACCTTTGGAGATTAAAACCCCATCCTGCTGTATGCATCCTTTGTCAGGGATAGAAATTACACATGGACTCCTGAACAGCCTGCTCTCTGAGATTCTTCAGTTACTGGTTTCTTCTTCTACTCGGACTTTGCAACTTCAAACAGCATTACTACTCCAACTCAGTTTTTTGCATCCAGCTTACTGTGAATTTTTCTGTTATTACTGCAGTTAAACATTGTGGTCGGCATGGTGGCTTAGTGGTTATCACTTCTGCTTCACAGCACTGGGGTCATGAGTTCAATTCCCGACTATGGCCTTAACTGTGTGGAGTTTGTATATTTTCCCCGTGTTTGTGTGGGTTTCCTCCCACACTCCAAAAACATACTGGTAGGTTAATTGGCTGCTATTAAATTGCCCTTAGTCTCTCTCAGAGTGTGTGTGTGTGTGTGTGTGTGTGTGTGTGTGTGTGTGTGTGTGTGTGTGTGTGTGTGTGTGTGTGTGTGTGTGTGTTAGGGGATTTAGACTGTAAGCTCCAATGGGGCAGGGACTGATTGCAATGAGTTCTCTGTACAGCTCTGCGGAATTAGTGGCACTATATAAATAAATAGATAATGATATGATGAATATAGAACTGCTTATATGAAACAATTGTCTGCTGGCTAGGAGAGAAATCTTTCTTCATCACTCTGCCTGCTGATACTGCATTAAGGAGCTCTGGTTTGTCTCAGTTGCGCTTGGACTTTTCCTGCCTTCAGGTGATCAGGAATATTGTATATCCTCCCTTACCAAGATCACATTCCGTGAGTACTATTGTCTGCCATAAGAACGGTTATTTTACTGTTTGAAGTACTACAAACTGCCAGTGTCTCTGAAGATCTTACTTAATTACTACAGCTGCATGATACTACAATTACTAGAGACTTTGTTCTCTGCACATTAATCTGTTGTGGTTCCTCTAGATCTGATCATTGGTTACTCTGGATGTTTTAAACATAAACAACTCCTCTCCTGCCTCTGTCTTGCCTTAAGTTGCCTAACATTGGGATGGACAAAGGTGTGTGGGTGCACAAGTCCTGTGGATGGTACAGATGTGTGGAAGGCATGTGTGTGGAAGTCAGGGGAAGGCACAGTTCTGTGGGTAAACAAGTGAGGGGAGGGCACACATGTGTGGGTGCACAAGTCAGGGGAGAGCACAGGTGTGTGAAGTATTCAGGAACTTTCTCACAGGGGAACTGGGATAGCAGTTTGCCATCTGGAACAAGCTGCTGTATTACCTCAAACTGGAGGTATTCTATAACATAGAATATGGCATGCTCTCCACATGAATGGTACCACCAACCCCTTCCCCCCCCCCCCCCCTGGGTAAATTGCAGGTAATGGCAGGGCTAACATACCTAACAAACTAACATACTGATACCACATGGGTGGGGAAAGGCTAGCTACTGTCCCCTTCACAGTTACCGACATACTCACAGAATTAAAACTTGGCGTGCAGGAGGAAGTGCATGACGTCACATCCGTTACACATTTAAATCTCCACTAATTCATTTTACAAGATGCCAGCAAAGAAGTTTCAATTCAAAAACATATGTCTTATTTATTGCTATGATTAGTCTACAGGTTTACTTCTTTGAGGACTGTTAGTAAATAACCCTGCATGTAAGTTACAGCTCTTTAAGCAATTACTGCAATAATTTATGTATTTTTAAAAAAATCCTCAAGCACCAGGCTGACTAACTAATAGGCAGCAATCTTGCACTTTTACTAGTTACAATGCTCCTATAGGAACATGCAACCTTAAGAAATAGGAAATGCAACCTTAGTACTAGAGATGGTCACTGACCCCCGTGTTTTGGTTTTGGATTCGGTTTTGGATCTGGATTACCGTCGTGTTTTGGTTTTGGTTTTGGTTTTGCAAAACCGCCATTGCGTGTTTTGGTTTTGGTTTTGGTTTTGTTTTGCTATTTTTTTGGAAAATCCATGTTTTTGGGCCTAAATTAACCCAATTTAGTGCTCCAACTGTTTTAGAGACAAGTAATCTAATTGTTGAGGTAATAAATCATCCAAAAAAACAGTTTAATTCTTCGTTGGTAGGCCTATTCTACACACAAAACAGATTGTCTTCCTCTCCATCTATGCATATTGGCAATGCAGCCATCGTCTTTGAATGTATATTACACCCTACACTTATAGTTAAATATGTAAAGAAATGGAAAAAGCCAGTTTGGTTTCTGTCTCTCAAGGCCCCCCTCCACTTGTATAAAATACCAAAAAATTCAGCCATTATAGACTGTACAATATTAATTGACATGGAGAAAGACAGTTTGGTTTCTGTCTCTCTAGGCCCCCCTCCACTTGTATAAAATACTAAAAAATTCAGCCATTATAGACTGTACAATATTAATTGACATGGAGAAAGACAGTTTGGGGTCACTCTGTCTCTCTAGGCCCCCTCCACTTGTATAAAATACCAAAAAATTCAGCCATTATAGACTGTACAATATTAATTGACATGGAAAAAGCCAGTTTGGTTTCTGTCTCTCTAGGCCCCCCTCCACTTGTATAAAATACCCAAAAATTCAGCCATTATAGACTGTACAATATTATGAAAAATGGACAAAGCCAGTTTAGGGTCACTCTGTCTATGACACCCTACCCTTAAGGATAAATTGCCCTAACAGCAGCCTTTCAAGATGGTATGTGATATGGAAATGCCACAAGTCCCTTTCCTCTTTGGGGGTAGATTGCACCCTACACTTACATAGAAAGTTTTAAAAAGATGTTATCGGCATCATCTTCAGCTTAATCCTCACCCTCATCAGTGTGTACGTCATCATCACAGACTATCAATTCATCGCCGCTTGAATCCGCCATTAGAGAACAGTCAGTGCTTGGATGTCTTGGATGGTGAAGGCCTTCCTCGTGGAAGATGTAGTTCATTTTTATAAACATCATTTTCTCCACATTTTTGGGAAGTAACCTTCTACGGCGATCACTGACTAAGTTCCCTGCTGTGCTGAACACTCGTTCAGAGTACACACTGGAGGGTGGGCAGCTTAGGTATTGCAAAGCAAGTTTGTACATGGGTTTCCAAATGGCCTGCTTTTCTTCCCAGTAAGGAAAGGGACTGTCTGACATTTCCATATCAACTACCTCTTGAAAGTAATCCTCCACCATCCTTTGCATGTTTATACTCATATTGGATGGAGTTATGGGCAAAGTGACACATTTTTTTGAAAAATCCTTCAAACCAGCCCAGATGTTAAATTGTTCTGGTCTGCCACCTGTGTCTTCCCTGCTTCTTTTTTGGAAATTTAATTTTTTACGAGCAACAGCTTGAGAAAGTGAAGGAGGACACGTCGTCAAGCCGAGGCCCAGTTCAGCGGCCAACTTGCTGAGCAATAGCTCCTTGCAAAAGTTCACATCTCGCTCATTTACAAGTAAAGACTCAATGTAGGTTTTAAACCTTGGATCAAGCACAGTGGCCAAAACGTACTGATCCGAGTTCAAGATCTTAATAACTTGAGGATCATTGTGAAGCGAATTAAGTACTTGATCGACAAGGCCAACATACTTTGCTGAATTGCTTGCTTTCAGCTCCTCCTTCATTTTCTCAAGCTGCTTTTCCAATAGTCTAATTAAAGGAATGACTTGGCTCAAACTAGCAGAGTCTGCACTGACCTCACATGTCACAACTTCAAATGGTTTCAGCACCTTGCACAGCACTGAAAGGATTCCCCACTGTGCAAGAGTGAAATACATCCCCCCTCCTTTCCCAATGTCATGACTTGTGCAATATGCTTGGATGGCTTTGCGCTGTTCCTTCATCCTCTGAAGCATGTACAGGGTGGAATTCCACCGAGTTACCACCTCTTGCTTAAGTTGGTGGTAGGGCAAGTTAAACTGCTCTTGGAGCTGCTGTAATCTCCTACATGCTGTGGCTGAATGCCTGAAATGGCCTGAAATTTTACGGGCCACCGAAAGCATCTCCTGCACCTCACGGTTATTTCGTAGGAAGCTCTGCACCACCAAGTTGATGGTGTGAGCAAAACAGGGAATATGTTGGAAATCACCCAGCTGTAATGCTCGCACTATATTGTTGGCGTTATCTGAAATGACATACCCTGGGGAGAGTCCGAGTGGTATAAGCCATGCATCAATCACATCTCTCAGTTTGCGTAACAAATTGTCAGCCGTATGCCTGTTAGTGAAGCCGGTGATACAAAGAGTGGCCTGCCTGTGACAAATGTTACGTAGTGGTGTACATGCTGCTGCTGTTCCTGCTGGTGAAGGTGAATGACCAACCCAGTGGGCTGTCACAGTCATATAGTCTTTGGTTTGGCCACTTCCACTTGTCCACATATCTGTGGTTAAGTGAACAGTGGGCAGAGTGGCATTTTTCAGCGCAATCTCTACATTTTTACACACTTTTTGGTATAGTTGTGGAATAGCTTTACGGGAGAAATGGTGTCGCGATGGAATTCTGTAACGCGGACACAAAACCTCAATTAACTGTGAAAAACCAGCTGCGTTTATTGTGGAGATTGGACGCAGATCTAACACTAACATTGCAGCCATGGCGTCTGTGATTCGCTTGGCGACTGGGTGACTGCTGTCATATTTGCTTCCCCTCGCAAATGATTGTTTCACAGTTAATTGCTGAAATGTAGGACTGCTCATTTTATTAACCTGCCTCTGGGATGACGATTCACCCCAAGCAGCAGCAACAGCAGCAGCAGGACTAACGCTTTCTTCAGAGGAATCAATAATAGTGCCGGAGTCATCCAGCCTTAAGTGGGATGCCGGGCTAACTCCGAGCGCTACTGAGGATATTGATGAGGATGGTGTGGTGGGTGTATTTTGTAGCCGTCGGTATGTCGGTGAGCGGAGGGTCTTAGCTGATGAGGGAGTGCTTGTATTCTTTTGGGAAGAACTTTCAGTTTTTCCCAACACTTTGCCATGAACTCTCGTTAAATGGCGTAACATAGACGAGGTTCCAAGATGGTTAAGGTCCCTCCCTCGACTGACTGTGGCTTCACATACACTACAAATGGCTATACAATTGTTGTCTGGATTTGGGTAGAAATAATTCCACACATAAGAAGTGGATTTTTTTGTTTTATGCCCAGGCATGACAATGGCCTTTTTCTTGTCACGTGCCAGAACTGCTGCCACTGGTGCAGGACTTACACAAACAACCTCATCCTCATCAACACCCTCATTAGCGCCCTCGTCGCCTACACAAATCTCCCCCTCATCCTCTTCTAATTCCAAAGTGGCATCCTCAATTTGGGTATCACCAGCTACACTCGGGCTATTAAGGCACACATCAGCAGAATGCTCACGATTAGACATCCCACTGTTGGATGGACTCTCCACAGGGATTGTTGTCATTTGTGAATCAGAGCAAATATTCTCCTGTAATGCCTCACTGTTATCTTGCAGCTCGGCTTTGACGCGTAACAGTAGTTGTGCACCAATTGTAGGCTGGGTAACTTTTTGGGATCTGCCACTAATAGCCAAAGGTGAAGGCCTCATTCTCTCTTTGCCACTGCGTGTGTAGAATGGCATGCTTGCAATTTTTTTTTTATCGTCACTTAACTTTTGCTCAGTTACACTTCTTTTTCGCTTCAATACAGTAAAAAATTTTTTGTTTTTTGCACTAATTTGAAAACACTCTGTTGTTTGACATCGCCTTGGCCAGATGACGTACTGGGAACACTAACATCAGGACTGGTGACAGAACCTGGTTGCTCATTCAGATCATATGTGGACTGCTTTGAATCCATTCTGAGCGCAAACCACTGGGGAGTGCTAAAAATTATTTAGTAGATACTGCTGACAGTTATGACTTTTGACAGCCAGAAATATTAATGCACAATTAGGGAGGACACCCCAAAAGCACTGAGGAGTGCTAAAAATTATTTAGTAGATACTGCTGACAGATATGACTTTTGACAGCCAGAAATATTAATGCACAATTAGGGAGGACACCCCAAAAGCACTGAGGTGTGCTAAAAATTATTTAGTAGATACTGCTGACAGAAATGACTTTTGACAGCCAGAAATATTAATGCACAATTAGGGAGGACACCCCAAAAGCACTGAGGTGTGCTAAAAATTATTTAGTAGATACTGCTGACAGAAATGACTTTTGACAGCCAGAAATATTAATGCACAATTAGGGAGGACACCCCAAAAGCACTGAGGAGTGCTAAAAATTATTTAGTAGATACTGCTGACAGATATGACTTTTGAAAGCCAGAAATATTAATGCACAATTAGGGAGGACACCCCAAAAGCACTGAGGTGTG
Organism: Mixophyes fleayi; assembly: GCF_038048845.1. Classification (NCBI taxonomy): domain Eukaryota; kingdom Metazoa; phylum Chordata; class Amphibia; order Anura; family Limnodynastidae; genus Mixophyes; species Mixophyes fleayi. Next base: position 72,891,184 of record NC_134405.1, read on the forward strand.
CTAAAAATTATTTAGTAGATACTGCTGACAGAAATGACTTTTGACAGCCAGAAATATTAATGCACAATTAGGGAGGACACCCCAAAAGCACTGAGGAGTGCTAAAAATTATTTAGTAGATACTGCTGACAGATATGACTTTTGACAGCCAGAAATATTAATGCACAATTAGGGAGGACACCCCAAAAGCACTGAGGTGTGCTAAAAATTATTTAGTAGATACTGCTGACAGAAATGACTTTTGACAGCCAGAAATATTAATGCACAATTAGGGAGGACACCCCAAAAGCACTGAGGAGTGCTAAAAATTATTTAGTAGATACTGCTGACAGATATGACTTTTGACAGCCAGAAATATTAATGCACAATTAGGGAGGACACCCTAAAAGCACTGAGGAGTGCTAAAAATTATTTAGTAGATACTGCTGACAGTTATGACTTTTGACAGCCAGAAATATTAATGCACAATTAGGGAGGACACCCCAAAAGCACTGAGGTGTGCTAAAAATTATTTAGTAGATACTGCTGACAGAAATGACTTTTGACAGCCAGAAATATTAATGCACAATTAGGGAGGACACCCCAAAAGCACTGAGGAGTGCTAAAAATTATTTAGTAGATACTGCTGACAGATATGACTTTTGACAGCCAGAAATATTAATGCACAATTAGGGAGGACACCCCAAAAGCACTGAGGAGTGCTAAAAATTATTTAGTAGATACTGCTGACAGATATGACTTTTGACAGCCAGAAATATTTATGCACAATTATGGGGGACACCCCAAAAGCGCTGGGGAGTGCCAAATATGAAGAAAAAATAATAAACCTCTATCCTCCTCTCTGCACTAGCGATTTTGGTTAGAGCAATTGCAAGAACAATATTGTATTCTCTGTCCCTGCTCTAATTAGCCTATGACTACACCCTGCTCTCTCCCTCTGTCAAATGGTGATGGATTGCTGTGGAGGCGTGTATTTATAAAGTTGAAGTATCGCGAGAACTGAGCCCCGAGATCCGACGACGTCACAATGACGTTCGGCCTTGATTTGGATTCGGAATGGGCGAGAGAGTACCGAGCTGCTCAGCTCGATGCTCGGATACCCAAAGTTCGGGTGGGTTCGGTTCTCGGAGAACCGGACCCGCCCATCTCTACTTAGTACTGAAACCAAAGACAGCACAGGTTGCTCCATATTAGTATTGCTCAACTTTAGCAGTTGAGCAATACTAAGAGAGTGGCAGTATTAGAGTGGTCACATGCCAAGGCTGGACATAGGTCTCTTACGGTGGAAATGGCCTATATCTGCTGGGCACTGGGCTGTTTGTGATTGATAGGGATTATATAATATGATGGACAGCTGGTCCTTCTGTGCACAGTATTTAAGTTACCATGCACATTATTTTCTTTTATCAAGGTACCCTTGACAGCAGAATTTCCTTTTCACCATGCAACCAACCACATTAAGCAACTCCCTTTTCACTGATATCTACATAAGGTTGAATAATGCTCTTTTTTGAAAGCAAGTTTTACTAAAGCATCACACTGTAAAAAAACATATTCAAGTTGGCAGGCCTCCGGGCTTATATTAAGAGCTTTCTTTATCAGTTCTGTTGGTTACTTGCCTGCTCTCTCAGAATTCTACATTCTGCACTCTGCATTGTCTAATAATTTGCCGAAGTAACTAAAAGAAGCTCACTAATGAGTAACAAATACCTACTCAGAAAATGATTATGAAAGAAGGAACCTATTTCAGCTAGTAGGGTAAACCTTAGAGATTTTTTTGTTGTTGTTGTAACTTTTATTTTCCAAATTTCAAATACAACTATATCCAATTGGCAGATTTTAAGGCATACAAAGCAATCATGGTGACAATAAAGGATGCATGAAAACCGAAGACATTCAAAAAAGAGGAAAAAGAAATGTAGATCTCAGAACCTATTGTTAAAACATCAAAAACATTTTGTTTAATTTTTTAGAATAGAGTGGGAAGTAAGGGGGGTTGGGAGAAGGGAGGTGAAGGGCTGGCCGTCAGTTGTGTAGAATAGTACCCCAGAAAGGTGTAGATTGGGGTTGTCCAACCCGCGGCCCGCGGGCCGCATGCGGCCCACGACCCCTGTAAATGTGGCCCAGAAGGAGTTTTGGTTGTGGCAAGGGGGCAGCACTGTTAATGGAAAAAAATCCTGCAAAAACAAAGAAAAGAAAATACTTACCTTGCGGTCACGTCAGCTGGTACTCTGGCTCCCTCCCTTGTCTCCTCCTCCGTGCGGTGCTCGCAGTGAATGTCGGGCGTGATATCATCACGCCCAACATCCATTGCGAAGCGCAACACAGAGGAGTCACCCACGCGAGAAGAGCAATCAGCAGCATAGAATTGCAGAAAAGAAGAGAAGAGGACAGGAGAACAAGCCAATTAAAAGGTAAGTTAAGGGGGATTTTTTTTATTATTTCAAGGGACGCTGACCAGTGAATAAAAGTCACCTGGTCCTGGAGCATCATGGACCTTATCTCCCTGCTACATACTTCTACTTGTAATACTAATGGGGCATTATATATTATTATCTTTGGCCCATTATAAGTTGTTATCCCTTAACTAACATAGTGGTGTAATTAGCAAAACAGGTCACAATTTGGGGTCACAGTGATGTATATGTCAGGTACCGCAGGCCTGGTCAGGGCACCCTGATATACAATGCCTGGCTTAAATGCACTTTATTGATATTGCATCGAAACAATACAAAAAGTGATTATAGTATAATAACTAGAGAGGATTTTTTGAACAGGGCGATTGAAAGGTAAGTATAGGGGGATTTGAAAAAAAAGTGATTATATATATATAATTATATTATATCACTTTTTTTTCTCATATATATATATATATGTTAACTATGTTCTCTATGTTTTTTTGGATGATCAGCTATCGTTATTGTTAGTGTATCTTATGTGTGGCCCAAACCAACTCGTCGTCTTCCAATGTGGCCCAGGGTAGCTAAAAGGTTGGACACCCCTGGTGTAGATCAATGGAGGCTCAACTAAGTAGATAGGGAATATTGGTGCCGTGCTCAGCAGGTAGTAGAGAATGCTAAAGGGTGTGGGAGCGAGTTTAGGATTACAGGTACAGCCAGGATGCCGAGACCTGGTGGAATGTATCCCTCCTTATCATGCAGGTGGTAAGTAATCTTCTCCTTCCGTGCAATACACCAGATTTACAACTTTAGGGCTGAAATTGATATGAGAGGCTAGTTTTGCAGATTGTTTATCTGCATCTTGTAGCTGAATAACAGAGGGAGAAGGTCCACGGGTCCTTTTGGACAGTGCGCAGAAGGAACGAGGAGAGGGCTCTGACTCCATCTCAGAAGGGGGCTATTTTTAGGCATGACCACCAGATATGTATGAACGTGCCTTGGTGGCAGCATCCTCGTAAGCAGACTGAGGTGGTAGAGTGTCAAGTTTGTCAAGAGTGAGGTAACATCTACAACTGCCTCTGTGTCTGCTCCCGGGAGATAATATAGCATTGAGTGCAATACTACATATAGAAGAATGAAGAGGTGAGGAGATATACAACTTTTCAAATTAAGAGGTGGGCTGGGGGAGGCCCCAATCCGTCCAGAGAGGCCCCACAAAATGATGTGGCTAAAACTTTTGAGTTGAAATTTGGTTCACAGATCAACCAAGGATAGAAAAGTTTCCTGATGCAAGAAGTCACAAACAAAATGTGCTCCCACTAGAATGCAATCTCAAGAGAAGGTAGTAGAGAGACCCACGGAAAATCAGGATTATCCCAAAGAGGTGAGATATAGGGGGAGAAAGACTGGATATCCAAGTGTGGTTTGCAAGTCTCCCAAATCATTGACAAAAAATTCAAGGTTGGAGAAAGTTTAACAAGGGGGTATGTCAGCATTAGTTAGACTCATTGTCCACCCAGGATCGGGTGGATGGAGGGTCTAAAGAGGCTACAATTTGGCTGAAATGGGCAGCCCAATAATAAGTTGTCACGATTCAAGAGTATTTCTTACTGGTTTTGGCACTACTCACCAAAGAGGCGCGGAGTCTAACGTGTTCCAGCTCTTCACCAGGAACACCCGCAAGGAAGTATGGTCTTCGCTGCGGAAACACGCAGGTCGCGGTCCTCAGAGGGAGCAACCAGTGAAGCAAGGATGGAAGCAGTGTCTGGCAGGCCGGGTCGGAACCAAGATATCAATAGTTGCCACGGGGGAAGTCCGATATTCGTAGTCAGGAGTAGCCGGGTCAGGTATCAGAGGCACAGAAGAATGGTCAGTAACAACCCGAGGTCAATTCACAGGGAGCACAGAGAAGGAATGGTCAGGACAAGCCGGGTAATACACTGGAGAAACAAATAGCAGATAACAGGAACGCTGGAGCAAGGATGGGACCTAATACTCTGGCACACATCATGTGTCAGAGTCAGCCTTTTATAGGGGGAGACAGGGGGCAGGACTGCCTACGGCGGTGGTGACGCTGAACACCACCGCCGGATACTGTGGATTGCGTCCCGTTGCTAAGCAACGGGGCGCGCTGCTGCCGGGACCCGGAAGTGATGACCGGTTGCCTAGCAACCGGCCGTCTGCTATCGGAGGAGAGCGCCCGTCCCTGTGCGGAGGATGAGACACAGGAACGGCCCGTGACATAAGTCTTTAGATCTGGGAAGCCTCTTCCTCCACATTTAGTAGGTTTCTTTAGGTGATTGAGTTTGATCCTGGGAGACTTACTATTCCAGATGAACTTTGCTAACCATTTCTGAATGGATGCAAGCTTGGATAAGGGAACCCTGATCTGGAGGATCTAAAAAGAATAGAACAGTTTAATAAAATAGCTCTGATTTTGATTTTAGCGAAGAGTCCCAAACAGTTCTCCTGGTACAGGGACAATGCTGACATAGACCCCAAGGTATTTTCTTTTCTTTGTTTGTCATCTAAAATTAATTTGAAAAATTATGTTTTGGGATTCTTGCTTGGGAGGTCGTGAAGCATAGCCTTCTATTTAGTAATATTAATTTTGTAGCCTGATAGAATATGATAGTGAGTCAGAATCTTAAACAGGCTGGGAAGAGAAGTTCTCGGCTGTTTCAAGAGTTAGGAGAACATGATATGCAAATAGGGATTGGTCTCGAGATTCCCTGTCTGCACATCTCTTACGTCTGGGCAAGCTCTAATGGTCGCTGCAAGGGGCTCTATAGTCAGGGCAAATATTTGAGGGGAGAGGAAAACTTAATGTTGTGTGCCATTTCTAATGCATATAGGGTCAGAATATAGGTTAGACATATAGGTTGACCATGACTCTTGCAGAGGGATGGGAATAAAGGGCACTGACACCAGTAAGGAAGCTTCAGGAGATGCCAAAAATTGATAAGGTTTGTGACATGAAGGTCTATGATATTCTATCGAACGCGTTCTCGGCATCTAACGAGAGAATAATAGCTGGGATGTTCTTGGTGTTAAAGATATGAATCAGGTCAACTGTCCTCCTGATGTTATCCCTTACCTGCTGGCCTCGGACAAAGTCTACTTGGTCATAACCAGGGACGGGAGTACTGAACTGAGCCAATTTTTAGAATTTTAGCATACAATTTTACATCATTATTCAGAAGTGAGATAGGGTGGTGGTAACTAGAGCAATTGTAGATATTGTGAACTGTTGTGATCCTAGTCTCCAAGGGCTCTCTAGAGAAATCCCAGTGAAAATTTGTACTTGACAACTGATTCCTTGAACCAGCTTGAGAATCAAACCACAACTGGTTTGAGCATCTAAGCAGTAAACCTTTATTTTGGTTCCCTATATGTGACTGCTATTTGTTGTAGTTCAGTGACAGATAGAGAGCCACAGGTTTAAGGCAATGCACTACATTCACAAATTTGGAAAAGAGGATTTAGAATAATGTCTCCTCTCAACTGGCACAATACTGCTGCCAGATGCCCTTCCACCAGGTTTGGATTGGCCATTAAAATGACAGGGAATACACATCCTATACCAAAATGGACTAACTCTGCTCCTCGTGTTATTTTCAAATCCACAGCCAGCTCTTTGTCCAGTTTTGATATTGCGCTTTTTATACCAAAATCCTATACTCAATTCAGAAGCCAGACATGGTATCACAAGACTGCAACTTCAACTGGTATCTCTGCCTGAAGAAGTATACCATGTGTAGCTATTTAGTAGACTGATTAATTCTGCTGGAAAATGCATGGCTTCCACCTAATATGCATACGACCTCAAGTAAACTAGTATATGCTCTGGAAAATGTTAGTCAGGTGGCGTTCTGGGTGCCTTTAATCTGTTCCATTATTAAACATTCATATAATTTAAAGCATGCAAATGTTTGTAACTAGTACTTTTGTAACACAATCCATGTTCTCTAGTATATCAATCATCACAAGAAAGAGTTAAGAAAACCTGTTATCCGTGGAAAACATTTCAGTCTCATTCAGGTCTAATGACCTAATTCATCATCAGTACAGCGGGGACAAGAGACAAGAGCGCTCCATTTCCTGTCATATTCTAGAAGCGCAGTGGTTAATATCAATAATGGAACACAATGTTGGTGACGATACATTGGGAGTCGCATGGGATTTGTGCACAAAGATGTTTTCTCTCTTATGGAATCAGTTAATATCCAGAAACATGATCAGCCTGTGAAAAAATGACAAGTTTGGACATGTCCTGCTACCCGATTTTCCTTGCAGGATGCTTTGTTGATTGCATTTTAATTGTGACACATGACATTTTAATATGCTGGAGACTTGTACTCCCTTCATGCAAATGGCATTGAGAAAATGAAGGGCACAGGTCACCTGCAAGACAATGAATCAAATATTAAAAGGAAATGACATTGTACAACTTAATTTATCAAAGTGTAACAGATAGAAAAAGTGGGGGGAATATGAGTTGGTTTTTCCAATATTGTTTTCTGTGCACAGCATATACATATTCGGTCTGATTCATTAAGGAAAGTAAGGCAAAAAAATGAGTAAATTTTCTCCTGGACAAAATCATGTTACAATGTAAGGAGTGCATATTATTTTATTATTTTGCACTTAAATACTGTCTGTTTTATCATGTAGCACACAAATAGCTTTATTTTTACACTGAAATTTAAAGTTGATCTAGGACATGCCCCAACCAACTATAAATCTGTCCCCATATTTTAAATTTACCTCCCCCTCCAATGCAGCATGGTTTTGCCAAGGTGGAAAGTTACTTCTACTTTTTTTTGCTTTCCTTTCCTTAATGAATCAGACCCATTGTGTATATGTATATATATATATATATATAACTCATAAGTAAGCATGCTATACTAGCTGAGACATTGATCAGATGACTAGGGCATTGTTCAGTTTTTTCCTTAAATAAAAACGCTAACTCCTTCACAGACTCTTCAACTGGATTTCAATGGCCATAGTAGGCTTTTTGTTAACAATAAAACAAGTGTTTTTTTTATTTTTTACAACCAATATGGTATATTAACATATAGTAAATGGTGCATGAGCCTAAATAACCAGTGGTCTTTACACAAATTAACACAGAGCTGCAACAGACACAGAAGGCCAATCAAATATTAGCAGATCAGGTAGAAGGGGACCATACCTCACTTGGAACATTTAGGGCCAACTTTAAAGACCCCCTTAAATGTTTGACCCCTTAAATGTTCCAAAAGTCACCCAAAATATATCAGCTTTTTCTGTGCACTCCTATAGCTTAAACAGTACAACTGTTACTCCCCTGCCCGATTAGTTTGTCTACCAGTGCCTTATACAGAAAACCACCTTTCCACTATATACAAATTATCGCTCAAACTGTAAATCAGCCACATACAGTGTAGAAAAGCTTACCATCTCCACAATGCACGGTGCATCATAAATGGTCAATGTAAATGCCACACAAAACAGTAGCACTCTATATTGGGGCTGAAACTCTTCAGCTACCTGCTACAACACTAACATTGCCAGATGACGCTTGTCGCGCACAGTGAAACCTTTTCTGTGCTCTCTCCTTGTTACATTAAGAAATCCTGTGTCGCATTGACAAAACCAGATAATTTAAACAAAAGCTCTTGTATACTACAATGTACTTTTAGCCATAGAGTCTCCATTTAGAAAAGCTTGCCCTATAAAATACAACAGCACCACAAGCATTCCTCCACAGAACTCACTATTGCCAATCACGTCATTCACTGAGTGAACGTTGTCTTAACACCCCTGCAATTCCAGAACACTCAATGTCATGTTGCTCTTCTTCCATGGTCAAAGCAAGAAACTATTCCTACTGTAAACGATGGAGAGAATCCGACATTGAATTCTGCTTTCTCGGACAGTCTTGAAATCAGGCCTAACAAGTTTGACTGGAGAAGAGCATTCAGAAACATTGTTAATAGCATGTACTATGGTGAAGTTGTCGCAGTGACAGCAGATTCTCCTGTTCATCATAATCATTTATTTATATAGCGCCACCAATTCTGCAGCACTGTACAGAGAATATTTGTCATTCATATCAGTCTCTGCCCTTTAAAGCTTACAGTCTAAATTCCCTACACACACAGACTAGGGGGTAAATGTATCAAGGCCCCATTTTTTCAGCGTGTTAAAATCGCGGCAAATCGCGGGTTATCACTCGCGATTTTAGTCAAAAATTTCTCAAATGTGTCAAGCTGTGATTTTTACCCTGATCTTCAAAATCGCTGGTCATCTCTGGCGCTTTGCTGTCATGTAAACACTCCCGTGTTAGCTAGCTCTCCTGTGTTGTAGCAGCGAGTTCTATAAACACATCACTGTTACACTGCCTGTCGTTCCGGCAGCTGTCAAAACAGTAAAAAATAGATCAAAGTGTTAAAAAAAAAAAAAAGTGTGGGGTCCCCCCTCTATTCAGTCTTAACCCTAGTGCTGCCAGGCCACTGCTGCTTCCGTGAAAATTGGGGAAAAATTTTGCGTGGGGTCCCCCCTATTTTCACAGAACCAGCACTAGGCAAACCAGCCGGGGTTGGAGGCACTATAGCAGGGGACACGCGGCAGTTGTCCTCCTGCCATTAACCATCCCCAGGCTGTTCAGCGCTGGGCTGGATTCCTTAGGGAGTGGGGTCCGCCGAAAAAAACCGAGCGGGCCCTTTCCCCTAGGGATACCCAGCCCAGTGTTGATAGCACTAGGGCTCTTCCTACACCCCTGGGTGGTGGGTGTAGGGTAATAACGGTGAAATAAGTGATAAAAAAACAAACAGACGCCATTTTGTTTTGTGGAATTACAAGTCCCAGCCAGCCAGGTTGCCCGAAATAGTGTGGGTATGCTGCTACTTGTATAACTACAAGCACCAGCATACCCATGGCAGCCAGGGCATGTTGGCACTTGAAGAACCACAAGTGCCAACATGCCTTGACACCAACGGCTGGCTGGGACCTGTACTTCCACAAAAGAAAATGTTTACAAATGCACAACACCCTGGTTAAAACCACTAACATTTATTAAAAAAATTAAACCCACAATAAATACAGTAAACACCCTCATTTACACCACTTAATTTTATTAAAAATAATAAATCCCCAATATACTCACCAATGAAGTTTTCATCTGTTGTCAGCAGCTTTCAATCCAAAAATGAATGTTACCAAAGTCCAAAATAGATTTGTAATTACAAAAGTCCTGCTTGTAATGTCCAAAACATATTTGTCATTTCCAAAAGTCCATGCTTGAGTTCTTCTGCCCAGGGGGGACCCATTGTTCCTTGCAGTCTTCTGTTCTTCGGCCAGGGGGGCTCCGGCAGCTGTATGACAGGCAGTGTAACAGTGATGTGTTTATACAACACGCTGCTAGCAAGCAGCGTGTTGTATCTGGCATGTTTTAAAGCAAACTCTCCTGGATTTGCAAAAATCGCTGGATTTGCAAAATCGCACCTTGATACATTTACCCCTAGGTTTACTTTTTGTCAGCAAAAATACCTACTGGTATGTTTTTGGACAGTGGAAAGAAACTCACGCAAACACAGGCAGACCATACAAACTCCACACAGATAAGGCCATGATCGGGATTTGATCCCATTTACAAACAAATGCATCTGTCATTCAATATCTTCCCCAATTTTTCAGCTAAATAACTCCAGCAAAATAGAGTTCTTCAGAAACTCAGCTTCTCTGCATTGTTCAAGCCAGACCACGTAGTTTTGCCCCTGACAATACACTCCAAATCCCATTAAGGCAACTACATCAGTGTAAAACTCATTGTCAGAACTAGCAATCTCCAGTGCTGTCCAAATGAACCGCCCATTGCAACCATTTGAGAACGTTTTTTTCCAGCCAAGATCAAATCTATGTTTAGAAGAAAGCCTGATAAAAAAAATAGGGGGGGGGGGGGGTTTCACACCTGCTATTGCAAAATATGCAGCCCAAGGTATAGTTCAGCTTTCCTAATAATGGTGGCAACTGCTGCAGAGAAACTGCTGTTGTTTGCTTCACCTGAGAAACAACCAATTTGAGATTCCATGGCCACTCAATCAATGACAATCCCTAAAAACGTTATGGTTATATTGAGACGCTTTCTTTTATCTAAGGCTAGTGAATCCCTAAACACCTGGCACCTGCTCCTCTGAAGTAATAGTACTGAACATACTTTAGACCCAGGAGGTTCTATGAAAAGAAACTCATCAAAGTAGTAGTATTATAAGCCCAAAACTTCCCACTGCTTCATTCAACTGGAACAAGCAAGGCTCTCAGAGTCACCTAACATACACCAGACATCATGTAAACTAGTATACTCTCTGTAAAATGTTATTCAAGTGGAGTTCTGGGTGCCACTTTAGACTCACCATTGACTCTGACTTGTCCCTTTTCCTTTCCTCAGTTCTTCTGGGTGCTGCTTAGTATCTTCTTCATTGAGATCCTGCTGATTGTCATTGAACTGGTGTGTGAAAATGAGGTAAGTCCCACTGCTCTGAAAGCACCAAGACCTTCAATTTTATGCAATTGACATGTTGAATTGCACGTGTTCAAACAAATAAATGCATATATATATATATATATATATATATATATATATATATATAGAAACAAAGTGTAATGGAGTACTTTGACTTCCAACCATCTGACCAGCATCATAACCTCAAAACTATGCAGACTTTGAAATAAAAAAACCTCAAATGACGAGCATTGTTTATTTATGACATAACTAGACATGCCCCTATACATTAATTCACCAGTGTTTTAAATGCATTTGTTGCCTAGCATGTTACCTAGAAAACGGTAAGACTGTCACTCAACCTAAGGGTTCTGCAGTGACCCAGAGCCATGAAAGGTAGGAAAGCTCTGACTTCCTAAGATGGAAACTGTCAACACAACAGCAAGCAGAGAGATCTAGTTAAACACTTGATTTATTTCATGTTATATAGTGCAGTGATTTCACGTGTTTGGATTTATCTTCTAGCCCAATAGTTAACTTGCTCTTTAATAATCCATATGAAGAGGGTACATATTGATGGTCTGTCTGTGCTCCAAGCTGGTGAACATCATACATCTACAAATTGCCATACGCAATAATAAATATAAACATGTACTGTGAAATTTTATCATTTCAACTAAAGCTCTACTTATTGTTTACTTCCTAACATAAAAATTGACAAAATTGGGACTTTATAAACACATATATTATCAATTGATTCTCAACTGCGCAAAACAATCTGAATTATATTTATAATAGTTTTTATTTTGTTTGTTTTTTTTTCTCTTTGACATTGTTGAATTGCTGTATGTTTTTATGACTTAATATTTTGTTGATGTACATGATATGCCTTATCTGAGCAGCCCACGTTATGGTGCCTTGTTCATTTTTATACACAGATCATGACCTTGGACAGAGCACTCTGTAATGAGCTATGCTGTACAAAGCTATGCAAAGTCAATGTGTAACCTATTTCTCTTATATCTGTTTGTTGGCAGCAAAGAGTTACCAGTGTCTGTGCATATCAGTTAGAATTAGCGGTGTGCTATTTTTACAAAAGACTTGAGGGTGAATTGCTCTTTTTTGTTAGTAGATGGTGTGAGTCATCAATCTGTCCTTCTTGGAGTCATTTGTCTCATAAACAGTGTCAGATTTTCACACTCCTGGTTAAATAGATATGATTTCACGCTACGTCTTTCAGTATCAGTATTTGAAAGGACGTTGTGGTATTCATACGATACGTCAGAGGGATTTATCTACTAACAGAAAAGAGATGCTAGATGTTATGGAAAATGTGGCATTAAGAGATGAGATAGTTGGGTAGGATCTGAAGACCTAGGAACAGACAGAAGTTATGAGTCAATTTGAAATCAATTATTATTAGGAACTGTTATGAGAACTTATCACTGTTCCCAATGTGACACGGGTAATCTTAGGTGATGCACGCACGGAAAACAGTCACAGAAAACTTCTTGCTGAAAACAGGACTTTTATTATTCCTTCACAATAAACAGTATGCTTTCTTCAGAATGATACCAGTAAACAATATCAAGTTGCATACACCTCCTTGTGACCCTAATGCTAATCTAACACAGTCCAGCTCTCTAGCCACTGGCCGACTTGTTCAGCATCAGTCAACCCGCCCACAACACAAAACAGCTTTCTCTCAAGCACTAACTAGCTGAACCCTTAACTGATCACACCCAGGTGCTCCACCGGTGTTCCTGTGCTCCCTGTGTGGAAGAGTATGAAAACATAACCTTGTCTGCAGCCTGAGCCTGCAGATTCTCAGGGAGACTCTTAGCCTTTCCTTTAACCGTGTCTGGCAAACTGGCCTTTTTTCCACACCAATACTACATAATTTTGTCCATACTGCAAATGCACAAAAAATTGGGTATACATACATCCGTATCAATCCGTACCCCTTAGGATGTAAGCTCGTATGAGCAGGGCCCCTCTCCCCTCCTGTCTCTACACCTGTTCTTCCGCTCCGTCTTTACAGTATTTGCCTGCCTGGAGTTTCTGAAGTTCTGGTACTTTGTGTTTATTGTTCTGTATTGTTTTACCCTGTATAGTATACTGTTTGTGCCGTGTACGGCGCTGCGGAAACCTTGTGGCGCCTAACAAATAAACGATAATAATAATAATAATAATAATATCAAGATTTTGGCATATCAATATATCGAGTCCCCTTAAACCTGGAGTGGAGGGATGGGAGTGAGGGACAGACAGGTGTAAACAGTGTACAGAAAAGCCATGTTCATATATTTGTTACATAGGTAGATGTGGACGCCTCTTAGGAGTTATATCTTTTGAGGGTGATGGAGGGATAGTGGAAATATACACGATGATGACCATCAGCAGCACTAACTAGCTGCATCTCGTTGGCTGATTGTATATTAACCTAGCCTACTAGTAGGTTAGTGTCGTGGCTATATTATATCAAGTTGTGGCCATCGATTGCTTAATTGATATTTCCAGTTGGAATACTGCAGGACAGAAGATTTTTATTTGATTTTTTTAAAAAAAGGTAAACAGGTGTGTCAACGTATTTATAATTAATTAAAGTTTGTATTGAAAATTCAACTTTCACAGTTATTACTATAACAGCTGTTTGTTTTTATTTGATTTTAAAAAAAAAAGAATCTTTCTATAACTTCAGTCATCATCATCGAGTTAATGATGAAGGCTGACATCCCTCTGCCACATGATGATACCGTTAAAGTGTATCATACGCTTATAGCGCATGATACACTTTAAAAGGACACATTTTACATAGCATACTGAGTCTCACGTTTCTTAACATTTTTGGGGGGCAAATTGTATATCTGCGTTTTTGAGGCAAAATGTGCCCAAATCTACATGAGTTCAAGGTTTATGGAAATCTAAAGGATTGCAATCACCCTAAAGTAGTCCATTATAGAACACACATAATGATATAATATATACAGTGGTCAAAGTGTGCTGGAATAAGGTGGTATACCACACCACCACGTCCCCTACGGCCTTCATTGTACAACTATCAAATTTCTTTCACTAAATTCACTAATTTTCCATTCCACCACGTCTTAATTTCCACTTTGTCCACTGAATATATATATATATATATATATATATATATATATATAGTATGTCATAGTTTCGTATTACAAGTACCTGTTTAGGATCTGTACTGTGGCCCCATCACATTTTGTCTTTTGAACAAAATCTAGGTCAAGTTAATAAGCATATTTTTGTAGTAGTGGAACAAACTGTAAACTCATGGTAACTAACACAAAACTTTAGTTTAAATATGTTATTGGGACTGGAAAAAAAGCAAAAAGGGGAAAGCACCCAGATAGTGTAGTATTTCAGAATATAAGACAATATTGGTATGTAGTATATCAAAGAGATCTTATCTGTTAATCCTATTGTCTTTAACCATCAAAAATCATGCTCCCTCTGTTCCACTTTCAATCGTTATTTTTTGTTAGACTGAAAGACGAAGTGGAGAAGTTCTTCCTTATGCAGTATCTCACACATTCATTGTGTGAATAAATTAAAAAACAATTACAGTAGAATTAAAAGATATAAAATTCTTAGTTGTTCCTAAGCTTCAGTTTATTCTCTCCAATTTCTTCTTATTCTCTTTTCCTTGTTGCCTCTGCAGGCAGTGTAGTAACTCAGCTTTGGATGAACTATGGGCAATGTGAGAGATCAGTTCTTGGTTTAATTAACCTCAGTCCTAGAAATAGCGATTCCAAATGGCAGTGTTCTTACCTACGCGTTTCACTGTGCCAGACTTCGTCAAGGCAATGTGTTCATCTTGTCCACACCTAACATTTATATTAGTAACACTCATTGGGTTTTTAAACAAAAAATTGTAAATTAGAGACATTTAAAGATGATATTACAGAAATGTAAGTTGCTCAATCTTTTTTTAGGTTCACAACAGTTGCTTGAAAGAGTAGGGTTATTCAGAAAGGAAAAAATATAGAAAAATCCCCCGGCACACTGCTGTGACCTAGTAAAAGAGTTGCTAATTTACTTGTGCATAAAAATGCAGAATTCTCAGCTACACATATTTGCAAATGCATGATAAGCTACCCGCCCCGTCAAGGCACTTCTGCTAATAGAGAGGTCCTGTCTGTAAACAGTGACAGTCCCTTTATTGGGTCATACATTCATGTGTTTTTAAATTGAGAACTAACGTACCCCAGGAGCCTCCAAATGGCAATAGAGGACCAATCATTTTATAGGTTCACAGCAGGCACTTGAAAGGGTGGGGTTATCCAGAACAGAACAAAAAATGCCCCAGGACACACTTGTGAACTAGCATAAGAGATACTATTGTACTTGTATATAAAATGCAGAATTCTTCTTTTTAATGTACAAATAGAATAGCAGCTCTTATACTAGTTCACAGCAGTGTGCTGGGGGATTTTTCTCTATTTTTCCATTTAAAGATGACATTTACTTTAATATCCAGTAATGTATACAACAATGAGCGCTTATTTTAAACATGTAGACAGTATATCAAACACTGTAGGTTTTCAGAAATATGGTTAGAAAGCAGGTAGCATTATTCCAGATTATTTGAACATGTTATCAATAAGCAGCATCACGATGTAACACACGCACTTTGTTTAATTGAGACATTCGTATAAGCCATTTGTATCGCCAATTAATTGTCCTGTTGCATAGTCCTACCTAGAGAACACATTTCCCCTTGGTGTTAATAAGGAAATCTGATACGGTATAACAGGACAATTGGACAACGTGTGTGTTTCAATTTGATTCTGCTAAATTTCTACTATGGTTAAATATTATGGAATAATGTTACATGTTTTCTAACCACAATGGCTTACACAGCATCCCCAGCTCTCTATACTAATAATGTTATAAATATCAGAAAACCATACACATTGGCTACAGCCAGCCTGAACAAATTACATAAAAGCAAGGGGGTCATTCCATGTCAGTTCAACCAGGGTTGTCCACCACCCATCTCAGATTTCTACGATTTTTTTTTTAGTTAAGTGAGGAGGTCAAAACAACTACTTCTGCCAAATATCTCGACTGCCTGACAATTAGTTGATTAAATATTGATTTTTCAATTTATTAAATAATTTACTAATCGTGGCTTCTGTATCCAGTTTATTTCAAGTACCGCGGGTGTTTATTAAGGAATCACCACAAAATTTGGACCCCTAAGGTAACTCTTCCTCCCGAATTCCAAAATCCAAACCAAATTACTTTATCTGCCTCATGTTTTGCGTTACGGCAAAAATGCATGTTTTTCTAATAGAATTAAAAACGCTAGGTTCAATTGACATTAGGGATCTCATTTTTGGGGGTGTTTAAAGGGTATACATTACTACCACAAAAAAAATCAGCCAGGTACTCTGTTTCATAGTGGAGAAAAAAAATAATGAAGTTGACGTTCGATTACTGTTCTACCGCATATATAATTTACACATTATTAAAAACCATACCAAAAAAGTGAACTAATCTGAGGCAAATGGATAAAACTCCCATACAGGAAAAGAAACAAACATAAATTGATGGGAAGGGGATTCCCTTTAGAGAGACCAAACTGAAACTTTCCAGAGAAAGAGAGAGGGAGACTCAGAAAGAGTCAATCATGGCAGCTGCTCATTTGGTAGTCTTTTAAATACAGACTGCCATGATACTCTCTACTCAAAAACCATTGAAGTACATAGCTGGGTCCACTTTACAGATGAAGAAAAAGAACTTTTGATTCTGAGAACTGAAGTTTCAAATGCAGTAACCAATGATCCTGAAACCTCAGTCTGCTACCATCATAAAAAGCTTCTGCTGCTAAGATATGAAGAATTTCAGAAAACATGCTGTAATCCTTTCTTGTCTCACAAAAAAGGAGCCAGAAAAAGCTTAAAAGTTATGTCACTGAAGTGGACCAAAGAACATGGTGACTTTTAGCTTGTTGTATATTTTAGGCAAGATGATTGTAACACTTCAAACTGTGTGAGCCTGTGCGTTATTAGCGATACCCATTACCATGTAGCTATAACTGTGCATGCCTTCATTACGGTAGTTATGAAACACTTAGCGAAACTATTGGAGTATATTTACTACTTTAGTGATGGTGCTAGTGCACAATACAAGAACTGCAAAAACTTTTTTAACGTATGCTTCCATAAGGATGACTTCAACATTCAAGCAGAATGAAATTTTTTGCCACATCTCATGATAAGAGTCCATGTGATGGCATTGGTGGGACAGTTAAACGTCTATTCACACGCACCAGTCTGCAAGCAGTGGAAACTAGAGATGAGCGGGCTCGGATTCCGCTAATCCGAGCCCACACGAACAGTGCGGATCTGAACGGGATCCGAGCACTGTTCGGATATTTCCGGCGGGCAAAAAATTGAAAACGAGGCTATGTCGTCCAAGTCTCGCGAGGGGTGGGAGGGAGGGCCCAGAACAATTCCATCTTGTACCTCTTTTTTTGGCATTATGTGCTCAAGCTACCTCGGTGCAACCTTTTGGCCTAAAAACAATATTGTGAGGTGTTCAGAATAGACTGGAAATTAGTGGAAATGATTGTTATTGAGGTTAATAAAAGCGTAGGAGTGGAAAAAAAACCACAAAACTGGTTTTTAGCACTTTTTATGCTTTTTTAAAAATAAATCAGAACCAAAACCTTTCGTCAGATGTTTTGGCAAAACAAATCAGAACCCAAAACCTCAAGCTAATCAGAACCCAAAACCCAAAACACTAAAAGTGGCCGGTGCACACCCTTAGTGGAAACCCATCCCATCTTGACATCTTTGGACCTGGGCAAATGAAAATGTACATGGCATTTTTTACGTGTCACAAAACGAAATACAAGACTGCAAAACCAAGTTGCATAGTCACCTAGAAACAGCAAACACTGTGGCAGGAACACATTCTCATCACAGATTTCGGCCTATTAGTAATGATAAGCTACACATATATCGATTGTCATCTGATGACATAAAGACAGGAGGAACCAAAGTTAGTGTCACTATGACCACAGTCACAAAAAATGTGGACAAATGTGATCTGCAACCTGGAACATACATAGAGCAGTGTATGATAACATCTGGTATATTGGGTATATCATTCAATGTAATGAGGAGGAACAAGATGTGCTGATACACTTCATGAAACGAAACCAATCAACAAATGTGCTGTCCTGGCCTTCAAGAAATAAGTGTTTTGTTCCATTTATTCACGTCCTCTGTGTAACGGAAGTGCCTACTATCCAAGGAAGTACTAGAAGGCAGTATACACTTTCTGCAGACACTTTAATGAAAATTACAGACTGTTACAGCAAGTTCCAAACAAGGGAAAAATAATGAGATTGTTGACTCAACTTCAGTTAAGGACTTAAGTTATGTTAAAGGTTTTAAATTTCATGGTTTCTTGTGTTAATTATATATGCGGTACAACAGTAATTGAACATCAACTTCATTATTTTTTTTTTCTCCTTCTATGAAACAGAGTACCCGGCTGATTTTTTTTTTCGTGGTAGTAAACTATCGTTGCAGAGAGCGAGCGGCGAGTGACAGGGAGGGATCATGTGATCCCTCCACACATGAGCTGTCCAGATCTGCTCTTCGGAGCAGAGCTGACAGCATTGGATCTTTTCAATTAAGATAATGTACGCCAACATGACAAGTTTCCGAAAAATATGTTTTTTCGAAACTTTTTAGATAGCGGCCAGGAGCAGTCACCATACAGTTGAATGGTAACTGGTCCCAAAAATGAAGAGGAGTGCAAAGCAGCAGATACCCACGATATCTGCTGCGATGCACCTTTATTAAATATGCGGAGGACACAGCGGGACCTGATTTCCACGGTAAGTGCACGATAGTGCACTATCATTACTTGTTAAATACGCCCCTGTGTCTCCAATATCCGTCAACATCATTAGTATGAAAAAGGAAGAAAGAAAACAATCGAACCTTCTTATTCACGTCATAAATAAACATCTTAACATATCTTATTACATTGGGGATACAACAATCCCTTAAAGCAACCTTGTTATTTCAAACACAAATCCAATGAATACATATTCAATACAATCACAGATATATTATATCATAAATATGAATCCAGAAACCGAAATGTAAATGACAATCACAAAATATAAAAAGGGGGTAACCTATATATATCTAATCCGAATAAAAATCATAAAAACATTTTAATTCAAAATCTGCACTGAGTCCCTCTGGTGCTAAAGCTTTTAAGTTATTATATTGTATCAGCAATGTTTAACACCCCACCATTGTGTATGAAGCTTTTTATTAACATATCTGGAATGCACTTATCCATCCACGAACAACATTTTGCAGACACACACGCATGCACACACAGACACACATATGCATACACAAATGCATTCACATCCATACAGACATGCAAACAGACACAGAAGCATGCATGCACACAGAGTCAGACAGACATGCACGCACAAAGACAGTCATGCATGAATGCAAAAAGACAGACTTGCACGCACAGAGACATACAGACATGCATGCATGCACAGAGACATACAAACATGCATGCACAGACACATAGCAACATGCATACATGTACAGGACATACATAAATATTTGCACATATACACACTTAAATGCATTGCCGTACACATATATATGACCTTTGTGCTTTTTGTTTTTTTTGTGCATGTTTTCTCTTTCCCTACCCTTCTTCCTTCAGTGCTCAAAGGACGAACCAAATGTCTGCTGATATGTTCTTATACTGGGGTGCAAGAGGTATGTTCAGCACAGATTAAAACATGTGCCCATTAGTGTGGGCTGAACTAACAGGTTTAGACTCACTGAAAGAGGTGCGAAGACAATGGAGAAGTGGAGTCATTGGGCAGAAAGCCCAAGGAGGAGGTGCACAGTGTAACTGGTGAGCAAAAGTTATAGGTAATGAGAACAGGAGGGAAGAGGACCCTGCTCACTAGAGCTTACAATCTAAAGGGAAAGGGGCAGACAAACAGTTGACACATGGGGTGAGCCAATGTAAGGGGATCTGAGGGCAGAAGCATTAGTGGGAGAGATGGAGGATGAAAGAGGTTGAGGTATACTACATGGTGAAATGGTTAGAGGTGTATCCACCTTAGTAGGTGTCAGCAAGAAAAATCGCCAGTATATTATATCAGCCATACCCTGAAAAATATAACAGCCATTCATTGCATACAAATCCTTTAAGGGAGATGGTTTGTGTATGGGTGGCACACCGCCTAAGGCTGTATAGTGTAGCAGAGCCAAAGGGAAGATTATTTGTATTTTATTGTAAAGGTTAAGTCAACAACGACATTAACAAAGCAGAACAGCAGTGAAATTACTGCTGCGCTGCTTGATAAATAATATGATCTCCCGTGCAGGAGAACGGGAGCCCAATCACTTGTCATAACAGGGTGAGTAAACAGAGCAAAGCAAATAAAAAACTGTATTGCTGCATTTTGTTTCATTGTTGGGGTTTGTTAAATTGGCCCTAAATTACTTAACTATCAAAAAACTGTATCAAACTTTAACAAACACATTTTGGACTTCTAATAAATTATTAAAATATAGATAAAGATAGATGAAATAACAATTAAAAATGGCTTACTTATAATACAAGCCTTTGCGTTGCATTGAATCAGGAGGATCTTGCTGTTCCCTGATATGTGCACATACTGGCCAGTGCACCCAGACTCATGCGCAACATTGGGTCATCATGTGCACAAACCGACCATTCAGGAGTCTGGGAGGAGAGAGAGTTAAGTTATATTATTATTATGATTATTATCTTTTATTTATATGGCACCAGAAAGGGTCCACACACAGTACAGAGAACATGCTATAAAGCAGTACATAGGATTGCAAGATAATAAAATAGGCAAAACAGTACAATACACAGCAACAAATTACCTAACCAGCAGTGATAAGTTAAAGCCTCTCAAAAAACTAAAGGAAAGAGGCATGAAAAGTAGGGGTACCGGGCACTTTTAGTGTTTTGTGTTTTGGGTTCTGATTAGCTTGAGGTTTTGGGTTCTGATTTGTTTTGCCAAAACACCTGACGAAAGGTTTTGGTTCTGATTTCGGATTTTGGGTTCTGATTTATTTTTCAAAAAGCATAAAAAGCGCTAAAATCCTGTTTTTTTGTTTTTTTCCACTCCTACGCTATTATTAACCTCAATAACATTCAGAAACAATCATTTCCACTAATTTCCAGTCTATTCTGAACACCTCACACCTCACAATATTCTTTTTAGTCCAAAACGTTGCACCAAGGTAGCTTTCTGGACTGTGTAGTGGAGTGGCCCCGGTACCCAATTTGGTACCGGGGCCACAATATATCACCCTCAACTGGTCTCAATTCCACTGCACAGCTGCCTGCTCCTACATCCTCTGCAGCATATACAGGGTGTAGTTCGAGCACGTCAATACCTCTTGTTTTTGACGATGACAGGTCATTTTCATTAATTTTGGATTTGCCCCCAACACTGAATGTAGTTTAATATCTGATACGCATCTATCTGCACTGCGTAGTGGAGTGGCCCCGGTACCCAATTTTTTACCGGGCCCACAATATATCACCCTCAACTGGTCTGAATTCCACTGCACAGATGTCTGCTCCTACCTCCTCCAACTGGTCTAAATTCCACTGCACAGATGGCGGACACCGGATGGACGTCTAACACCAACATAGCTGTTAAGGCCACAGTTCCTCTTTTTTGGGACTGCACAAACAATTAACATAGTAATAGAAATGGCAGTTCCTCTTTTTTGGAACTACAGAAACAAAGAACGTAGTAATAGAAATGGCAGTTCCTCTTTTTTGGAACTACAGAAACAAAGAACGTAGTAATAGAAATGGCAGTTCCTCTTTTTTGGAACTATAAAAACAAAGAACATAGTAATAGAAATGGCAGTTCCTCTTTTTTGAAACTACAGAAACAAAGAACGTAGTAATAGAAATGGCAGTTCCTCTTTTTTGGAACTATAAAAACAAAGAACATAGTAATAGAAATGGCAGTTCCTTATTTTTGGAACTACAGAAACAAAGAATGTAGTAATAGAAATGGCAGCTCCTCTTCTTTGGAATTACAGAAACAAAGAGCGTAGTAATAGAAATGGCAGTTCCTCTTTTTTGGAACTATAAAAACAAAGAACATAGTAATAGAAATGGCAGTTCCTCTTTTTTGGAACTATAAAAACAAAGAACATAGTAATAGAAATGGCAGTTCCTCTTTTTTGGAACTACAGAAACAAAGAACGTAGTAATAGAAATGGCAGTTCCTCTTTTTTGGAACTATAAAAACAAAGAACATAGTAATAGAAATGGCAGTTCCTCTTTTTTGAAACTACAGAAACAAAGAACGTAGTAATAGAAATGACAGTTCCTCTTTTTTGGAACTATAAAAACAAAGAACATAGTAATAGAAATGGCAGTTCCTCTTTTTTGGAACTACAGAAACAAAGAACGTAGTAATAGAAATGGCAGTTCCTCTTTTTTGGAACTACAAAAACAAAGAACGTAGTAATAGAAATGGCAGTTCCTCTTTTTTGGAACTATAAAAACAAAGAACATAGTAATAGAAATGGCAGTCCCTCTTTTTTGGATCGGAGTGATCGCAGCCAGAATGAAGATGGCGGCCGCTAGCACTGCATTTATGACATTCGAGTCTCGCAAGATCCGACGCGGGACTTGGATGTCATAGCCTCGGTTTGGCTCCGTTTGGCGCCCGGAAGTTCCCGAACAGTGCTCGGATCCCGTTGGATCCGCACTGTTCGGGTGGGCTCGGATTTCGGAAATCCGAGCCCGCTCATCTCTAATGAGAAGCAGGGGACAAAAAAGGTGACAAGTCAGCCCTGGCTGAACTTGTACCCAGGGATGTGAGTGCAGCAAACAGGAACAGAGCCACTGACTGGGGAATTAGAGAAGACACAAGAGCGCTGGTGGCACAAGTAATGAAAAGAGGAGGACTCAAGGGAACAGGGCCCTGCTTGTAAGAGTTTACAATATAAAGGGGAGGAGCAAACAAATGGGGTGACACAGAGGGGATGAGACAGTGTGAAGGGGCTGTAGTGGTGGGTTAGGAGGATAGATTGTAAGCTTTTGCGAAGAACTAGGTTTTAAAGCGTCGTTACAAGCCTTGGAGAGAAAAAATCAGGTGGGACGAGCTTAGTGACATGGTTTACGGCCCAGCTCGGTGCACTCTGAGGTGCAGGGTGGATAGTGCTTGATGAGGTCCAAATTATCCCCCCCTACGGCAGGAGCTCACCCCTGTCAGAATTGCCTGCTCTTTCGCAGAAGTTCTCCCACTAATTCAGGAGTCTCCTGGACTTTCCGGGAGAGTAAGCAACTATCATTTTGGTTTATGTGTTTCTATATAGAATAATTTCAGGTGTGAGTTAAAAATTTTCATAAATTTCCGTGTCACCAGTTCCAAATAAGAAAAAATCAAAACAATAGCATTTCATTTTTTGCTGAACTGGTGATGTATGGTTTGCAGAAAAAGGCATTGAAATTACTGCATGTGTTTGTTAACTTGATTTATGGGTACGGCGAGAAAGTCACATTAATTACAACTAGTATAATTAATTAGACATGGCCCATTTTGTTATGATTGCCTATAACTAATTTATCCAGGGCTTCTGGTTTGGCAGCACTTTAGAGAGAATAATTCCTACAAACGGTGTCCTTATTTGTTCCCTATCGCCACCTGCTGTTCACATTCGATATGGGGCAGTGCGTTCAGGTTAATCTATTTTGACATACTTCAACTAGAGCAGATGAAATAGAGACAGAGATTTCTGTCTAGGTTCTGTCCAGAGGCCCATTAAGATGGCATATAACCATCATTATCAGCAGCAGCAGCATTGCTTTCTAAACTCTTGAAAAAAATGCAGTCTGTGGTGAATCATTTTAAAACCTTTATAAACAGAAACAACATATCTGTTCTTTATAACTGTGTCTATACTTTATTAGAATGTGTAGCAAAATATATATATATTTTTTTTTTATTGCAGTACTGTGTCAGCCAGAAAAATCTATGTGATGTTGAATACTTTGGGCTAGATTTACTAACCTGCGGGTTTGAAAATGTGGGGATGTTGCCTATAGCAACCAATCAGATTCTAGCTTTCATTTATTTAGTACCTTCTACAAAATGACAGCTAGAATCTGATTGGTTGCTATAGGCAACATCCCCACTTTTTCAAACCCGCAGCTTGGTAAATCTAGCCCCTTGTGTCAAAAAAAGACAAAAGTATTATAGGAGTGATACCTTTATTGTCTAACTAAAATAAATTTTTATATTTGCTGGCTTTCAGAGCACAGAGGCCCCTTTATCAGGCAAGTTTACAAATGATGATGTATCCCCCCCCCTGTACAAATTGCTTGATGTAACATCTCTTAAATATTGTGCCCTTTTCTCAGTCATTCATTTGTAAACTTGCCTGATGAAGCGGACTCTGTGCTGTGAAAGCTAGCAAATATAACAAATTCTTTTTGTGAGCCAATAAAGGTATCATTCCTATAATACTTTTGTCTTTTTTGACACAAAAGTATTCAACATCACATCCTATACTTTATTAAAATACATATGGCGTCTGAGTTAGAGTTAAATGTAAACTCGTAACTTTTGCATACACCGAAAGTTTCTGCTGATGTATTTTGATTTGCACCTATCTTAAGATATGCGGAAATTATCATCAGTTCAGAAACTTGCACCAAGCCTATGGGACACACATAGATCCGCCTCCAAAAAGGCGTATCTTAAGAATACTTTGTAGTCAAAATTGGACGCATCTCCACGCCCTCAGTGTACTGAATTTACATGTGAACACACCTGACACGCCCAGCTCAAAATAACAAAAAATTTACGAAAGTGGGGCAAATGGACTTAAGCCCAACTGTAAATATAGGTACATTATGTTAAGCTGAATAAGTAGCTGATTATATTTTACTACTACGTTTTAAAAGAATTCAAATTTTTTATTTTGGAATGTTGGGAGGTATAAATTTAGAATGATTTGCAATGATGGAAGTGTAAAATAGCACCCAGGTTGCTCAACGTCCAACTGAACAAAACAACGTTATGCCTGTCTGATCACATATTTATCAGCAGACATAAAATCCAGTCAATGGGTAAGAATTTGGCCAGGTTACATTACATGTGGACTCTAACGATCCTTGATTTTGGCCAGCCCACCTAATGACTGGATCTGTCTGATTTGACGAACTGTACCAAATACAGGGCTACATTGACCTCAGATCAGGGCATTTATTAGTCGAGCTGAGTAAACATGTTGCCATGTTTGTCACCAGCGTAAATTTGTAGAAAGTGTTATTCTTTTCCAAGCGCCCATCATCCAGGGTGGAGTCCTAGCTCCTGTTACAGGTTTCCAATCAGTATCTGAAAGGTTCGGTAACTGTTATAGAAAGTTTTAGAGAGCACACATAATGTCCGTGTTCAAGACTTCTGTTTAATTATCTATTATCTGACATTTTGGCACAGAATACTATAATTTCTATTGTATTAAATTACACTCTTTAACAGGTAAATCAACCAATAATGTTCAGCAATAATATCATCACATGAACAATAAAAACATACGTTTACCTTACACATATGCAAACTAACAGAAGTATTTTAATAATTACTGTCTTTCAATAGTAATCTCCAGAAACTATTTTATGTAGTATATTCTGGCATTTCATTGTTTAGCAAAACAAAAACAGTTGTCATTTACTCATCTGCAATCCTATGATGTCCCGTCATACTACTTCACATATAATACACTTTTATCAGATAAAAACCTTGCTTAGACCATACCCCAGTTATTGTTGATCGGCTCATAATGCAGCCTGCACTGTCTCTATAACTTATTGGTGCCTTTTACTGACCTGTTAAAGAAAGTTATAGAGAGCACATATAGATAGATGTCAGTGTTTAAATCATACATGCCTACTTCTAAGAGAGTCATGTGACATGGGGCAGGAGGAGGCCGTGGTGACATTTCACGTCACCATAGCCCCGCCCCCACTCTTAATGGCGCTATTAAGCCATACCCCTCCATTCACTGCTGTTAATTTCGCCAAATTTTGGGAGTTTTACCCACTCTTCCGGGAGTCTGGGAGGACTCCCCAAAATTCGGGAGCCTTCCGGGAGAGTAGGCAGGTATGGTTTAAATACTTCTGGTTTATTATGAAACAGAAATGACTAGATCATTTCACTATTGCTGGTCTGCTACTCACTGCAGTGCCCTCTACTGCATCCTCCACAACTGACAACACGTCTTTAATAATATACAATTATGGTATGAGAATGCCAACAAAATAATATGTAAGAATGACTTTTTACTACCACTATTTGCAAGCCGCTACGCTGCCATACCAATTAGATGATGTTAAAAACTTCTGTAATGAAAATGTGGGAAACCAATGTATTTTTTCCCTTGTATATTCATAACAGTATGCACACAATTACTTTTTGCCAAAATTAATGTCTTTTCATATAAAGTTGGCTTCACCAACTGTATGCAAATAATAATTCAGAAGAATCACCAAATTGTTCTCTCTTCTATACTTTCAGAATTCTCTCTGTATAAATGAAATAAAATAGTATTTATTTCAAGAAGAAAATCATATCTATCACAATAACAGCATAAAAAATAAATGTAGCAAATCAGTTTTATATTTTTGAAGAATAATTCTACCCAAAACTGAATAATACCCCATCCCTCAAGTTTACTTAGCGGGATACATATGGTTCAGTTTTGATGTCCTGCACACTGCAGCTCTGGTTGGGTTGACCAGAGAGTCCAGTTATGTTTGCTGCGCTCACCTCCCTCCTGCCCCACAAATGATGTCGGGAAAGGGAGCCATTCCCCAAGAGTGTAAACTCACACAGGTGAACGTTGATTAATGGGTGATTAGGCTACTGCTGGGGTAGAAGTGAGGTCTATAAAGCTGGGTACACTGTTTTCATCCAATAATCGGCTCAAACAGCCGACATACGACCGCTCGTTCAAAATTTGGGTCAGTGTGCGCAGTGACACGATGGTCGAAAGTCTGCCCAAATGGACGATTGTCGCCTCATTTGGTTGTTCGTACCGTTTAATATTTTCGTTCCAATCTCGTTTCCGCTGTGTAGTGTGTATAAACTTCGGACCGATCCACGACAATCCTCCGATACTTCCTCGACCTGCGGGGCGTGTGTATGTTAATTTTTTTATGTCTGTCCCAGTCCTACGTGGTGCAGAATCCACACATCACTGACTAGTGTTTTGTATTGATGTATATTGCACCTGTCTGGCTGCAGACCATTACACTTGTGTAAAGCATGTGTGTTATTCATATTTACTCTTTATACACTTATACCTTTATAACCTATTAAAGTTATATTAACCTTGATTAACTTATAATTGTGAAGAACCCAGAATAAACCACACAGTGTTCAAGCAACATTTTTATTGCAGGAAAAAGATACAAAAATTTTAACACTCACAGCTGTCTGAAAGATCATCATCATCATCATCATCATTTATTTATATAGCGCCAACATATTCCGTAGCGCTTTACAATTGGGGACAAACGTAATAAACTAATAAACAAACTGGGTAAAACAGACAAAGAGGTGAGAAGGCCCTGCTCGCAAGCTTACAATCTATGGGACAATGGGAGATTGACACATGAGGTTAAGTATACATTTTGCATCTTGGCCCAGCCAGACTGCAAAGGTAGGGTGACTCATAAGCTAAATGATCCTGTCACACAACAATGTTATTCCGGGGGTAGTTGTCTTGTGTGAAATTGTGTAACAGGCTAAAGGTAGTGAGGTTAAGATGGTGGTTGAGGAATATTATACGCTTGTCTGAATAGGTAGGTTTTCAGAGAACGCTTGAAAGTTTGTAGAACAGAGGAGAGTCTTATTGTGCGAGGGAGAGAGTTCCATAGAGTGGGTGCAGCCCGAAAAAAGTCCTGTAACCGGGAATGGGAGGATGTAATGAGGGTGGATGAGAGACGCAGATCTTTTGCAGAACGGAGTTGCCGAGTTGGGAGATATTTTGAGACAAGAGAGGAGATGTATGTTGGTGCAGCTTTGTTGATGGCCTTGTAGGTTAGTAAAAGTATTTTATATTGGATTCGGTAGAAGACAGGCAGCCAGTGTAGAGACATACAGAGTGATTCAACAGAGGAATAGCTATTTGCAAGGAAAATCAGTCTTGCCGAAGCATGTAAAATAGATTTTAGGGGTTTGAGTCTGTTTTTGGGAAGACCAGTAAGGAGGGAATTGCAATAGTCAATGCGGGAGATGATTAGTGCATGAATTAAGGTTTTAGCAGTGTCTTGTGTGAGATATGTGCGGATTCTGGAAATGTTCTTTAGATGTATGTAACATGATTTAGATATAGAGTCAATGTGGGGAACAAAGGATAGGCGTGAATCAAGGATTACACCTAGGCAGCGAGCTTGTGGGGTGGGATTTATGGTCATGTTATCAACAGAGATAGAAATGTCAGGTATGCTCTTGTTGGCGGGTGGGAATATTATTAACTCTGTTTTAGAAAGATTAAGTTTGAGTTGACGAGAGGCCATCCAAGATGAAATGGCAGAAAGACAGTCAGTTACACGGGACAACACAGATGTCGAGATATCAGGAGAGGATAGATAGATTTGGGTATCATCCGCATAGAGATGATACTGAAAGCCAAAGGAACTTATTAGATTTCCAAGAGAAGCGGTATAGATAGAGAACAGCAGAGGACCTAGCACCGAGCCTTGTGGTACTCCAACTGATAGGGGAAGCGGAGCAGAGGTGGCTCCAGAGAAATTAACAGTGAAAGAGCGATTAGAGAGGTAAGATGAGAACCAGGATAGAACTGTGTCTTGAAGACCTAGGGATTGCAGTGTTTGTATGAGAAGAGAGTGGTCAACGGTGTCAAATGCAGCCGAGAGATCAAGGAGAATTAGGAGAGAGTAATGGCGTTCAGTCTTAGCAGTGATCAGATCATTAACAACCTTGGTCAGCGCAGTCTCTGTGGAGTGTTGAGAACGAAAGCCAGACTGAAGAGGATCCAACAGGTTGTTTGCGGAAAGAAAGCGTGTGAGGCGAGTGTAGGCAAGTCTCTCTAGAAGCTTGGAGGGGCAAGGGAGCTGAGAGATGGGACGGTAATTTGAGAGAGAGTTTGGGTCGGAGTTTTGTTTTTTTAGAATAGGAGTAATCACTGCATGCTTGTATAGTGATGGAAAGATGCCAGTAGAGAGTGAGAGATTACAGATTTGAGTTAGAGGTGAAATGAGCACAGAAGACAGGGATCTACCAATTTGCGAGGGAATAGGATCAAGAGGACAGGAGGTAGAGTAGGAAGATAAGAAGAGCGTAGAAATTTCCTCTTCATTTGTGGGGTCAAATGAAGAAAGGGTGTCAGAGGGTAGATCCGCATGAGAAGTGAGCGCGCCCATACCAATCAGAGAGCTGAGTACTGCAGAGTATTATTTTTAGTATTTAGTATTTTTAAAGGTGCTACTGGTTTGTGGCAGAACAGGTCTTGATGTGGCTTGGGTTTCTATTCCCTTTGATTTCTTTATCTACGATAAAAGGAAATAAAAAAATGTTTACCATTTAACTTCTATATGAGAAGTGTGGCCATCAGCCTGAACGCAGTTAAAATCAC
Organism: Mixophyes fleayi; assembly: GCF_038048845.1. Classification (NCBI taxonomy): domain Eukaryota; kingdom Metazoa; phylum Chordata; class Amphibia; order Anura; family Limnodynastidae; genus Mixophyes; species Mixophyes fleayi. Next base: position 72,920,780 of record NC_134405.1, read on the forward strand.
GTGGGTGAGTGATTAGGTGTTTAGCCTATGGGCTTGTGTTATATGTGAACCAATAGGCAGAGAGGGGGGGGGTGGTTTTGTTTTATATAGGTTAAAGTTCTCCACCATTTTCCCCTCTCTGTTTCCGGATTCCTCCCTCCCACCCGGCTGTTTTTAAAATGGTTATGTCTCTTCGGTGGGAGAGCAGTGCAGTTGGTAAGTTTGCATATGGTGCTTGGGTTATATGTCATAGGTCACTACTCCCCCTTTAGTATGGTGTTGTCATCACGTGTGTTGGGTCCAGTGAATGGGACTCTGGGCCAGTATGTTGATTATCGCTGGCAGTTTATATAGGGGGTGTAGTCTTGCCGTTGGACATATATTTCGCACCGGCCAATAGATAAGGTAAATCCTGGGTTGGTGGTTCAATGGTCTGACCTTTCCACCGTTATTGGTTTTGTTTTTGCCATCTGCCCTGCTCTCGTCCGCCTTCAGCCCCTTTAGTTTAATATATCCATTTAATAAATATATTTTAATTCCAACGTTTTTCTGGTGTCCGTGTCGTTATTGGTTTATAAGGTATTATGGTAAACACTATGAGCTTCCGCACTGTGCATTTTACTGTAATTTATATACAACAACATAAATACTCTAATTTTTTCACCTTTCACACTGCTCGAGATCAGTTTATATTTTGGTCCCTGTGGCGAAATCGCAACAATAGCGGGCTTAACCTCCGAGCATTCTGGAAAACAGGCGCCATTTTGGTTATTATAACGGTACAGGTATGTGCCCAAAGCATTTAGCTTTATGTGACACTAGAATGAAATAAAGTCCATTTAACAGGTACACTACATGTGCTACTGGCCTTTTTTAATGTTGTTGTCGTCCTGGTCCAGTACTTTGACCATCATCTCCACCTCTCTTGGGCTAATTGGATTTGCTCTTTGCTCTTCTTGAGTATCTCCATCCCCCAACTTAACTTTTCCAACATTTTTTGGCCTTTCCAGCACCATCTCTGACTCTATCTCCGTCTCCGTCTCCATAGCTGCAACCCCCACTGACACCTTCTCCTCACCCGCAACCCCCACTGACACCTTCTCCTCACCCGCAACCCCCACTGACACCTTCTCCTCACCCGCAACCCCCACTGCCACTTGCTCACTTGCTCACTCGCCATCTTCTGACGCTCCTCGGTGCAAAACAGGTTCCTCTGTCATTTTATACACTCAGACATGGGCGTTTGTTTCTGCTGTGGACCAATCAGCGATGATGCCCGCCAAGAATGGAGCATTCCATTACATACGAATGGATTTTATTATTAGAGAATATTCATTGCATTGCACTTCAGCAGTTAAATGTTTTTCTAAATTAAATGTATATTACTAAACTTCTATTTTATATGAATGAATGAAGAGACACTGTAGTCTTCTCTTTTTATGCAGTTTTGGGTGTAAACTTTAGCGAAAGCTCTGCCCCTTTATACTAATGCTTTTGGTATCTCGTTACATTTCCCGCAAATGTCGCTGCAGTGTGTACGAAATTAAAATCATTGTTCACAACAACATGGCTGTAAAAAGTCGCTAAAGGGACGTCCGCTCTTCCCTTTATCGTCCTAAACAAGGCTAGTGTGTATGCAGTCCATGGACCGAGTGATCGGACCATCGCATGTAACATCGCTCGGCATAAAAACTTGGTGGAAAATTCTGTAGTGTGTACCCAGCTTAAGTGTGTGCTTTTGTTAGGGTTGGGGCGACCGATGCCTAACTAGTTGGCCGGTGACTAGAGAGTGTGGCTTTCTTAGTCAGTGCTAGGGTTGCAAGCTTTGTTTTTCTTTAATGGAAAGGAAAAGGTTCATATTTCTGCTATCCTAACAAAATAAAATCATCATTATAATCATCAGCTATTTATATATCGCTACTAATTCCGCAGCGCTGTACAGTGAACTCACTGACATCAGTTCCTGTCCCATTGGAGCTTACAGTCTAAATTCCCTAACATACACAGACAGAGAGAGAGAGAGAAAGAGACTAGGGTCAATTTGATAGCAGCCAATTAACGTACTAATATGTTTCTGGAATCTGAGAGGAAACCGGAGCATCCGGAGGAAACTCACGTAAACTCGGGGAGAGCATATAAACTCCACACAGATAAGGCCTTGGTCGGGAATCGAACTCATGACCCCAGTGCTATGAGGCAGAAGTGCTAATCACTAAGCCACCGTGCTACCTATAAAATAAAAGAAGAATAGTGAACCAACTGAGCTGTGTCCTGTCAAATACCTGGTGCTTGACAGGGGTGGATCTAGAATTTTATTTTACGGGGGGCAATTTAGTCCCTGCCCCCTTTTTGACAGCTAAGGCTGCCTGCGACTGCACACTATGTGCAGGTCTGTTCGGCAGAGACAGGCAGGGAGAGTGTGCTGCTCTGATTGTGTTTTCAGAACGGCCGGGCAGCTGCTGGGGGGAGGGGGGGGGGGGCGATCGCCCTCACACTGGATCCGCCACTGGCTTGGTAGAGTTTCAATCAGTGACTGCAGGAAGAAGTCTTCAGTGATCATGTCTCTGTATGACATTCTCCTCTTATTACCAGAGCTCCTCAATATGACTAAATATAGATATAACGCCTTGCTTCTGCGTCTATTCATTCAGCAGCTCAAGAACAATATTTACACCAATATATATATGAGATGTGGAGATGTGAAGCAAATTGCTTCATTTTGATTAAAAGTCTGCCCATTTCCCCCTACCCCCTGCCACACACTGACAGCAATACAGTTTGTAATTTTATGGACTATCAAGTTAAGGAACTGGGATGATCATATTTTTATGTTCCACAGATCTTCTTTTGTTATAAAAGTAAGTAAAATAAAACCTAATAAAAAAAAATCAGAAAACTAGGTAGAGACAGATAAGTTATACAGAGAAATGTTTGTTCCACCAGAACGCTCTCTGCAGGTTACATGTATCTTGCTCCGTCTCTGAATATACAGAACATCACCGATGACTGCTCACCATGTTAAACCCTCTGTATGACAGGAATCTGGGACCCAAGGGCCTGTCACTCACCTTGACGCCTGAGATTATGTGAAGCATCAAGCTCAAAAATTCTAACATATATTATTCAGAATTTCACTGCACAAGTCCAGCTATTTATATTCTTTCCATGGGGAAAAAATTACTGCAATGTTATGTACCGAGTATGTTATTAAATGAGAAACGCTGTCATTGTATGTTGTGATCCTCATATCCAGGACTGGATCTGCCAAAGTCTAGGGCAGTATAATTGCAGTAGTGACAGGCTGATTCTTGTTTTTTGATTATAACATTCTGCTCTCTGTGACATGACTTGCAAGACCATCAGTTGTCATGGTCCTTGTGTTTGCCATGGAGCACCTTCATTCTACTCATTTTCCTGTGGTTGCACATAAAGTTACTCCTGTTGTTGTAGGCAGTAATCAGATTTAAAAGGCCAGTTCAGTATACAGCATAGTGCCTGAGCAATAGGTATACTGATCTTTATAGAGTGCCCCCTGTTATATGTGTTGTGACTACCATTCCTGAACTGGCCTGTTTCTCACCATCATATTGTTTGCCATCTTTTTGTCCAATTTCTCCATTCCCGACCCATTCCGACTTGGATCATTTCTGTCTGCCTGTGACCCTGACCTTTGGCTTATTTAACTTTAAACCTGTTCTTCCTTAACTTTGGTCTGTCTCTGACTGTGTTTGTGTATCACCCTCTTGCTTCGGTTGCTGCAGTGGGGCGAGCCTGTAGTACCGTGTCTGGTAGGTATCTAGCTGTAGAGTCCAAAAAGATGCTTGCAGGAGTCCCTGGGAAAGACCAATCACCCATCTGACTCCACGCTACAATTGCATATAATATCTGGCAATTAGGGTCATAATCGTGCTGGTTGGTAAATGCGACTAAAATAGTGACTGCTATTGGCCTGTGTTTTCTAACCATGTTAGAAGCACCAGTGCACGCCAAATGTGAGTCAGCAGATCTTCCTGAATGCTGGCCAGTCTTACCTCACGCAGTTTAGCCACCCACATAATTGGCCAAAATTGGACAGTGATCATTGTGCTTAGCATTCAGAACTGAATGATCATCATCATCACCATCATCACCATTTATTTATATAGCGCCACTAATTCCGCAGAGCTGTACAGAGCACTCGCTCACATCAGTCCCTGCCCCATTGGAGCTTACAGTCTAAATTCCCTAATATACACACACACACACACACACACAGAGAGACTAGGGTCAATTTTGACAGCAGCCAATTAACCTACCAGTATGTTTTTGGAGTATAGGAGGAAACAGGAACACCCGGAGTAAACCCACACAAACACGGGGAGAACATACAAACTCCTCACAGATAAGGCCATGGTCGGTAGTTGAACTCATGACCCCAGAGCTGTAAGGCAGAAGTGCTAACCACTAGGCTACCGTGCTGCCCACTGGTCCATGTGTGTTCAGATTTTCTTAGCAGACATTAATTTTGTGCCCTCAATAAAATAACTAAAACATTTATATATCTACAAAGGATGTATACATTGTCAAACATAAAACATTCTGTTGGCCAATTGAATAATGCAAATATATTTTGTCAGTTCAAAAAGTTCTGGATTTGGGGGCCTTACCTAAAGGTAGACACTTATGCGTTCAGAAAGCATTTGTAATTAAAAACAAATTAAATTAAATACATATGTTAATTTCTCCTTTGACAATCAAATCAGAATCTTCTTTCCTGCAGTAGTTCAACAGGAAATGTCAATAACGTAGTGCAGATAGAGGGCCACAAATCGTATTATATAGCTGCAACACAAATGTTTTTAGTAATATTAGCCAGAGGGGTCAATATGCAATCAGCCTACCAGAAGCAACTAAATAGTGCTGCTAATGATCCTCATCATTATTGCGTATCGTTGCACCAGCACTCGCGAGAGATACGCCTCTTAGGAGCATATCTGCAGATGCGAATTACGTAAACATACCTTTACTGTACTCAGCCTACGCGTCCCCATCCACATTTCTGCCTATCCAGGTATAAGAAGATGCCAGTCAATGATATGCAAAACTATGTATACAGAGATATGTGTACAGATTTTTAGTGCACATGCAACAATTGATTTATCCAGCTCTAAATATGCCCCTTACATTTACAGATTGGTGATCTTTCTTAGAGATTCTCTACTATATGATGTCATGTACTTTGCTGCTTTAAGTGTAAAATACCAAACCGAGGAGCGAGTGACTTGATATTGAACCGGATAGACGCTTGAGAGAGGAGCTGCTCCCTTGGAACCATTATAATGACAAATTGCAAGCAAATCCCATGTTATGGGCAAACTCAGGCCCTAGTTATATTCTACTGGCTCTTCTCAAATACCTTTGTGTCATCTTGACCAAAGTTTCCCAACGTGTCGCTGAAGGATGGCAAGAAAGTCCTGTGGTTCCTTCAATATGGCCTCTTTATATAATATCTCCTCTGCTGATAATAATAATAATGGTGGAGACTCTTGTTACAGTTGCGCTGTCATCGTGGATATTCTATCCCAGATACATGAATACCAAGAGTGATAACTTCTTTCGGGAAAGATTTCAAGCAATATTGAGAGCCACTTCATTATCCTGCATAGAGACATATCTTCAACGCGGTTCTGGGCTGATTACTAGGCCAGGTGATCGCTTTGGACAGTGCACATCATGCACTGCATGAGAATTTATTTGCTGTCTTCAACAATTCATCCTTGAGGAAGAAATTCTCAGTAAGATCCGCCTTATCCATGTTCTCACCTAAGAAGGGGCTACTAATCAGATTTTTCTTGCACCTCTGCTTTGTGACTCTCCAGCATCAGAGAGCAATGAAGCTAGTCGTGCAAATGCCGTAGGATATTGGAATCATTTCTAATCACATGGTGGATTCCATTCTCACTGATGTCCGCTTCAAATGGCCAGACAGTTATTCTGAGACCACCACTCGATCTGCTAGGCTTCCTTTCCAAGCTAAGATTGCCACAATGTTTAATACATTCCCCATACGTGATTTATTTTCTTAAATTATGGACATGTTCTCTTGTATGGTTATACTACCAATATCTATAAAGGCACATTTGTATTTTCACTTAACTCATTAAACATTCTGATCTTGTATTCTGAGAAGACACAGATTCAGGGGAGGTTGCAGAATATGTAGAAACTTATTGTATGTTGGTTTTTCTGCTCCCCACTATCATGCTTCCCACTCTCCGGAAAGCTGCTTCTATTGGGATAAAGATGTCAGTGAAAGAGCGGTGTATTCCCACTCTTTCCTCCATATTTGCCTTGGGGTTTCTGTTTTGCATGGCAATCAGTCAGGTATGGGTCAGGAAGAGCCAGGGCAGAGCAAGGCTGCATATGGATGTTAATGATATTATTAATTACCATGTGGCCTGTTGTGCCCCACCATCGTCCCCTCCACCCTGAGCTACAATCCTGTCACCTCTGATCCAGAGGCCAGCTCTACCCTGTGTTGGAGCAGAGCTGCCTAATGTGGCACCACTGTGCGTCCAAACAATTGAACAATAATATATAGAACCCTATATCTCAGAGAGGTCTCATTATATATCCCCCACATGTGCACACAAGTTATGGGAGGCACATAAATATGAGATGCATGTCATACTTATCCTTATCCTTTGAAATAAATAAAAGGCAATCACCCAATCACCAATATAGCCTTGGAGGCTCTTCGTGAGTTTCCTTTAGACAAAACCTAAGTAGCTGAGTTCACAGTTATGAGAGAGAAGCGTCATGCCTCATGCCTATTCCAACAGACAGAACACAAGTTTTCAATATATAGGAGCTTTATCCATGATTATAGGAGCAAATGCAGATCGTGACTAGCTAGAGCATTACAGAAGAAGTGTACCGCTACCTTTGTGAGGTCAATCCTGGGTTCCGTAGGTTTCCACCCCACATATCTTCTGCAATAGTTCATGTCTTTCTGTGCCGCTCTCTACTTTCACATTTCTGATACTGATGGTGATTCTTGTACCAGAGTAAAGCACACTCTTCGCGTGGGTTTGTCGATTACATGGAAATCCAATGTAACACCCCAGAAACATTGTACATTAGGTAGTTATGCAGGACGTTCTTTCTTTACTCCTTTCCATATTTACAGAGAAAGCATTCATTTGCACAGACTGCGACTTTTTGGAGCTTTCTCTGCAAAGGTGGGTCTTGGACCCACATGATATCTGGGTTCTTGCTCTATTCTGCCCCCCTTGGCCCAGATTCGGATTATTTGTACCCTGTTTCTTCACTAGAAATGGCAGTCGACAAAGCTGCCCTTTTCCCCACTATTTTTTCATTCGTGAATATGATCATTTTCTCCCCTGATCTCAAAGGTATTTAAATAGCCAGCCGTGAAGATAAAGTATCAATATATTATACAGCCTCTTATGTCACTCCCAATCTTAATTAAAGCCTTCCAGGCTCATGGAAGTCTCTCTACCTTCACAATAAATTTTCGGAAGCCCTGAACATGACCCTGTCCGCATACCTTAGGAAGCAGCTAGCATAAACTTTTTGTTCAAATGGTCAGTATTATACATCAGACATCTGTTTGTTAAGATACCATCCTGCCTGTCAGAGGTTTATTCACTGAAGTATGCCCCATTCTTTTATCAGGTCCTCCGAGATCTTAGGAATTGGGACATGCAAGTTTTCTTGTCATTTGACAGATGTAACATATTAAAAATTAACATTCTCTCCAGATTCTTGTACATTGTTCAAACTTTATCTAGTACAGATAACCTTTCTATTGGGGAGTCAGCTTATATAAGTTTTTTAACCTTTTATTAGCCTTTTTTAAAATAAAAAAAAAAACAGCCATGTTTAAAAATGTCTCCTGACTTTCTCAAAGCAAAAAAGAGTGTGGGAGTTCCGCGCATAAAAAAGTTATTATCATGCAACTGCGCTGATCAGACTAGTTGATTGGTTCCAAAAGAACATAAATAAAATTAGGGTCTTCCTGGAACAGCCTTTCATTGATTGCTGAGCTTATACCGAGACCCACGCATCACTTACGAACTTGCTAATTAAACCAAAATTTGGACACTCCAGGAAGAAATATGCCAGAATTTGACTACATTTTAGGGTCCCAGCTGCATTATATGAATACAAAACAAGAACAAGCTTGTTATTAGTGCTTATCGTTACCAATGTAAATCTGTATGTATCTAACACAATAATCAGGTATTTGTCAGTATTTTGCTAAAAATATTTAAATTCAGTTATTTGGCACTCCTTAGCTGTAAGCAGAGCATACTTAATTTTAGCTGCACCTTAGTGATATTTAGTGTATTGGGCGAGTGTAGGTACTCACACAAAATGAGGACCCTTGACATTGGGTTGCAAGCTTAAATGTTTTGATCAAAATATGAACCAGTGCCTCATAATTTTATTTTGCTAGATTTATACAGGCTTACACTGGTAAGGATAAGAACTGACAACCATTATTTTTGTTTTTTTATAATGTCAGAGGGAAAACCTTGGTGGAACCCTGATTTCCTGCATATTTGAGGGAATCTCTCAACATATAGCCATTCTGCTCTTAAAATTAACAAGATTTAGTGCTAGAACTCACTATGACTAACAAATTGTTTGAGACTCGTAGTAGGTGGAACCATACAGCCCATTTAGTCTTTGAAGATTTATCCCAAAACCTTCAACACAATGATCAGGAACTAGATTTCTATGACACCTTTCACAAATTAGAAAAATTACTTACCGAGGAAAGTAAAATATGGTGGGATACCACCACCTTAGAATTTTATAGGAAAAATTCCATAATTCCTAGAGATTTGAGGATTTTGAAATTCCCCATGCATTGGATAGACGATGGAAGATTTATGGAGAGGTGAAATGGGATCTTGGATAAATACTCCCTTGCCCTAATCAAATTACTAGTGGAGAAAAGACAACATGATTTAGATCAAATTGATGCAGAAGTACAAGAGTTACATAAGAAATTGGAACATGTGGAGGAAAACACTGGTTTTAGGGAATTGAAAACCCTAGTCAGCAAAAAATTAGAAAGATTAGAAGTAGAAACAATAGCAATTAAAAAAAGCAAAATAATAAGGGAAGAGAAGGATCATGAAAGTGATCAGAGGAATTGGAAGTGTAGGATGAATAATAAAAAGACAATTGAAAGAGATATCATCATCATCATCATCAACATTTATTTATATAGCGCTTTACAATTGGGAACAAACATTAATAAGACAATACTGGGTAATACATATAGACAGAGAGGTAAGAGAACCCTGCTAGCAAGTTTACAATCTATAGGACAATGGGAGTTTGAAACACAAGGGCATGTGCTACATCATATTGCACAATGGACCAGCTAGAATGCAAAGGTAAAAGTATTGAGTTGGCTGTGTGTGTGGCAATGTTGGTCAGAGGGTTGTTGTCTTGTGTTAGCTGTGTAGAGGATGGTAATAGGGTAATCTAGGGAAATTAGGATGATGGTTGAGGAATATCATAACCTAGTCTGAAGAGGTGGGTTTTCAGTGAACGCTTGAAGGTTTGAAGACTAGAGGAAGTCTTACTGTGCGAGGGAGGGAATTCCACAAAGTGGGTGCAGCTAGGAAAAAATCCTGTAACCGAGAATGGGAGAGTGGAAGAGAGACGTAGATCTTGTGCAGAATGGAGGTGTCGAGTTGGGAGATATGAATAACTGTACGAATATGAAGATCTATGACAAATTGGATATGACCTATCAACAGTACATAAAAATTCTTCATAAAAATCATCACCATAGAACATAGTGTACAACACCAGAAGAATTAGGAGTGTACACACAACTAGCGAAACATTCTTTTATAAAAAGCAGATTGGATATGGAAGGTCAAGTTAATAATCTAGGGAAAGACATACAGTCAATGAGTGAGAAGAAAATTCAAAAGGACATCTCACAGGAAGTATGGGAGTTTGTCACCCGGGATGATATTGGAGAAGATATGGATGTCAAAGAATACACCACCATCAGTCTCCTCTTTTTTAGGGATGAGCTAGATCAAAAACACATCCCTGGACCCCATATCAACATTAAAAAGAAGGAAGCACGTATCCTCAGACGATTAACCCGAGGGGGCAAGAAACCCATAAAGCACAAACATACAGGAAATTTGAAAGAGTCAACGTCAGGTGAAACGAATGGCATCTTCAATTTGAGCAAAAAGACACTCACACAAGCTCATGTCACCCAATTACAAAAAGGTCTTAAATTTGCTCCTCAAAATAAAGTTAAGAAATTCCAGACCTTCATAGATATACAGAAGTTTGTGAGGATCTTACGTTGAAGAAAAATTAACTTAAAAACCCAAAAACTTTGGATATGACTAAGGAACCTGATGTCTTGGGCTATAAACATAAAAATCCGATACTCTCTTTGTCTTTTTACCCGACATATATGAAAGGTAGCTACATAGCAACATTCAAAAAATTGAAGAGGAGGAAATACTGTCATTGGACAATGGGAAAAAAAACATAAGAACAACTTAACATACAAAGAGACACAAGCCTTGGAAGATCTATCGAAGGACACCTACATTGTCATCAAGCCAGCGGATAAAAGGAGAGGCCTGGTCATATTGGATAGAGAAGACTACATAACTGAATCCATTAATCTTCTAAGTGATTCGGATACATATAAAAAACTTAAGAGTAATCCTACATTAGAGTACCAACAAGAGCTATTTGTTCACTTGCGAGATGGATTGGATTGTGGAATATCGACTGAGAAAGAATATTAATTTTTAAAAATAGAACATCCACGTCTACCAGTGTTTTACTTCCCAAGATTCACAAGGATTTACACAAACCACCTGGCCGACCTATCATCTCAGGAATCGACTCATTAACTTCACCTTTATCACAGTATGTCAACACATATTTGCAGGATTTGGTCAAAAAACAACCATCGTATCTTAGAGATACAACACAAATATTGAATTTATTAAATCAGGTGACATGGGAGAATCATTATATATTAGTCACTAGTGATGTACTTGCACTGTATACCTGCATCGACCATACTGGTGTGAATAGTGTTAGATATTTTTGATAAAAATAAGAGAATTACCACACAGAACAGGTGGATTTTATTACCAAAAGCATTTAATTAATCCTTACACATAACAACTTCTGGTTTGAGGATATACATTATTGTACAAGAGGTACAGCAATGGGGACCAAGTTTGCACCAGGCTATGCGAACCCATTTATGAGCAGATGGGAGGAGGAGGATATATGGTCTAATCATGGATTGGTTGCAAACTTGGTCCTCTGAAGGCATTTTATTGATGATGTCATATTCATTTGGAAGGGAAGTGAAGATTTCCTCTCCCAATTAATTTGAAATATGAATACCCCAAGCAAAAATCTGGAGTTTGTCACCAATGTGAGTAAAGAAAGAGTAATTTTTTTGGATCTGGAAATTTTTATTCGAAATGGCAAGATTGAGGCAGACGCACTTTAAGCCAATAGATTGCAATAGCTTCATATCCACTACCAGTCATCACTATCCCAATTGGTTAGACAACATCCCCCTAGGGCAGTTCACTCGTGTAAGAATAAATTGTTCAGATATTCATGACTACAGAAAACAGGGGGAGATTTTGAAGTCCCATTTTTATGAAAAAGGATATAAAAAAGGAAAACTTTGCATCCCCTTTATTACACAATACTCGGAATCGGCGGGGGAGATCAAAAAGATTGTGGGGAAACACTGGCACCTCCTACATAAGGATGAAGCTCTTTCACAAATCCTCCCGAAGAATCCTATAATCATTTTCAGGAAGGCCCCTAATTTAAAACAAAAAATGGTTAATACCCATTTGCCAGTAAAACAGGAACAACAGGGAACTGGCTTATGGAAGCATGGAAGACAAAAGGTTTTTTTTTCATTGCACAAAGTGCAAAGCTTGTAAGTCAACGAAAATTACTAGCACAAAACCCACAATTCAATTTAAGTCTAGAACAACAAGAGATGTGTATCAGATTAAAGACCACCTTATATGCGACTCCATGGGAGTCATCTATCTCATTTCATACCCATGCGGGATCGATGATTGGACATCCCCTGATGAAGTCAGTGCAACGAAACGCATAGTACCAATGAGGATTGCGGACGGCTACTTGGCAACAACAACCCGGAAGTCACAGAGGCATCGAGCGGTGAGAGGCCGCTGACGAGCTGCTAGAGGGGAGCGTTCATCTTATCCCTGACCGAAGCGAGAGGCTCTAGAATTAGGGATTGTCAAGAAACCGCTTATATGCTCTACATGACTTACCAAATGTAATTTATTTTTATCCTGTTAAAATAAATTGTTTTAAATGTTATAACACTATTGGCGTTCCTATCTTCCTTTGTTTGCATGATATAACAATGGAGAAATCAAGGTGGGACAAGAGCAACTTTATCGAAGAGACTTTGCACAAGTGGACATTGTTTGTTTTTAGGTATTGATTGTAACATTTTCATAGAGTGTCGGCCTTTGCATTTGGGATAACAAGCAGATCCCTAAGCCACTCTTATTGTCCAGCTGCGTGATGCAGAGCAATTTTGGAAATTCCTCATAGAGTAGTCTTGCTATAAACATATACTGAGTATAGTCATTAGCTGCATGGAGAGAATGGTCTTCTTCTACAAAGACTGTGCGTCCGCCTGCTTTAATATCTTGCTCCCGGGGCAAATATTCCAAGAATCTGAGGAATATCATTACCATCATTTATTAATATAGCACTACCAATTCCACAGTGCTTTCTAGAGAATATTTGTCATTCTCATTCATTGCCCCTAAATTATCTAACATACACACATACAAACTAGGGTTAATTTTGTAAGCAGCAAATTAACCTACAAGGTTGTGTTTGGAGTGTGGGAAGAAACTGGTGCACCCGGAGAGAGCCCACGCGGGCACGGGGAGAACATACAAACATCCAATTCCGCCTGCTCTTGCACGTTGCACACACATAGTGAACTCATGACTCCAACGCTATGAGGCAGAAGCGCTAACCACTGGGCTGTCATTATCAATCCACTAGTTTTCTTGCTTGAAGCTGCTAGTAAAATTGCTAATGTTGGGTAGACCGTATAGGTTTGTTATGTTACCATTCACACTCCATATGTTCAAAATCTCTTTGTTATTGATTTATCAACCCATGGTTTGGATTGCTGTGCTGGAAAAACTAAAACTTAAAAAAATGCCAAACTAAACAGGTAATGTTTTATGTATCATTTAGTTGACAGCTCTCTTACTGCTTCACAGAAATATAAACAATCTATTGATTTACTGACGTACAGATGTATATTCAGCTTTATATTGGTCTTTCAAAGTACGGATAACAAAATAAAAAGTTAAAATGGTTTACAGCAAACTGCTATGAGGAAATGTTTTTATACATTAGCTCAATTATCTATCATTACAGCAAACAGCTTATTTTTTTCACTTTCAAGTAAAGTGTGATATTGAGTGAATGCATGTAGGTCAACATGCTGCCTATAGATTAAATAAGCAAGATGCATTTAGCTCTGTAACGCACTGAACACTACGCAATCTGGAAATCAATAGTGTGAATCAACAGTTATACTAAGGATGATGCAGGCTATTGATCTCAACAGTTTGTATAAGCATTACACAACTGCATCATCGTCATTTATTTATTTATATAGCGCCACTAATTCCACAGCGCTGTACAGAGAACTCACTTACATCAGTCCCTGCCCCATTGGAGCTTACAGTCTACATTCCCTAACATACACAGACATAGACCAAGAGAAACTAAGGACAATTCAATAGCAGCCAATTAACCTACTAGTATGTTTTTGGCGTGTGGGAGGAAACCGGAACAACTGGAGGAACCCACGCAAACACGGAGAGAGCATACAAACTCCACACATGATCAGGAATCGAGATCATGACCCCAGTGCTGTGAGGCAGCAGTGTTAACCACTAAGTCATCGTGCTGCCCAGTTGCAACTACACAGTTGCATTTAAAGCAGACTCAGGGCCTACATTGTGTGTCCATCATTAGGTACAGTGACTTCTTTAATTCATATGCGACACTCTATGATGTCACAAGCACCTACCTGCTTGATATTCTGCATGGATATTAAAACAGAACGCAAAATGGCTGCCTCCACTGTGAATAGGTGACTGAACTTTAAGCAAACCATGAAAATGTAATGAGCCATGTATTTGCCATATGTGAGACACTGTATAGTTCTGCATTTAATACAGAAGTAAGGAGCAAGGATGTCTCTGCCGCAAGTATGTCCTGAACTAACAGCACAAACACATGAAAGTATAAAATGAACCTCACAATTCTGGTGATCCTATTTTTGCCCGGGTGCAGAAGTTGCAGTCAAGTAAACCATGTTCACTGCCAAAGGCGCATATGCAAACTTTTTTTTTTACATGCAGGGTGAATACTGCCTGCTATTGCATGGTGCACACACATGCTGGCCAGCTTTTTTTACAGTGCATTTTAGAGTTGAGCATCATCATCATCATCATCATCACCATTTATTATTTATATAGCGCCACTAATTCCGCAGCGCTGTACAGAGAACTCACTCACATCAGTCCCTCCCCCATTGGAGCTTACAGTCTAAATTCCCTAACACACACACAGACTAGGGTGAATTTTGATATCAGCCAATTAACCTATTAGAATGTTTCTGGAGTGTGGTAGGAAACTGGAGCACCCAGTGGAAATCCATGCAAACACAAGAAGAACATACAAACTCCACACAGTTAAGGCCATGGTCGGGAATTGAATTCATGACCCCAGTGCTGTGAGGCAGAAGTGCTAACCACTAGGCCACAAACTGCTCACAACGCTAAATCAGGTTGTGCAGTTTAAATTTCCCTCCATTGCAACACAGAATGTTTTTTCTATGTAAATGTTGCATCCAGTAGCTGACTCCTTACTTTAAATAAGCCCCAATGGGTTTATATCTGCCAGTGTTCAGTGCCAAGGGGAGCAATCATCTCTTCTTGAATGCTGTATCGCTCAATACCAGAGATTAGCATATGAATTAAAGCCATATAGAAATTTGACACTTAAGAAATTTCTTGAGAAATAATAACTATTATAGTCACATTAGGGAGGATATACAGTATGCTAATCAACCATTATCAGTGTTATCTTTTAGTTAACAGACTTTGCAGCGTTTATACCTCTTTTTCAATGACAATGATATCTTTATAAAAGGAATGTGTTTAATGAGACTGTACACTGCTCTTTGTAAATACATCATTGAATTTGAAGGAGAGATTAATTCCATTAACTATGTTAACACTTTACTGCAAATGTTTTTAAAAGCTTTGTTTATTTTAGATGTTATTATTTTGTTCTGTTTTGTTTGATGTCAGGATTCCATTCTACTAATTAAAACTGTTTACTCATCAGTGAGGAACACAGAAAGAAAGCGTAAATGTATCCTCTTATATAGCACCAACTGGTCTATGTATCAAAGGGTGAAAAGACTTATGGCCGGCAAAAGGGGTGTTTTTGCTGGTGTTAGTTTTTTTTCTATTAAGGAGTTACCTCAAGCAAAGAATTTTTAACAAGGATAGCGCCGATACTATTATCGCTGCAATCCTTGTTCTGTTATCGCCATCTCAGAATGGAGATAGCAAAATAAAAATATTTATTATTATTAAATATTATTTATTTATTATTAAAATATTATTATTTTTGAATACGCATCATTTCAATTGTCATTCGTTTTAAAATATATTTTAAAAAAAAATGTAATCTATTTTTAAACTATTTTATTGTTTAGATATCTATATCATCGTGATAAACAGCAATAGAAAATCATTGTTACTGCCGCTTTTCAATAAATAGGCTCATAAAACGGATTTTATTTATTTATTTTAAAAAAACTGTTTTAAGTTATGAAAGAATTTGTGTTGACATATTTTCCAGCAGTTCTTATTTTTCATAGAACAGTCTAGAGTTTTCATGGAACAGTCCATATATTTGGATGATAAAGGAGGTGTATCTGGTTGAAAATGGGTTGTGGTAACATGGGTGGATCTTGTGAGAGTTGGTGTCTAATTTTGGTAATATTGTGATTTATGCACTGATTTGATTAATTAGTTTATCAGTACTTTTGTTAGCAGTGCTCTTCATATTCATACTCATCCGAGCTACCACTGGCTCTGTTATTGACAGATCATGGTCCATAGAGAACTGTAAACCTCTTCCTCTGGTCCAAGCCATGGATCTGTCACAAAAGCCAGATAGTTGGAATGGTCTTGATCTCTGTTTGAGTTACAGCTACCCCGAGAGAGGTGCGGAGTCTAACGGAGGAGAGGTATTCACCAGGGATTCCCGTAAGAGAATATGTTCTTAGCTGCTCTCAACTGCAGGTCGCGGACCTCTAGGGGGCGCAGAGCAGATAATACAGAGAACCACAAAGTAACTGTACGGCAGAATGATATGTAGCCTCAGGTATTTCCAGAACAGAACGGATGCTGTGCGATGATCAGCAGTTTACCACGAATCTTGATAATAGGCTGAGCAGGTAGTACTGTGAAGCGATGAGCTGTTGGACTCAGAAGAACTGAGGTATACACTAGTGTAGAAATTCAGGAACAGGACAGGTGCTGAACAGGTATAGCTGTGATGCACTGTGGTGAGCAGAAGTACTGAGGTCCACACAGGTGTTATAACTCTGGAACAGGACCGAGGATGAGTGAAGCTGCAGCCGATGAATGAACGGCCTAACTCGCGAAGACAGGAACAAAGGTAAGTATGAGCACAGACGGGAGTTAGAGGAGATGCTTACTATCAGGTAGAGACATCTGATGATCTGACACCAGAGGAAGGAGGAGGACCCTTATAAAGGGTACTGGCTGGTGATCCTGCTATCACCGTGGGGCAGAGGTTTTTAAAGGTTCCCAGGTTTGTGTATGTGCAGAATACTTGGCAAGATAGCATCTGAGGATAGAGGAAAGGCAGGTTGTTCAACAGATAGGAGTAACCATTGGAAACCCATGTATACAAGGATCAGAACTGAACCAGTGAGATGCGTGATAGGATCTCTGTATACATACATGTATACATGGATCTCTGTATACATACATGTCTTCCCTTGGAAACAGTTATCCACAAGTATGAACCTGCTTGTAGGGTTCCACATGGGCCGGAGCTTCACCACTGATAGCATAAGTAAAGACATAGTCATATATGATGATGGTATTGATGCAGAATAACACAAGCCTATACGGAGAGATAAACTATCTAAGTGTTTTAATTGATGCAGTAACTATATACATTCTTACCAGGCCACCTCCTGGTAAGTCATGCCATCTGAGCTACTGCTTCCCTGTGTTAGAGCTTATGAAGAACCCAACAGCCTTACACCAGCAGCTACACTAGTTACTTGTGTCCTTAGCTCCCCAGAGCAAAGACTGGACTGAGTATTTAGATCCTGGATATTAATCATTGATCCATCTTGTGTACCCAAGCCCCAAAATGCAAATGAGGGACGAGGGCAGTGCCTGTATCTGAGACCAATGCCTGACTCTTTGAAGAGAGACAGACATAAACTGCTAATGCTTTATGGCTGACAATACACACCATTCCCACCACCCGGTGTTGGGACCCAAAGCACCATCACAATATACCACCACAAGAGTAATAAGCCAAAAATCATCCTTGACTATCAGTTGTTTGAACCCAATGCTACCCTTAAAACACAAGGTCCCCAAACCCAATCAGCCCTTTCGACGAGTGTTGGCACCCAAAGCACACATCAAAAGCACCTCATCAGACCTACATGGGCAGACAACTTATGCCCGACCCTCACATAAGAAAGGTGTTGGCACCCCAAAGCACACAATATAAAACTATCAATCACCAGGGTTGGAAGGGCGTGCATCTCATCCAGCAAACAGAGAAAGATTACCAGCCAACCAGGGAATTTATAATGTGGCATGCTAAGTGAACTCCCACTGTGTCATTCCATGGGAGTACCCAGCTAGCCTGCTTTGCCCACTTTAACCCCTTCAGGGAACAGCCATAATAGTTTGAAGAAAACCCTTGGCTTTTGTAGATGCACTGACTCATAAGCAAAGTATTGTGGTCCATCACCACCAACCATAAAAATAACAAAGCCAGAACAGCCCACAAATGGCCCCTTTATATTTATTTATTTTTAAACTGGAAGTGAAATGTGATGTTGGTTCCAGACTGATACCTGTGAAAAGCAAGCAGAAATTGTAAAGGTATGAAAAGAAAAGGCTTACCTTTGCCCAAACCCCATTCATTTATCCACCTACGAACCTGCAGTTTAGTTGTGAAACGCGTATGGTTTACTTTTATGTAAGATTTCACATTGCACCACTTTCTACAAACAGCAGAGCGTCAGGTATACAGAGGATACCAGGTAACTTTAACTAGGAATCACCCATGGATAACAACAACAATAACAGGAGCACTGCACTGGAACATCACTCTTCTTTTTAGCTTGACTAGAGAATAAGTAAAAGCACTGACACCAGCACCTGAGGATACCTGGGTTGTTGTTTATTTCATTTTTGTTTTGTTGTGTTTCTCTTCCATTTGCTATCCCATCCAACACTGCACTCCTCAGAGAACCTCAAAATGTCCCTGGAAACTATTTTAAAATGTTGACAACCATGTTGGAGATTTACAGGGCAATGATTAAAAAATATATGCACGATATAAGGGTAAAATGTTGAAATAAAATAGTAGCAAACTCTAAAAATGGTCATGTTCATGCTGTTGACGGTGTCCCTGGGGATGTATTGTCAGCTGGGGATGTATAATTAATGTGTTATATCTGTGGATATGTGCAGATCATGTCCAATGAGGTGTCCCTAAGATATAACCTCACCGTCCATACAGCTCAATGCTGTGGGTGGTTATGAAGCTCCATCCCAAGGAAGGAAGTGTGTTATCATGCCAAATAGAGAAATATACAATATATATATATATATATATATATATATATATATATATATATATATATAAAATGATTGTTTCTATAGTGAACAATTTTATATATATATATCAACATACATTTTTGGTTATTTACAAAAGTAATGCATTATGTGCATGTGATATTTTTTTTTTGTTTTAATTCCCACTATAGGCTTTATTTAATGCCGCTTTTAATTTAGAATTATTGCATGTCTGTATATCTGTTAAGTAATGTTTGCCTAATGAATAGCTATTAATACTCCATTATATATCTTAACAGATGAATAAATTTGCACATGCAAACATCCTGGTGGGAATGAGACATTATTACGATGACTTGGATTTTAAGAACATTATGGATTTCGTGCAAGAAAAGGTTTGTGAATATTGTAGTCCTGTGACATCAATGTGCCTCTGCAAAATGAACAATGTTTGAAAATCACTGTAATATAGAATAGAGGTGATATGTATGAATTAAATATTTATTTATTTATTTTTTAAAAGTGTGAACCTCCCTGGCAAAAAGCCCACTTGAGCAGGTGCTGGGTTCTAGCTTGGGAAGGGAACATATTATTAAAATATATTCCTAGGTAATGGTACAGGTTTAAAAGGATTTGTACATTTTTAATAACCAGTGTTCTAAGTATGTTTCCTTCCTGCTGGGGGGTTCTTCCCATTGTTCTATTTAACAGATTCTTAGCACTCACCTATAGCCAAGACCAGAACAGATGAACTCTGATGCTGCTTCCCTTTCTCCATCATACCCATCAGACTCTTTATTTGAATTACTGATGCCTTCTGTTTTGCACTCATTGTATTAAATATCTGCCATAGATCTTAACAGAAGCACCCAAGTTATCCTTAATAATGAACACTTAGCTTGGGTTCACCAAGAAATAACCTTTAAACACATATACATAGGCTACTCTTTGTTTATTTAGCAAGAATACATAGATATTGACTGTATACTATCTGGTCTACTAGCCTAGCAGTTCACTGTAGTAATATCAACTGAGAAAAATGGGTTTAATCCAGCACAGAAAAATACTCAAAAAACACAACATATTGCATTAAGTGCTTATGATTAAAAGACAAAAGATAATAAAAATAAAAAATTGAATTAAAAGACAAAAGATAATAAAAATAAAAAGTTTATTTCCAATAGGAATTAATGTGTAGATTTATTAAACTTTCTAAAAAGGAAGAGTGGAGGTGTTACCCATAGCAACCAATCGCTATAATTTATCTAGTACATTCTATGAAATGATAGCTAGAATCTGATTGGTTGCTATGGGCAACACCTCCACTTTTCCATTTTAGAGACTTGATAAATCTACCTCTAAGGGTTATCCTCTATCTAAATTAATATTACCATATTTTATTAAGAAAGAGTCCACAGGTTCCACAGTGCTGAAATGTTAACTTGCACAAGAAATTCATACATATTTCAATAAATACAAACTGTGCCTATTTGTCAAATAACATTACGTTGTCAGGAGTCCTGAGCCTACTGATAACAGTGCACCTTGGCAAACTCTTGAATGAAATCTATGATTTAACCATTACAGGCATCACATACCACTGCGACATGTACAAGTGTATAGGATTGATACTGTAATATATTTCTGAACCAACAGAAAGATTTGGGAGCCAGTTGGGAGGTTTATCCACAAATATAAGGTCAAAAAGAGAGGGAAATTTGGTAGGTAAGAGGGACATAGAGATCATGTGAATTTGGGTAAAAGAAACAGATGGAAATGTTGAATGTCTCATATGCTGGTAAGGGTTACAGTACAGATATTATTATCGTTTATTTATGAAGCTGACACATTACATAGCACTGTACATCGAAGGGATCATACACACAATGAAATAGAGTAGTAAAGATGGCCCTGAGCTTACAATCTAACAGATACGCTGCATACTGCTCATTCTTTGCTCAATCAGTTTATTAATGATGTAAATTTCACCTGAACCTAAATCATCTAGTTCGAGAAAACCAATTCTGCAGCCTGTATAAATCACATTTCTGGGACTTTTAACAAATGGCTTATTAAACACAATTCATGGCCTGTACTTGGCTTTCTGAAACATTAATTCACAAGCAAAGCCAGCTCTTAATGGCGATTTCCTTATAATGTATTCCTAGCATGGAGCGGTGGCCAGGAAATCCATTCAGTGTGTCAGAAGGTTCTGGCTCTTAAATTAATATGGGTTGTTATGGCATTTCATGTCACTTATTCAAATACTCCTAGGGGCCTATGCTTCCGGGTATGTAAGGTAATTTGTTTTAATATGTGACATTCTATAATTAAACCAAGAAGTTGGAGAACGTGGTATAGATAAAAACAGCACCCAGCACACAAAAGGGTATAAAGACTACAGTGTATAATACAGTGTACTGTGGGTTAACTTGCACTGGCTGTGCAATTTATATGGCTGATTTTAATGTAATGTTACATCTGAAATGAATGACATGTCTTGCAGCAAACATAGCCATGGTCATTTACCATGTCAGCCTCTGCGAGCAGGTTAGCAGATATGGGAAGACGGAAACATCCTAATCACATAATCACACTATGCTCCTGTACTTTGCTTCACACATAAATCACTTCCCTGAACCGGTTTACCATTTGGCCCCAGTGAATCTCCCCAAGGTACACCGCATACATTTCTTACATGCATGGACATTGGGTGACTTGACATATTACATTTTCACGATCACTTAGAGAAGAAAAGGATATGTGTAAAGGCACAAAATCCCTTTGAACAACTAACCCTTTGGTAAAAGCAGGAGTGGTTTACATGGGTTTTAAAAAGTATTCACACACTTTTTGAAAGATTTTCACATTTTATTTTACTGCATCATGGAAGCAAAATTGATTTATTTTGGAAATTTTACCAAAATGCTCGGCAATGTCAAATAAATAAAAACTCTAAAGCTTTTTCCTAATTTATTACAAATAAAAAAAAGACAATAATTGATTTATATCAGTATTCACCCATTTTGCTTAGAATACACCCATATCAACCTCTGTGCAGTCAGTTGTCATCAAAGGTCACATAATTGATTGGAGTCCACCTCTGTACAAGTTAAATAGTTTTCAAGTGATTTAAAAATAAATGTACCTGTCTGTGAGAGATCCCACCGTTGGTTAGTGCATTTCCAAACAAGAGCTTAATCGTGAAAAACAAAGTATTTTTAAAGCAAATCCAAGACAAGATTATAAAAAAAAACACCAATCAGGGAAGTATATACGAAGATTTCAGAATTTTTAAATCCCCTGGAGCACTTAATGTCCTTCATAAAAAATGGATATACAATAATACGACACAACTGTCTAAAACTGACTATCCCTGCGGGAAGTGATGCTCATTTCCATAGACCTCTTAGTGGTCTCTTAGGGAGGTCACTAACAGGTCTATAGCAACTCTAACAGACTATCAGTCAACAACAGCCCAGGCACTTCACAAATCTGCACTTTATGTTGAAGTATGCTCTCATGAAATCTTGGCTACAGTTTGCCCGAAAGCACCCACTTACTGAGTGCAGGATGATCATATGGTCTGATGAGACCAAGACTGAACTTGAAAAGCAAGAAACACATTAGGGTGGCTGAAGTCTTATCTGCAGTCCCATTGAGAACCTGTGGAATGATTTTAAAACTGCTATTCACTAATGATCCCCATACAACCTAATAGAACTTGAGCTATATTGCAAAGAAGAATGGTCAAAAATTGTCAGTGTCAAGATGTGCAAAGCTGATAGGGACTTACACACACAGACTCACAGCTAGGTAAATGTAATTCTACCAAATATTAAATCAAGGGGATGAATACTTATGTAATAAATTTTTATCTATTTAGAGACTTTACTTAATGAAAAAATAGAGTTGTTTGTTTTTGGACATTCATTTTGTGTTGGTCAGTGGTAAAACTTACTGAATAAATACATTTTGATTCCATGAGCTTGATTCTTTTTTACTCAAATCTCCTTTGCGTCCAGGGCCGGATTAACCATAGGGCTAACTGGGCTACAGCCCAGGGGCCTATGGCATCCAGGGGGCCCTTGAAAGTGCTCAGCAGCATTATTGATCGGTCGGGGGCGGGAGCGCCCCCGGCGCGATCAGTGCTGCTGAGCACTTTCACTGCGGTCCTTCCCCGGCGAACTGTAGTCTCCTTACTGAGGAGATCTCGTGAGAGTGAGACTCAAGAGATCTCCTCAGTAAAGAGTGTACAGTGCGCCGGAGAAGAAGGTAAGTGCCGGGAGGGGGGGGGGGGGGCGGGCAGCTCGGATCACGGGTGGGGGGGGCCCTCACGGGGGAATGGAGGCCCCCTTAGCCCAAGGGCCTCCATTCCCTTAATCCGGCCCTGTTTGCGTCCCATAGAGATATGAGGGGAAAATGAGCCAGACATTGAGGTTGATAACCTTCGGCTTTTCATGGCCAATTGAATCTGCCTGCGTTAATCACAGCGGTCAACAAAGAGATGGACTAATTAAACACATTTCCAGGACCATGATGAGACAGTGTTCCCAGGATAAACCCATTTTTTGCCACCGAAAATCGTTTCAATTCTAGATAAATAAATGCCTGTTGCTACCAGGGCAGATTAACAGAATAAAAAAATTGACACTGGTGACTATTTTACGTCATTTACAAAGCACAGTATGGCTTCGTGGTGTGAGCAAATACCATGCCTCACTGCTATCCTGTCTAATATATTTGCACTGAAAAGTATCAATATTTCAAAAGAATAAGTGAAAATATTAACATCAAATGATATTTAAAAATGACATTTAGAAAAAGTAATGATGGATCTGTCATTGTACTATACACATGGATACACATGGGGTTATTTAGGCCAATGACAAACAATGGGCAGCTCACATAATGAAAGTAAAGGTCTAATTGGCTACTTCTCTTTAATACTACATGTGCACTATTGGCCAATCCTTACTCTGTAGGGGTCAATTGTTAGTGTTGCATTTAAACAATGGAGACATGTGTCTGATTGCTCTGATTTAGAGCAATATTTGCATGTAAATGCAATGTTAGTAAATGAGCATTATTTTAGAGATCCTGGTGTAAGTCAGTAAGGATGATGGGTCCACTTAAACTGCCAGGTTCACCATCTGAATGCTAGAAATACCATCTATATAGGCTCTGCTGACAGGCATATCTAGTCCAAGCACAAATGCTTTTTAATCTGTAGAAAAATAAAATGAGTTTTGTGCTGTCCTTTTACAAAGTAAGTAGACCATGGGATTGCCTACGTCTATGGTCTATTTATGGTAGAGAAAGCCATTATCACATTATAATGTTAATCAGTTAGATAATAGGCTTCCCTGTTTATTATTACTTTTATTTATAAAGTAACAACATAATCTACAGCACTTTACAATTCCGAGCTTCTCTTATTTACTGCCCATAGAGAACAGGAATTATCTCAATGCATTACCACCCTTCCCCCACAGGCAATCTAGTCTAAAGCTCTGAATTTTACATTCCATCCAAATGTTGGTTATTATTGTTCCTAACTTGTCAGAAAGATATATTATATACTCGACTATACCATAATAGTTTCCACCACCCAACAGAATGGGGAATATATGGTTATGTTAGAGCCCTATGGTAGGAGCTGGGTCTCTTTCCTGTAAAGCAGCAAAGGGAGAAACAGAAAAAAAAGAAGTGTATAGCAGGGCACTCTGGGGTGTAATAAATTAAAATATTTAAGATTTTTATTAGTATCTATTTAAAAACAATTAAATCCATCTGGTTGGAAAGAATGTAGCACAATATTGGTTTAAAAACAAATAACAAATAATGTGTATACAAACTGATTAAAAATGCAGTATGACTCTGCATATATTCCACTGTCTCATTATAGTACATTAAGTAATACTGATAAATATCAATATGGTTGGCTCCCCTAATTGCTATTACAATTATGGGTCAGGATATAGATTCTCAATCTACCTGGTACAGAGCATATGTAGTCCAAAGAATGTGTCTAAATATCCATAGAAAATACATTTCACCTAATTACTGATCCTTTGCAGCGAATATGTACAGAAAAAATACCCTATAATAAGGTCGGGCCTGATTCATTAAGGAAAGTTAGGTAAAACAATTGAGTAAGTAGTCTCCTGGACAAAACCATGTTACAATGCAAGGGGTGCAAACTGGTTTTCTATTTTGCACATAAGTTACATACTGTCTGTTTTTCATGTAGCACACAAATATCAACTTTAAATTTCAGTGTACAAAAAAGCTATCAAGTATTTGTGTGCTACATGAAAAAACAGACAGTATTTAACTTATGTGCAAAATAGAAAACCAGTTTGCACCCCTTGCATTGTAACATGGTTTTGTCCAGGAGAAAACTTACTCAATTTGTTTACTTAACTTTCCTTAATGAATCAGGCCCAGAGTGATTAACTGACAGCTTGCAACCAATTCTAAAGTATGGCACTATGCTGTATGAGAAGGCAATCACCATTATAATCCAATGCTGATAATATATGCACTATTATAAAAAGGTGCATGTATAGCAGAAATATCCTATAGTAAGGGAGTGATTTGCTGACTGCCTGTAACCAATTCTAAAGTATGGCACTATGCTGAGACAAGTGGAAAACAACGCCGACGCACATTTCGCTAGCGTTCTTTGTGAAGGCAAGCCGAAAGTACCTACTGACAGCTGTTTTATACTGTCGTGACACCCCCCAATTAAAACGTCATAGTAATTCTACCAATCACACAGTGGTGATGTCACACTGCAAAGGATCAGTAATTAGCTGAAATGTATTTTCTATGGAAATTTAAGTACATTCTTTGGACTACATATGCTCTCTATCAGGTAGATTGAGAATCTATATCCTAAAACCATAATAGCAATTAGGGGAGCCAACCATATTGATATTTACTTATTGTAGTATAATGAGACAGTGGAATATATGCAGAGTCATACTGCATTTTAAATCACTGTTTGTATACACTACATACACACATTATTTGTTATTTGTTTTTAAAACAATATTTTGCTACATCCTTTCCAACCAGGTGGATTTAATTGTTTTTAAATAGATACTTATAAGACTCATAAATGTTTCAATTTATTACACCCCGGAGTGCCCTGCTATACACTTCTTTTTTTCTCTTTCTGCCTTTCTTGAGTTATATGGGTGTTACTGCACTGTTCAGGAAATGAAGAATATCATTGTCCAATATAAAATACTCTTACTAACCTACAAGGCCAGAAACAAAGCTGCACCAACATACATCTCCTCTCTTGTCACAAAATATCTCTCTATTCGACAACTCCGTTCTGCACAAGATCATCCACACTCATTACATCCTCCCATTCCCGATTACAGGACTTTTTCCGGGCTGCAACCACTCTATGGAATTCTCACCCTCGCACAATAAGACTCTCCTCTAGTCTACAAGCTTTCAAGCATTCTCTGAAAACCCACCTCTTCAGACAAACTTATAATATTCCTCAACCACCCTCTTAACCTCACTACATTACCCTATTGCCACCTGTTATACAACTACCCCCTGACCAACATTGTTGTGTGACAGGATCATTTAGCTTATGAGTCACTTTTACCTTAGCAGTCTGGCTGGGCCAACTGCAAATGTAGACTTAACCTCATGTGTCAAACTCCCATTGTCCCATAGATTGTAAACTTGCGAACAGGGCTTCTCACCTCTTTGTCTGTTTTACCCAGTTTGTTTATTAGTTTTCTATGTTTGTCCCCAATTGTAAAGCGCTACAGAATATGTTGGCGCTATATAAATAAATGATGATGTTGATGAATGAATAAAGGGGGTATGAGTACCGCCGCTGCTCGCTTCCTGCGCCCTCACCTTGACGACCGGGACGTCATTTCCGGATCCTGCCAAGGCAACGATCGGAAGCTTCTTGTTCTGCGCTGCGTCCCGGCAATGTAGGAAGCCGGGCGCGCACGCGCAGTATGGTAGAACCTGTGGCCTGATTAAGCAAGCCTATGTACTAGCCTGTAGGCTAATTAATCCACTTTGTATATTAGGCAGGGGCTGTGAGTGATTCCAGAGCAAGGCTCTGATTGGCTGTCTGTAGTATTTAAAACAGTGAGGACTGAGCCTCACTGCCGGTTATAGCTTTGCTGTCCAGTCTTGCTGTCCTGCTGCTGCCCCTTTGTTCCTGTCCTGTGGATACTTTATTGGATCTCCCATGTATGACCTCTTGCTTGGATTTTGACTCTGCCTGTTTTCTTGTGACCCTGACCCGTTTGGCCTGTACCTCGGACCCTGCAACCTTTCCCGTGACCCTGACCTCTGGCGTGCTAACAGACTATTCTGCTTGCCTGTGACCCTTGACCTTGGCTATCGTTTTGACTACCCGCTGCTTTCTACCAGTCTCCTGGCCTGCCGCTGTGGTCCTGCATTACCATCCCACACTACACTTGGAGCTAAGTCCTGGGGGCATCTAAGTACCGGTGAGCGCATCAAGCTCTAAGGGAAAGGCGGCTGCTAAAGACGAAGATCTTTGTCATCTAGTTCTGTGGGTTGGTGATCAGGGCCAGCAGCCTAACAGGGTGTTTGAGAATAACTAGTGCGGTTTCTTTAGATTACAATTAAAGCAGCAAAGAGAGGCAGCAGGATTTGGGGTAAAGGGGCAGTAATGCTGCAAATTAGCTTGTAACTTTTCTTTTGGTTATAATGAATGGTTGTTGATATTTATAATGTAGAGAACAGAAAAGAGACGTTAGTTTGTATGAGGTAGTGGATGGCATCTGTGGTCCTATAAGTGCAAGTAAAAAAAAAACCAACATGCTCTTTGGTCCCCCCAGGGCATTATAGGACTTGTAGTTCCACAACAGCTGTGGACAGCCTGGTATTATGGATGAAAAGGGCCCCTATGACCATCACCGCTTTAGTTAGCAGAATGGACAGGCTCAGACTTCACCAGAGATGAGTGACATTTTCAAAGCTGTTCTGCAAATTATTCTCCTCATTTCGCACTTACCTGAGAATTTCACAGGTTTTACTGGAAGAATTTGTCCTTAAATATCCCCAGTCTCAACCTCACCTCAATGTAAAATGAATTTACTGTCGTCCTCTCAGCTCTATTCATAGACTGTCGTTTCTCAACAGTGCAGATTTCAAAAGAGAACGTCAAACTTCTCACTGCCACGAAATGGTTTATTCTTCCCAGGACTAGCATTCTGACTGTAAATGAAACATGTATGAATCAGGGCTTGCATACGGTGCTATGCATTATCAACAAATAGCAGCATGAACTATCACTGCATTTACAAGCAACAGAATAGAAGTGTATGTTAAATAGTGACTGCGTAAGTGGAAGCGTGTGTCTCACAGATACTTTGCCATATTTATTTCTGCAGTTTTCCTGCTGTGGAGGAGACGAATTTACAGACTGGGAGGTGAACCTTTACCATTCCTGTAACGGCACTGGTCCACTGTCCTGTGGGGTCCCATATACATGTTGTATAACTGGAGAGGTAAGGCAAGGTCTAAGAATTCATTTCAATGTATACATAGTAGTCGTCTAATGTAAAACAAAAACCAGATATGTTAAGTAGAATGTCATGTATACAGTGGACCTGACTCATCCAGGGACATAAACAGCGATTTTGTGCGTATCATCCGCAAAATCACTCTGTGCTTGCCCAGAACTGAACCATACGCTACAGAACACAGCCATGTTCAATTTATCTGCAAACACACTTACTAAAGCCTATGGTTTCAGGCAGGGAACGGGGCGGGAAGGATCCTATGGCCGTAGTCACTATACAGTGAGAGTGATTGACAACATGCTTTTTATGGCTGTTCACTTGCAGTACCTACTATCTTCCACTAAAGATGATGGATCTTCTAGTCTATGTACAGGTTAGTTTTCCTCTGTGCGAATCAACACTGTATACTCAGACCCAGTGGCTAGAACACATCACTCTGAGATCTGGATTCATGTTTTAATAATCAGGAACTATATTATGAAATTCTGAGAACAGCAAATAGGAAAACCCCCGCACACATCAGGAGTGCATGAAAAGAATTTATTACAGATTCATATTTGAAACACAGATACAACACAATCTCATCTCATTTCAATAATCAGTGGAGTGTGACTGCAAAGGATCCAACTTCACTGTACAACTAATGAAAAAAAAACCTTTTTCATTTACATTCCAGCATTTAATAAATTTGTGTGCTGAAGGTATAAAGCCGGACGGAAAACTGAAAATAAATGATGCTGGTACACTTCAAACGTTGTGTTCTTATCATGATATTGAAATAATGAGTACTTTAAAAATGCATTGAAATGTCTGAGTCGGAAATTAAGTGCTGAGCGCTTTTAGATGTGTGGACATGTGCCTGTAAACAATCTCATTTATAGGGTTCATAATGCATAGATTTGGGCATTTAACAATGAATTTAAAGTGACATAAACCTACCAAAAATATACTTGTTTAAAGTAGATGTGCTGTATGGTTTTTATCAAATTGAGAAAACTAGTCACATTATGTATACAATGTAATTCCTGCCTGTGCGCATTCTAAAATGTGTATTTTGATACAAAATTGAATGGATATTGTATTATAATCCTGTAATAAGGAACTGACCAAACGTTGACCACAGTGGAGGCAGCCATCTTGTGTTGCCAGGAACCTGTAATAAACTTAGCTTTATTGTGGATTACTCTAAATTGCTCTCTTCAGAATCTTTACAACAAATCCATTGCAATCAGATACTTAAGCTGGGTACACACTACACAGCTTTCGTCCAATAAGCCGACATATGACCGCTCGTTCAAAAGTCGGGTCAGTGTGTGTAGTGACACGATGGTCGTAAGTCTGCCCAAATGGACGATTGCCGCCTCATTTGGTGGGTCGTACCGTTTAATATTTTCGTTCCAATCTCGTCTCCGCTGTGTAGTGTGTATAAACTTCCGACCGATCTACAACAGTGAGTACGAAATTACAGTCATTGCTCACGACAACATGGCTGTAAAAAGTCGCTAAAGGGACGTCCACTCTTCCCTTTATCGTCCTAAACAAGGCTAGTGTGTATGCAGTCCATGGACCGAGCGATCAGACAATCGATCGCATGTAAAATCGCTCGGCATAATAAGTTGGCTGAAATTTCTGTAGTGTGTACCCAGCTTTAGGCTATGTACAGACAGCATTAATGTTTTGTTTCTCTCCAACATTTACTTTTATAGAACTGACCGGATAACAGAGAGAAATTATTAACATGTATGAGCACAGGCCCCTGCTTGCAGGCAAGTCTCGGACTGGTCAACCGATGGGTCCCAGCCTCAGATTAATCCTTCCTACCTCCACTTCACTGACCAGTAAAGAGATAGTACATAGATAAAGCTGTTGTAAGCCACTAGACGGATCCAGACACTTTGATTGGTGGGTAGCACTGGCCATTCACCAATCACAGTGCTAAGAGCAATCATGTTGTTATGACTACTTTCTGAAGAGAAGAGCACACTGAGGACCATAAACATGAGCAGAGAGGAGTGACTACTTGTCACTGCCAGAGAGCTGTAATCTGCATGGTGCAGCCACCAGAGATCCAGAGTCTGCACTATATCACCACCAGATGTTGGGTGTCTGCATTGTATTGTCATCAGAGATTTGGAGGTCTGTATTGTATTGTAATGACATATGAGATTTGCATGCAGCCACTGGCCTGTCAAGATAGGAGTAGTCTCAGTAGTGTTAAGCAGTTCAAGGCCAGACCTCTAGCTCAGACAGGCCACTGTATTGGTGCACAGCCCCATGTATGGAGCGCTACAGTATTCACACTTGCTGTGGACCCTGGTCACTTCTGGAGACCTGGTGGGAAGTTTAAGTAAGTATCAAAGGCCTGAATGGATCCCCAGTGGCTGTCCTGATAGACCACAGAGTATTAGCAAATGCAGGCATCTGGAACAACTGGAAAATCAGGACACCCTGCAGTTAACTGGGACGAATCTGGACTCCCTCTTAACCGGATCAAGACTCAGGGGCTGGCTGGCAGACTTTAGCCCGGGGAGAAGCACACAGCACTGTTCCATAAGTAGCAGCCCATTCTTAGAGGTTTTCGGTACCATATATATTCATCAATATAAAAAAGAGTGTTGCTTTTGATAAATAAATAAAGCAACAAAAAACAAACCTCACTTTATATTGCATTTTATATTTTATATCTTCTGCCTACAGAACCTTTTATTACATACCTGGCTGCATATAATCGAGTATATATATATATATATATATATATATATATATATATACATATATATATATATATATATATATATATATATATATATATATATATATATATATATATATATATAAAACACTATAGCTATAAGATTGCAACAATAAGAGCAACAAATAACAGCTATGTCTGCCCCATCATCCCACTGCTGCCCCCTTCAACACACTGCATCCTTCATCACACTGCTGCTCCCGCTTCATCACACTGCTGCCCCTTTCATCACACTGTTCTCCTTTCATCACACTGCTGCCCCTTTCATCACACTGTTGACCAATGACACTATGACCCCCCCCCCCATCACACTGTGCCCCTCATTACTGTGTCCCTTTTATCACACTGTCCCACTCTGCCCACATGCTTTACTTACACATGCCCCCTCTGCCAATATGCTTTACTCACACATGCCCCCGCTGCCCACATGCTTTACACACACATGCCCCCTCTGCCCACATACTTTACACACACATGCCCTCTCTGCCCACATGCTTTACTCACACATGCTCCCTCTGCCCACATACTTTACTCACACATGGTCCCTCTGCCCACATACTGTACACAAACATGTCAATCTTTGCCCACAAGCTTTACACACACATGCTCCCTCTGCTCACATGCTTTACACAGAAATGCCGTCCCCTGCCCACATGATTTACACACACATGCCCTCTCTGCTCACATGCTTTACACAGAAATTCCACCCTCTGCCCACATGCTTTACTTACACATGCCCCCTCTCCCCACATGCTTTACTTACAGGCAGCCTGTGTGCTCCGTACATGGGCTGCCACATCGCTTACTACCAACTGTGGGTGCATCATCCATTCACAGAATATTGTAATACAGCTTGTAGTACAATGTTCTATGAATGGATGATACGGCCACATTGAGTAGTATGCGATTTGACAGCCCATGCATGGACCACACAGGCTGCCTACACTGCATTACCACTGGACCACCAGGCAGCCCAAAATACAATTTAATTGTCCGGCCCTGTCTGGACTCCCTCTAGGTCTCCGGTAGCTTGCCCTCTGACACTGGCAGCTTAGTCTCTGATACTGACCAGTTCCTCTCTGGAAATGGCAGCTTTCACTTTGGCAATGGCACTATCCTCTGTGATTCTAGCAGATCACTAATAAACTGCCAGCCCTCTGTATGACTGGCAGCTCTCTCTGGTTTGCCCCCTCCCCTCCCCCCCATTTCTTAGGCAACAGTCCTGGCAATGGCTCGCCTCTTTACTCTCTGGCTGCACTCCCACGCTGCTCCCTCTCTGGTGTCAGACTCTATCTTTGCAGACTGCATTTGTATGTTGCATGGAGCCATCGTCTATGTACTCTCCCAGATCGAGAAAGCATAGGGCGACTACTGTCAAGTGAAGAGAATAACATTGATTATCTCGTTACAATGGCACCTGTCAAGGGGTGGGATATATTAGGCAACAATTGAACAGTCAGTTCTTGAAGTTGATGTGTTGGAGGCAGGAAAAATGGGCAAGCATCTGAACATCATTGACAAGGACCAAATTGTGATGGCTAGACAATTGGGTCAGAGCATCTCCAAAACTGCAGGTCTGGTGGGGTGTTCCCGGTATGCAGTCATTAGTACCTATCACTAGTGTTCCAAGGAACGACAACCAGTGAACCGGCGACCAGATAATGCGCGCCCAAGGGTCATTGATGCGCAAGGGGGAGCGTAGACATCTTTTATGCTTAACCACTGACTGATTGGCTTGTGCTCTTTGTGACATCACTAGCAGTCTTTATTCCACATTGTCTGCTCTGTACATCATATTGTATATTATAATGTACAGCATATCAGTTTCCTGGAAACTTGGCAACACTTTAAGTTCATCTCAGAGAGCACTCTCCTGTGCACCGTAAAAATCCCCTATAAAATTAAGCAATTTATTTCCCATCTGACAATTTTTCAGCATTAAGCAGCAGGTGCGCTCAGTCAGAGATAGGATTGGAAAGGACGATTATTTTTATCTCCTATTTACAATTCAAAATGTATTAATAAACATGCTGTTCTAACACTGTGTTTACTCATAACTTATACATTCACAATCATCTAGGACTGAAGCCGTCACATACATTAAGGAACACTGCAAAGTGTAAAGAGAAGGGAGTTTTTCAGAGTTAACCCTGTAATTTTAGAACACAAGGACCTAAAACTGGCACATTGAAGACTTGGCATAAGAAAATAGCGTAACTGAAAACTACTGCCGTTAGCTGACTACATAATTGCTAATTGGGCCAATTTCACATATTCTCATATGAACAGATCTTCTGATTGTTGTTGGGATCAATATCCCTCATCTTCTAGTCTGTATCTGATTTTCTGCACGCATCTTGTGCGGTTTATTTTATTATTACATCCTATAATAATAAGTACTTGTGGATAAACTTAAAGGGGGATTTCCACATACATGTTTGTCTTAACTAAAGCTCCCACTTAGAAAACGACGCATATTTATCATTTGTATGTGGCATTGAGCCTCAATCGGCACATTATAGACATGTGCAAGGGCTACCATCTTTGTCAGCACTTAGGCTGTCCATACATCCTGTGATATTTGTTTTATACCTTAACGGCCAGATTGCAGCCTGTATTGGCCCAAAATGCTGGCTGATCAACATCTGGTTGGGATCATTCAGGTGCTGACCAGAGTGGTTGGTAAGTCCAGTCTGATAGTATATGCATTGTTATGCAACCATGCTAACCGTATTCTATATGAGGTATAGCCGGATCCTTCAGATTTGGCTACATACATGTATGACACAGATCTGGCCGCTTGGCACATCAGTGTTTAGTGCCCATGTTCAGTGTCCAGTGCCAGTATCCATGTTCAGCATCTAGTGCCAGTGTCTATGTTAGTGTCTATTGCCAGCTCATCAACGGACTAGTCATCATCGTCGTCGATATGGCCTACATACAAAATCCACAAATAATACAACCCAATAGATTGATAGATTGTATTCATAAAGGCAAACGTGTCTGTTTGTTTTTCATTTTGGTGAAAGTAAAGCAATATACAGGTATTCTTTGCTTCTTTTTTTTTTTACATCTGTCACATTTAAATATTTAGGCATAAAATAATCCCTCTTATCTTTTTTTTATTCTCTATAGTAGTTAATATTCATCAAGAGGTTTATTTAAAATAAAGTACATTACAATAAAACTAACAAGCCTGTCATGATGGAAGTTGTATCGCTCCAAGGTCCTCTGAGACGGTGCTTAAAATGACCTGCCCAGCAGCAGAGTGTACCTGGGATTTAAATGAATAAAATTGTCAGTTATGTTATCACTGTCCGTAAATACAACCTGCTGCTTTCCCTGTATACATTGCATTGTCTTACATGCAGAGAAGTGGTAATATAGCAACATTAATATGATATATAGTATATGTGTATATATAGTAATATATACTGAGACATGTGAATTCAGAAGCACATACAAATAAGATTTGCAAGACTACGTTCTAAGGGGCAAATGAGTCATTCTACTGATGGAACAGTGCTCCTAATGGTCAAACTAAGATGAGAGTGACAGAATGCTTACTTGGCTTTACCAAGCAATAACTTTTCAACAAATCCTTTGTCAGTCATTGAAATTCATTTGTTTTGCTCAGCACTTTTACTCTGCTAAGATACAGGGGTTCGCAGGAAAACATCAATAACCACTCTTACTAAATTGCAATATCCGCTCGGGAATAGCTCATCGTCATTATCATCTATTTGTAAGGTGCCACAAAACTGCAGTTCTGGACAAACAGAATGACAAATCATACAATATACAAATATACATTGAAACTCAATGTACACACAATGTACACATGAGGATGGGCAGCACGGTGGCTAAGTGGTTGGCACTTCTGCCTTATAGCGCTGGGGTCATGAGTTCAATTCCTGACCAGGGCCTTAGCTGTGTGGAGTTTGTATGTTCTTCCCATGTTTGCGTGGGTTTCCTCCAGGTGCTCCGGTTTCCTCCCACACTCCAAAAACTAACCCTAGTCTGTGTTTGTGTTAAGGAATTTAGACTGTATGCTCCAGAGTAGGGAGTTGTATAAGAGGGAAGTCTTGCAAGCAAATTTAAGAGGGCGAGATTATGATAACGTCAGTGATATATGAAAAGGAGGAGTTGCCGAGGGCTTTGAAGGGGAGGGTGAGTAAATTGAATTAGATTCTGAAGGTAATGTGGGGAACCAGTGTAGTTGTTTGTAGAATGGTGTAAAATGCTCTCATAATCGGCTGTCTTGACAGCTACAACCTCCTGCTATCAGGCTTTTCTCTTCTACAATCCGTCCCTAATGCTCCCACTTTAGAACCACACCTTTCATTTAATTAAAATATTCCCATTTTCACCAAAAATACTGTTTAGATTTAGCATAATTTATTATATTTTCCTCATTTATGTAATCATAAGAGTCAAGGACGTATGGGAAGAATTATCAAAGCCCTATTCGCAGACTTTTACTTGTGAGTAGCAATATTTTTTTTGTGTAATCTGTCTTTATTGAAAGAATAGGTGAATTCTTACAGAAGATGAAACACCATACAAGAGCGTAGTCAAATGAAAACATCGCAGTCCATCAACCAGTAATAACTGCACAAGCTGTAGAGGCAAACAGTACACGACAGACGAGAGACTGGCAATATTTTTTAAATAAATTGCAATGATAAAGCATTTTTTTATCGCCGTTGTAAGCGATGCAAACAGACAATTTGACGCCGAAAATCAACTAGATCAATCCTAGATCAACTTTAAATTTGAGTGTAAAAATAAAGCTATCGAGTATTTGTGTGTTACAAGAAAATACAGCCAGTATTTAACTTCTTTGCAAAATAATAAAGTAATATACATACACCCCTTGCATTGTTACATGGTTTAGTCTAGGAGATAACTAATTTTTTTGCCTTACTTTTTTTTTAATGAATCAGGCCCAATGGGGGAATTCAATTCCCCCCGAATTTCCGCTGCGTTAAAACTATTACCATTATTACTGTAGTTTTAACCTGGCTTTCTGCTCGCAACTCAGGGAGCTGCGAGCAAAAAGTCGGCGTTGAAACTACCATAATACCGGTAATAAAGCGCATTATTACCGTAATAAAGGTAATAATGCGCAGGCTGCGTACTTTTACTCCTAAAAGTGTTTATGAAACACTGTTTACACTAAAGAGAGATTGTAGCATTACAGTCTAATTCATTATAATATGTTCTGAACTAGAGATCAGTCGATTTCATAGATTTGGGATTTCATTTGGGGCAGTATTTTGGTTTCTGTACTTCTGTGTAGGAGGGGTGTCATAGGTTTATAAAGGATACCTTTTTTTTAGGATAGCCATGGTTGTACATTAAATTCTCAAAAAGACACGGTACAACTATTGTACTGCTCATGAAAAATATGGATTCTACACTTATTTCAATGTATCATGGAATAAGAGTGGAATACACCCCATTTATTTACTCAAGGTGACACAAAACCATTTGTTGTGCTCTGATCTTCTACCCACATTTCATCTGTGATAGTGTCTGACGACCAGAGCATCCTAAATGACCACTTGTCATCTTCAGCAAATTATGTCAATGATCAAACCAATAACCTTTATTTCCTGTAGTTAATAATCTCACTTTTACCAAACTTTAAAAAGGTCATGCCGGAAGAACTTGCCAAAATGTTCTCCATTTTCTGTCCATTCACTACAACCACATTGCAAACTCTCACTTCCTCCAAATTTGGCTACTGTTACCTTTCACTGCTCTCTCATTCAGTAATTCCTCCATCTCGATTAATTGTCACTGTAGGTAATGGATCAAGTAATACAAGTAGTATTATTGCATTTAGATATGCCATGAGATCGCATACAGAAAACAGAAGGATCAAATAATAAGCAGTATTTGATAAATGTTCTGTAAGCTAAAAATCCATTAACAGATAAGCCATTAATGGCACAAATAACATTACACACAAAATGATTTGCTGTTGCTGTTGAAAATGAGTGTAATGCTACTACTAATTAGTACTCAATACTAATTCATATTGAAGAAAAAAAGATGAACTTGATTGTTCCAAAACCTATTTTGGTGGTTAAGAGACATTATTAATAACATCTGTGCTACACTTTTCTGATTTCCAGAATAAATTCATCTTGAGGTGAGATGCCCCAAACCTTGTAAAAACCTAAAAGCAATAATTCTTTCAAGTTATGTGTACAGCTGTGATGGATGTAGCCAAAGACAGATAAATACAAGGTAGAGAATCATATATTGTTTTGCTAAGGGCTTGGCTACTGCAACAGTTGACTGCTCACAGAACCCAGTGAAAAATAACTGAATAATTTAAATTTAACCAAAGGAAGACTGCAGCAATTGTGAATTCCTGCGCTCCTGGGCATCAGATAAGGAATTGCTGCTCAGGACTGTACTCTGCTGTTGCAAATGAAGCGGTGTTCCTCTTCATCTTTCATACGGACAAGTAGAATCCAGCAGTTCTATCTAGTATCCGCCTGTCTTTTATCCTCATAGAATAAGACATGTGAAACATACACTGCCAAAGGCACTGACAGAAATAATGTGAATTGGTAAATCAGTACAACTTTCGAGCACTCTAGAAATTGTGCTTGTTGTTATCATTTGATTAGTGCTTAGTTAGGAAGGATTTCATGTGCTGAAGTGATACAAGGTTAGCAGTAATATTTACAAGTAACATGTATATTAAATGCACAGAAAAGAACGGAAGTTACAGATAGATCAGTAATAAGAAAGTTTGTGCTGCCTGAAACAAGCCTTTTTAAGGCATCTCGATGCTTAATAATGAAATTTAAGAAAGACACAATTGGCTGCTGTCTTCCAGGTTCACATACGGTATATTTTATTATAGTCAGTTGAAATATAGGGCATACATAACGCAATAAATGCAGATGTGAACACAAAGGGTAGAGAGGGCCCTGCTTACAAACTACAGGAAGTTAGCGATGAGTTCAAAGACCATATAAGCATAGGTGGCTACAGTCATGGCACAGAACTCTAAGCTGACTTTAAGTATTCTTACATTCATCCAAGAGACTAAGTGCAGCAAGATGTAATTTTGTCTGTCATAGTTAGACTTTTAGCAGCTCCTATAGGGAACCTTGGTTGACTGTTAATACTGTTGGAGGATAACAACACCTATAGGCTCAGTATTACTTGAGTGACTACACTGGAGGGATGTTAGGTGTTGCTGCATCTTAAGTTTTATTGTGTTTATTGTGATAATGTACTTTCTTCTATCTCTTATAGTTAATTCTCCATGTTGTTAGTTTCATAACTGTACTGGTCACGGTAACGTTTATTTCCCCCACAATCTTTCATGTTTGTTGATGTTGGAACATAGAAGCATAGTCTGCAGCAAGTACACCCTCACTGATATGATATTAACAAGTAATCATTTTACATGATAACATGGCTACTGTAACGCTAAACTAAGTGATGAGATTGTAGTTTAGGCTTTATCTTGAATTGATAGAGAAAGTGCAGGCAGAATAACGCAGCAGAGATTAAGTCATTAGTGAGGTGAGTCATTAGTGAGCCTTGCAGTAACATTTTATATTTTGACAGATCTTTGGACAGTCAGTAGAGGGAAGACCAGTTGACAGAGAGTAGTCATATGATCACTTGGACATTGGACCTCCTGGTTCTGCTACATGTTGAGAAGAATTGACCTGTAAAAATGTATTCCTGCTTGACCAGCACCTTAAGTGCAATGTTTATGTAATTGTACTGGCATTTGGCAGCTCTGATCCTATGATCTACATAAAGTTGTGTAACTATAATTCAAGTCTCATAGAAAAAGTGGCTTTATTGACATCATATAGACACATATGGGCTGATTCATTAACACTTGCAAAATGAATGTATTGTGCATCGAGTATATGCACGTCTGCATTCAACAAGAGGCGGATCTGAAGATACGTCTGTTGGTGAATACGGGTCTAGGTCCGCGCTGCTCTAACAGCAAAACGCTGCAGGATACATCCTACATATGTGGAATATAAAGTCACGAATGCAAAGAAAAAAAATATTCTGTTAATTTCACCTGTTAACAACATTAGTCATTAATGACAAAACATTAAAAAAAAATTGTGTTTTTTTTCATGAAATACATTTATTAGGATGATTTTAATGTCTACTGTATATAAAATGTATTGTTACAGTGGCTCCTGATTGCAAACACATGTTGTAGCATGCATATTCAGCCATCATTTCTATTGATCTGTGATTCTGCCTCTGAAATTGTAGGCTGTAGTAAGAGTCCTTTGTGCTCGAAGATGAATTGGACATTCCTGCATTCTTTGGCGTATGGTGCGGTTCTGGGCATGCACAAGGGTAATTGTGCACACAAAACGCAACATAACGACATTTACGCTCTTTAATGGATCAGGCCCAAATTGTGTAAAATATATTGTTTGGACTCAAAAGTTGGTCCCTGTAACTGGGTTTACTGATGAGCCGCATCCCCCAGTACTGACCCTTACCACCATTTTTAGCATTTGTCCAAAGGTGTCCCAATCTGTCACTAGATAGGTAACATCTGTATTGTCACAAAGATATGTTTCAAGCTGTAATTATACCCTTAGATCAAAGATTTGTGGGGGGGAGGGCTCCTCTTTATAAGGATAAAAGGAGTGACCCGTACTTTTATTATGGGTTCACTGTTGTCATAGTTGGGATTTCACCTGTCATTCTGGTTTGATGATTATTTGAGCAGGTAGACAATATAGTACGGCTGTCAAGATGTAGCTGGCTGGTGCTTTGAACTAAAGAAATGTGTAACTGGCAGGCACATGAAACCTTAGAAACACTCAATTATTTTAGAATCTCCCAATAAAGTCTTTGATCTTTTGTATCTTGTCAGCAAGGCCTGACAGAGTCTTCTCATCAGCACATGGATTCTCTGTCTTCACTGGTACAAGGTAATAATGGCATAGGTCAGTTTATAAATGGCTTTGTTATTTTCTGTTCAATTCATGAGTCTATTTTTACTGGGAGCAATTATCCCAAGTTGTAAAGGCTCACTGTGACTGTATCATAAGGAAGATAAGCTGTACAACTTTGTAAACAAAAATACTTCACATAACAGGTATGTAAATGGACAGCATTTAGGATTTAGCATGGACAGTATTTAGAATGTTGTATTGAAAATTTATAACTGGCAATATATAGCAGATCAATAAGGAATGAGCAACTTCTGGAAACCTATAGTGAGAGAACAGAATCAGAGGTAGACAACCTGGGGCTGTCCAACAGTTATGAAATTAGGGCACCATTGGCTGCCCCAGTTCCACAAATGCTGGAGAGCCCCTTTGGCTATAATATTACATAATGCGCTTAGAAGTTATATCATACACAGCTATTTTAAAATGGACAAGTAATCAATAGGGGGGAATGGATATAATTAATATGGATGTTGTAGCTCTCCAGACACCCCTAGGCAAGTGCCTACTTTGTCTATTTGTAAACGAATATATAAGAGTCTGTGTTCCAGCTACTCGTTATTGGCATGAAAATAATATCCAGATGTTTGTTGATTGTTTTTTAGTATTTGCAGTTGTAACATTGAATTAAAATAACGAGTTATGGCCTTTTTATCATTCTCTAAACCAGGGACATGTTTGTTTCATGTTCAGAAGAGACCGGCTGGTTTTCATGGGAAAGTTAGACACACAAAATGAGTGATAAAAAATATAAAAACTACATGAATGGTTACTAACAAAAAGGGCTTATCTGGATTAAAAGAAAAATGTAAACTTATCTTTCTCACTCTGTGACCCATGACAAGCACATATCTTGGCCACCTCGCAGTGTGGTATTAGCCGTCTTATAAGGGGACATGGAAGTTGTGTTTTGGAATGTTTAGTGCCTCTAACACATAAGGCTACCCCGAGCCTCCTTCCCTCAGCCGAAACACCCGTGCACTGCCACATGCACCAAGTGTGTGGCACTGCTACCTACTCCTATAGCACAGCAGCAGTGGGCAGTGCCAACCTCCCAACATTTTTAGCAGTTGATGTAATCATCCAAGAAGTTAGAGGTATGCAAGCATCACATATCAACTGATAGGGCCAGAGCTCATCTGAAGTTGGCTGGCAAATATCAGGGTTCCAGGCCAGGGAAGGAAGGTGAAGGGGAGGGATTGGAGAAGAGCCAGTCGGACATCAGGGAGGATGAGCAGATCAACCCCCTGCTCAGCCTGGCTGTGCTCCCTGTCTGTCAGCTTAAGCATCCAGACCTAGGCGGACAGGCAGGGAGCTAAGCCAATCAGTGCATGAGCCTGATCCCTGTTGACAGCAGCAGGACGTTTAATGAGCTGACTGGCTGGCTTAACCATATTTGAGGATTTCCAGTACCCCCCATCTTACCACAATAATAGTTGACAATTATTCCTTACAGAGGAGAGAAAAAAATTCCTGCCACCAAAAATTACAAATGGCCCAATTCCCTGAATCAATCACCTTCATAGTGTTATTTATTAATTATAGCTACAGTTACCATTTCTTGTAAGACTACTAAATAATTCATTTCCACATTCCAACTAGAAATTTTAGGTCTGATGCAGAGTGAGTACTAATCCAGTTTGCGAAGCGCATCTTATGGGAAATCATTCTGCTACCTATGTCTGCGAGGGAGTTACTTGTACTGTGTTAGAGATTTTTAATTGATGCCTAATAACAAATGCATTTGTTGCACATAAAACAAATGGATAAAAACATGGGCTCAAGTGGTACGTAAGTGTCTGTGACATGTGCCTGGCGTAATTCAGGAACATATGCTACTGGTGGAGACCTTCATGGATCTTAAGCTGTGTACATCCCAGCATATGGGGCTAAATTTGCAATGTTTGTGGGCAGTTGTTTTAGAGTAAATTATGCCCAATTAGCAACCATCTCTGCATCAGGCCCTGTGATGTCACCACTTCAGGTGGTAAGGAATTCCACTGGTTAACCACCTTTACATTAAAGAAACTAATTTCTATGCTGATAGTAAAACTTTCTTCTGCTTGCAACTAATGACATTTTGACTAGGTCACTAAGTCACTTTTTTCCAAAGTAAACAAACCTAGTTTTTATTAGGGATGAGCGCGCTCGGATTTCTGAAATCCGAGCCCACCCGAACGTTGCGGATCCGAGTCGGATCCGAGACAGATCCGGGTATTGGCGCCAAATTCAAAAGTGAAACTGAGGCTCTGACTCATAATCCCGTTGTCGGATCTCGCGATACTCGGATCCTATAAATTCCCCGCTAGTCGCCGCCATCTTCACTCGGGCATTGATCAGGGTAGAGGGAGGGTGTGTTAGGTGGTCCTCTGTGCTGTTTAGTTCTGTGCTGTTTAGTGCTGTGCTGTTTAGTGCTGTGCTGTGCTGTGCTGTGCTGTGCTGTGCTGTGCTGTGTTCTGCAGTATCAGTCCAGTGGTGCTGTGTGCTGTGCTCTGTCCTTCTGAGGTCAGTGGTGCTGCTGGGTCCTGTGCTGTGTCCTGTTCAGTCCAGTGGTGCTGTGTCCTGTGCTCTGTGCTTCTAAGGGCATAGTTATTTCCCCAATATTCCCCTGTGTTTAAAAAAATAAAAAAAAGTTTTTTTTATAAAATACCAAAAACTACTTTAATATTTTTTAATTACCACAAAATTTTCACAACCAATCCTGCAGTATAAGCCCATTGGTACTGCAATATTACCAAGTTCACACATTCAGCAGTAAAAGTCCAGTGGTACTGCAATATTACAAAGTTTACACATTCTGCAGTATCAGTCCAGTGGTGCTGTGTCCTGTGCTCTGTCCTGCTGAGTTCCGTAGTGCTGCTGGGTCCTGTGCCGTGTCCTGTTCAGTCCAGTGGTGCTGTGTCCTGTGCTCTGTGCTTCTAAGGGCATAGTTATTTCCCCATTATTCCCAAGTTTGTAAAAAATAAAAAAAAAGTAAAAAAAAATAAAAAATTTAAAAAAAAAAAAAATATATAATAATTATAACCAAATTTGCAAAACCAATCCAGCATTATAAGTCCATTGGTACTGCAATATTACCAAGTTCACACATTCAGCAGTAAAAGTCCAGTGGTACTGCAATATTACAAAGTTTACACATTCTGCAGTATCAGTCCAGTGGTGCTGTGTCCTGTGCTCTGTCCTGCTGAGTTCCGTAGTGCTGCTGGGTCCTGTGCCGTGTCCTGTTCAGTCCAGTGGTGCTGTGT
Organism: Mixophyes fleayi; assembly: GCF_038048845.1. Lineage (NCBI taxonomy): Eukaryota > Metazoa > Chordata > Amphibia > Anura > Limnodynastidae > Mixophyes > Mixophyes fleayi. The sequence continues at coordinate 72,964,280 of NC_134405.1, forward strand.
CCTGTGCTCTGTGCTTCTAAGGGCATAGTTATTTCCCCATTATTCCCAAGTTTGTAAAAAATAAAAAAAAAGTAAAAAAAAATAAAAAATTAAAAAAAAAATAAAATATATAATAATTATAACCAAATTTGCAAAACCAATCCAGCATTATAAGTCCATTGGTACTGCAATATTACCAAGTTCACACATTCTGCAGTATCTTGTGCTACATATAATGGAGACCAAAAATTTGGAGGATAAAGTAGGGAAAGATCAAGACCCACTTCCTCCTAATGCTGAAGCTGCTGCCACTAGTCATGACATAGACGATGAAATGCCATCAACGTCGTCTTCCAAGCCCGATGCCCAATCTCGTAGTACCGGGCATGTAAAATCCAAAAAGCCCAAGTTAAGAAAAAGTAGCAAAAAGAGAAACTTAAAATCATCTGAGGAGAAACGTAAAGTTGCCAATATGCCATTTACGACACGGAGTGGCAAGGAACGGCTTAGGCCCTGGCCCGTGTTCATGACTAGTGGTTCAGCTTCACCCACGGATCTTAGCCCTCCTCCTCCTCCCCCCCCCTACAAAAAATTGAAGAGAGTTATGCTGTCAGCAACAAAACAGCAAACAACTCTGCCTTCTAAAGAGAAATTATCACAAATCCCCAAGGCGAGTCCAAGGGTGTTGGTGGTTGTCAAGCCTGACCTTCCCATCACTGTACGGGAAGAGGTGGCTCGGGAGGAGGCTATTGATGATGTAGCTGGCGCTGTGGAGGAACTTGATGATGAGGATGGTGATGTGGTTATTGTAAATGAGGCACCAGGGGGGGAAACAGCTGATGTCCATGGGATGAAAAAGCCCATCGTCATGCCTGGTCAGAAGACCAAAAAATGCACCTCTTCGGTCTGGAGTTATTTTTATCCAAATCCAGACAACCAATGTATGGCAATATGTAGCTTATGTAAAGCTCAAATAAGCAGGGGTAAGGATCTTGCCCACCTAGGAACATCCTCCCTTATACGTCACCTGAATAACCTTCATAGTTCAGTGGTTAGTTCAGGAACTGGGGCTAGGACCCTCATCGGTACAGGGACACCTAAATCCCGTGGTCCAGTTGGATACACACCAGCAACACCCTCCTCGTCAACTTCCTCCACAATCTCCATCAGATTCAGTCCTGCAGCCCAAGTCACCAGCCAGACTGAGTCCTCCTCAATACGGGATTCATCCGAGGAATCCTGCAGCGGTACGCCTACTACTGCCACTGCTGCTGTTGCTGCTGTTAGTCGGTCATCTTCCCAGAGGGGAAGTCGTAAGACCGCTAAGTCTTTCACCAAACAATTGACCGTCCAACAGTCGTTTGCCATGACCACCAAATACGATAGTAGTCACCCTATTGCAAAGCGTATAACTGCGGCTGTAACTGCAATGTTGGTGTTAGACGTGCGCCCGGTGTCCGCCATCAGTGGAGTGGGATTTAGAGGGTTGATGGAGGTATTGTGTCCCCGGTACCAAATCCCCTCGAGATTCCACTTCACTAGGCAGGCGATACCAAAAATGTACAGAGAAGTACGATCAAGTGTCCTCAGTGCTCTTAAAAATGCGGTTGTACCCACTGTCCACTTAACCACGGACATGTGGACAAGTGGTTCTGGGCAAACGAAGGACTATATGACTGTGACAGCCCACTGGGTAGATGCATCCCCTTCCGCAGCAACAGCAACAGCTGCATCAGTAGCAGCATCTACAAAATGGCTGCTCATGCAAAGGCAGGCAACATTGTGCATTACAGGCTTTAATAAGAGGCACAACGCTGCCAACATATTAGAGAAAATGAGGGAAATTATCTCCCAGTGGCTTACCCCACTTAGACTCTCATGGGGATTTGTGGTGTCAGACAATGCCAGTAACATTGTGCGGGCATTAAATATGGGCAATTTCCAGCACGTCCCATGTTTTGCCCACACCATTAATTTGGTGGTGCAGCATTACCTCAAGAGTGACAGGGGTGTGCAGGAGATGCTTGCGGTGGCCCGCAAAATTGCTGGACACTTTCGGCATTCAGCCAGTGCCTACCGCAGACTAGAGGCACATCAAAAAAGCTTGAACCTGCCCTGCCATCACCTCAAACAAGAGGTTGTGACGCGCTGGAACTCCACCCTCTATATGCTGCAGAGGATGGAGGAGCAGCAAAAGGCCATTCAGGCCTACACAGCCACCTACGACATAGGCAAAGGAGTGGGGATGCGCCTGAGTCAAGCGCAGTGGAGACTGATTTCCGTGTTGTGCAAGGTTCTGCAGCCATTTGAACTTGCCACACGAGAAGTCAGTTCCGACACTGCCAGCTTGAGTCAGGTCATTCCCCTGATCAGGCTGTTGCAGAAGCAGCTGGAGAAAGTGAGGGAGGAGCTGGTAAGCCATTGCGATTACAGCAAGCATGTAGCTCTTGTGGATGTAGCCCTTCGTACGCTTTGCCAGGATCCGAGGGTGGTCACTCTTTTAAAGTCAGAGGAATACATTCTGGCCACCGTGCTCGATCCTCGGTTTAAAGCGTATGTTGTGTCTCTGTTTCCGGCGGACACAAATCTACAGCGGTGCAAAGACCTGCTGGTCAGGAGATTGTCCTCTGAAGAGGACCGTGACATGCCAACAGCTCCACCCTCATTTTCTTCCACATCTATGGCTGCGAGGAAAAAGCTCAGTTTTCCCAAAAGAGGCACTGGCGGGGATGCTGATAACATCTGGTCCGGACTGAAGGACCTGCCAACCATTGCAGACATGTCTACTCTCGCTGCATTGGATGCTGTCACAATAGAAAAAATTGTGGATGATTACTTTGCTGACACCATCCAAGTAGACATGTCAGACAGTCCATATTGTTACTGGCAGGAAAAAAAGGCAGTTTGGAAGCCCCTGTACAAACTGGCTCTATTTTACCTGAGTTGTCCCCCCTCCAGTGTGTACTCGGAAAGAGTTTTTAGTGCAGCGGGGAACCTGGTCAGTGAGCGGCGAAGGAGGTTGCTTCCTCACAACGTTGAAAAAATGATGTTTATAAAAATGAATAATCAATTCCTCAATGAAGTACAGCACTGCCCTCCAGATACTACAGAGGGACCTGTGGTTGTGGAGTCCAGCGGGGACGAATTGATAATGTGTGATGAGGAGGAAGTAGACACTGTAGGGGGAGAGGAATCAGAGGTTGAGGATGAGGACGACATCTTGCCTCAGTAGAGCCTGTTTAGTCTGTACAGGGAGAGATGAATAGCTTTTTTGGTGTGGGGGCCCAAACAAACCAATCATTTCAGTCAAAGTTGTTTGGTAGGCCCTGTCGCTGAAATGATTGGTTTGTTAAAGTGTGCATGTCCTATTTCAACAGCAGACCTCTCAACTGCAGCTCATCCCTCCTCTGCGGGGATAATGTCTCCTGTGCTCTGACACGTCACTCTGTGTACTCTCAGCCTCAGGATCTGACACTACAGCTACCATGCCTCTTGTAGCAGCCCTCACTCCAGGGCCTCTTCCATGTGCAGTGTCCCCCTCTCTCTTGGGTTCACTATAGTGGCATGGAGTTCTCCCCCTCATCCAGGGCACACATTCCTTGCCCTGGCTCAGTCACCACGCTCAGACTTCCAGGCAATGCTGGGGGAGCCTGGGAGCTTCCACCCCAGGTCCCCAGCTACAACTCTCCTCTCCTGTGTCTTCTCTCTCTTTCTGACACTTTAAAGATCGTGCCTTTAAATGAAAAAGTCAGTCTTGATTGCACGACTATGTGCAAGTGCAACAGGGACATTTTTTTGGGTTTACAAAGTCAAACAGTAACACTACGACCCTGTCTGTCTGGGGTCTGTCAATGACGAATTGTCTGGAGCATGTTTTGAGGAGGTATTGTGGCCCCGGTATCAAATTGGGTACCGGGGCCACCCCACTATGCAGTCCAGATACTTGTTTGGTGGAATTCTGACACGTGGAGGGTGTATTTATTTTATTGTGGCCCCGGTACCAAATTGTGTACCGGGGCCACCACACTACGCAGTCAAGATAGATAGATGCGTATCATAGATAAAGTACATTCAGTGGTGTGGGGCAAATTGAAAAATATTCAAAATGCACTGACATTATCAAAAACAAGAGGTTGTCACACGCTAAAACTCCAACATGTATATGATGGAGAGGATGGAGGAGCAGCCGTATGTGTAGTGTAATGCAGACCTGTTGAAGGTTTTTTATATATTTTATTGTGGTGCCCAGTGCCCACTCCTCTACGCAGTCCAGGTACATTTATTGGTGCGAATCAAACAAGTTGATGGTTTTCTTATTATATATATTGTGGTGACCCACTCCTCTACGCAGTCCAGGTACATTTATTGGTGCGAATCAAACAAGTTGATGGTTTTCTTATTATATATATTGTGGTGACCCACTCCTCTACGCAGTCCAGGTACATTTATTGGTGCGATTCATAAAAGTTCAGGGTTTTTAAGATATTGTGGTGACCCACTCCTCTACGCAGTCCAGGTACATTTATTGGTGCGATTCATAAAAGTTCAGGGTTTTTAATATATTGTGGTGACCCACTCCTCTACGCAGTCCAGGTACATTTATTGGTGCGAATCAAACAAGTTGATGGTTTTCTTATTATATATATTGTGGTGACCCACTCCTCTACGCAGTCCAGGTACATTTATTGGTGCGATTCATAAAAGTTCAGGGTTTTTAAGATATTGTGGTGACCCACTCCTCTACGCAGTCCAGGTACATTTATTGGTGCGATTCATAAAAGTTCAGGGTTTTTAATATATTGTGGTGACCCACTCCTCTACGCAGTCCAGGTACATTTATTGGTGCGAATCAAACAAGTTGATGGTTTTCTTATTATATATATTGTGGTGACCCACTCCTCTACGCAGTCCAGGTACATTTATTGGTGCGATTCATAAAAGTTCAGGGTTTTTAAGATATTGTGGTGACCCACTCCTCTACGCAGTCCAGGTACATTTATTGGTGCGAATCAAACAAGTTGATGGTTTTCTTATTATATATATTGTGGTGACCCACTCCTCTACGCAGTCCAGGTACATTTATTGGTGCGATTCATAAAAGTTCAGGGTTTTTAATATATTGTGGTGACCCACTCCTCTACGCAGTCCAGGTACATTTATTGGTGCGAATCAAACCAGTTGATGGTTTTCTTATTATATATATTGTGGTGACCCACTCCTCTACGCAGTCCAGGTACATTTATTGGTGCGATTCATAAAAGTTCAGGGTTTTTAATATATTGTGGTGACCCACTCCTCTACGCAGTCCAGGTACAATTATTGGTGCGAATCATAAAAGTTCAGGGTTTTTAATATATATTGTGGTGACCCACTCCTCTACGCAGTCCAGAAAGATACCTTGTTGCAACGTTTTGGACTAATAACTATATTGTGAGGTGTTCAGAATACACTGTAAATTAGTGGAAATGCTTGTTATTGAATGTTATTGAGGTTAATAATAGCCTAGGAGTGAAAATAAGCCCAAAAACTTGATTTTTAAACTTTTTATGTTTTTTTCAAAAAAAATCCGAATCCAATACCTTAAATCCGAACCGAGACCTTTCGTCAAGTGTTTTGCGAGACAAATCCGAACCTCAAAAATAACGAAAATCCGGATCCAAAACACAAAACACGAGACCTCAAAAGTCGCCGGTGCACATCCCTAGTTTTTATAAACTCTTTTTGTCTTTGAAAACCTGCTCTTGACCCTGCCTTTCTCTCCTACTACCATCAAATTTCTCTCCTCCAATTTACGTCTAAAGGCCTCACAAGCTTTCTCTCCTATCACTCACTCTTTGACCTTCTGCAGTCAGGTTTCTGTCACTTTTACTCCACCAAGACTGCCTTCAATACAGTCACCAACAATCTTCTATACACTAAGTCTAAGGATTGCTTCTCTATGTTATACTCCTAGACATCTCTACCACTTTTGACATTATTGACCACCTTCTCCTCTTATATACCCTTCTTCCCCTTGGCCTTTGTAGCTTTGTTCTCTTCTTGTGGACGTCCTACTTCCATTCACTCCATCTCTGTATCGCTCTATCCATTGAGGCCCCACAAGGCTCAGTCCTTGGCCCATTGCTCTTTTTGCTGTACAGTTCCTCGCTTGATAAACTAATCAACTTTTGTGGTCTCCAGGACCATCTCTAAACTGTTAACACTTAAATGTAACGCTCTTCCCCTTCACTTCTTTCTTGTGTGTCCAGCTATCTCCTCATAGGTATCCCAATGCTACCTAGAGTGCAACATGTCTAAAACTGAGCTCAGCATCCTTCACCCATTCTAGAATCTGCAACTCAAATCCATCTCTCCCTTGCTGGGAACATGACCACACTCTTCTTTGTGCCTTATGTTCTCTGCCTGAAAGTCAACCTTGACTTCACCCTCCCCATATCCAGACTTTCTCCCATCTTTCATTTCCAACTTCAAAACATTGTTAGGATACAACCTTTGTTACTTTCTGCCTTGACTATTACTAACTTCCTCCTGTCTGGCCTCTCTCTCACCTATCCCTCCCTACTTCAGTCCGTCCTTAACCCAGCAATGAGGATGAATGTTCTGCTTCACTTCCACCTCCTTGCTCTGCCAATCCCTAAACTGTCTTACCGTTATCTATAGAATACAATTCAAACACTTCACCTCACCTACAAAGCCTTCTGCCACCCAACCCATTTCCAACTTAATCTCATTTCACACTCCCTCCATCTCTCACTTCTCTTTAGTCCAATCTTAATATGTTCCATTTATGACAGCCCTTTGACTCCTAACCTCAACCAGTTCTTTACCCATGTAAATACTTTTACTACTTTTCTCCTTGGTCCTATTACTCTCATCTTATGAACCACACTGTAATCGGGAACGGTATAGAACACAGTCAATAAATTCCAAATGTATTACATTGATTGCACTATTAATGCCTAACTTGAAACTTACTAAAATGAACCATATTGTCTAGGCGTAACCGGCCCTTCATGAAACCATACTGACCCTGTGGGGTCTGTTTATTAAAAGGACAATTATTGCAGTAATAAGTGTAAGTTATTGCAACAAAAGATAGCCAGAGCTAATTAGCCTCCGTTGTGCTCTACTAATGTGTGCAGATGGTTTGAGCCTCTGGTTTTGCTGCTATTAAAAAATCACCCTGGGGCGAATTGTCCATAAGCTTCACCATGAGTATTCCCAATTAGCAACGTTGCATACATTGCCGACCTCCTAATGATTTGACCCTGTATACTGTCAATTTGACCACACCTACAACAGCCTTTCATGATGTTGGTGTTGCCAAATTTCATGTTATGTAGATTCAGATTTACATAATGCACAGATGCAGGCCCCCAGTCCACTCTTTGGTAGTGTCCTGTGCAAATGGTAAAAAGCCAACTCATTGGAAGTAGTGGCTGGTACCCAATTGACATCACACTCGATAAAGTGTAAAAATCAAGTCATTTTGTGTGGTTCAAAACATTCTGAGCTTCCTGCTTAACTGGGAGCACACCTCTAAATGCACAGACTCCATCATTAGACCTTCAATCTTTATCCCTAAACACTAAATGGTCACAGTCTCAGGCGCATAGCCCACATTCAGCGAAGATTGCCCTGATACAACCAGATTCTTCCATCAGGAACAAAATTATGCTCCTTTACATTTGTCACCAGTTAACATGTTTGGCCATGCCTTACATGTAAGAGAAATGACAAACATATGTCATTTTTTTAAATATTTAAACTGCATTATAATGTCTATGTAATTAGATCTGTTAAAGTGGTGCTTCCTTGTAGATGGACTATGCAAAATTTTAAAGCTTTTAAGAAAATGTAGCATTGAGCATTATATAATGACTCTATATTCCATACAGTTTAATAGCAATACACTTAGTACTAGAGATGGGCGGGTCCAGTTCCCCGAGAACCGAACCCAGCCGAAATTTGGGTATCCAAGGTACTCTTCCGCCCGCTCGGAATCCAAATCCAGGCCGAACGCCATCGTTACGTCGTCGGATCTCGGGGCTCGGTTCTCGCGATACTTGAAGATTATAAATACCTGCCTCCACAGCAATCCATCACCATTTGACAGAGGGAGAAAGCAGGGTGTAGTCACAGGCTGATTAGAGCAGGGACAGAGAATACAATATTCTTATTCCAATTGAGCTATCAAAAATCGCTAGAGAAGAGAGGAGGATAGAGGATTTTTTTTTTTCAATATTTGGCACTCCCCAGTGCTTTTGGGGTTTCCCCCATAATTGTGCATAAATCTTTCTGGCTGTCAAAATTACTATCTGTCAGCAGTATCTACCAAATACTTTTTAGCACTCCCCAGTGCTTTTGGGGTGTCCCCCATAATTGTGCATAAATCTTTTTGGCTGTCAAAATTACTATCTGTCAGCAGTATCTACCAAATACTTTTTAGCACTCTCCAGTGCTTTTGGGGTGTCCCCCATAATTGTGCATAAATATTTCTGGCTGTCAAAATTACTATCTGTCAGCAGTATCTACCAAATAATTTTTAGCACTCCACAGTGCTTTGGGCTCAGAATAGATTCAAAGCAGTCCACATATGATCAGAATGAGCAACCAGGTTCTGTCACCAGTCCTGATGTTAGTGTTTCCAGTACGTCATCTGGGCAAGGCGATGTCAAACAACAGAGTGTTTTCAAATTAGTGCAAAAAACAAAAACCAAAAAAAAATTTACTGTATTGAAGCGAAAAAGAAGTGTTACTGAGCAAAAGTTAAGTGCCTATAAAAAAAAAAAATTGCCAACATGCCATTCTACACACGCAGTGGCAAAGAGAGAATGAGGCCTTCACCTTTGGCTATTAGTGGCAGATCCCAAAAAGTTACTGAGCCTACAATTGGTGCACAACTACTGTTACGTGTCAAAGCCGAGCTGCAAGATAACAGTAAGGCATTAGAGGATAATGTTTGCTCTGATTCACAAATGACACCAATCCCTGTGGAGAGTCCATCCAACAGTGGTATGTCTAATCGTGAGCATTCTGTTAGTGTACCCATAAAGAAGGGCCCTTTCAGCAGTTCTGCTGATGTGGACCTGAGCAGCCCGAGTGTAGCCGGTGATACACAAATTGAGGATGCCACTTTGGAAATAGAAGAGGATGAGGGGGAGATTTGTGGAGGTGACGAGGGCGCTAATGAGGATGTTGATGATAATGATGCAGACAGATACCAAATTGCCTTTCTCAATTTCTATTTATATTCTAGATTATATAACGGCTGGATAGTTTTTTATTTTACTCCTAGTGGAGAGGGGATCTGATGCAGACAGATACCAAACTGCCTTTGTCCATTTCTCTGTATATTCAAATTTCTAGTTCTACAGTCTATGCAGGCAGCTTTTTTTCTATTTTACTACAAGTGGATGGGACGGGGGGGGGGGTCTGATTCAGACAGATACCAAACTGCCTTTGTCCATTTCTTTGTATATTCGAATTTCTAGTTCTACAGTCTATGCAGGCTGCTTTTTTTTCTATTTTACTACAAGTGGATGGGATGGGAGGGGGGGGGGGGGGGGGGGGTCTGATGCAGACAGATACCAAACTGCCTTTGTCCATTTCTTTGTATATTCGAATTTCTAGTTCCGCAGTCTGTGCAGGCTGCTTTTTTTATATTCAACTCCAAGTGGAGGGCGGGGGGGGGGGCATAGATAGCCACCAAACTACCGTGGTCCATTTAATTTTACTTTCTAGTTCCACAGTCTGTGCAGGCTGCTTTTTTTAATATTCAACTACAAGTGGAGGGTGTAATATACACCCAAAGACGATGGCTACATTGCCAATAATCAAAGATGGAGGAGGCAGACAACCAGGTTTGTCTGTATAATTTGCAGACAAGTGTTCGAATTAAGGACGGCATACCAGGGATTAAACAGTTTTTTTCATAATTTATTAGCTTTAAAATTACCTCACTTATCTAAGAAACTGGTGGAGCACTAAATTAGGTTATTTTAGACCAAAAAAATTGTATTTTTTTCAAAAATAGCAAAACAAAACCAAAACACGCAAGGGCGGTTTGGCAAAACCAAAACACGATGGTAATCCAGATCCAAATCTAAAACCAAAGCCAAAACACGGGGGTCAGTGAGCATCTCTAATTATAATGTCTATGTAATTAGATCTGTTAAAGTGGTGCTTCCTTGTAGATCGACTACGCAGAATTTTAAAGCTTTTAAGAAAATGTAGCATTGAGCATTATATAATGACTCTATATTCCATACAATTTAATAACAATACACTTAGTACATAGTTTTATAGTATTACAATGAAAAGAATTGATGAGAATTGTTTTTGCTTTTAATAAAAAAAATATTTCCAGTATGAATGACAAAAAGCATTCTTTGCTGTTCAATAAATTACTAAGTACTAAACAGGAGCAAATGTTTATTTTAGGGATCTAATTTCATTTTCTCCCATAGACTGTAATGCACCTTTTCTTATATTCTCATCAATATTTATGAACTTATGCTAGATACTTAATAATAAATGTCTTAATATGCTTTTAACATTATGATGCTTTGCTGGCAATTAACCACAAGTATATAGTTACAATGCTTTATATAAATAAAATTATGTTTTTACTGATCAGCTAGTATTAATAAATAATAATTCACTCATTTTGAAAAACACAAAGCAAATACAGATACCAGGGGGTAAATGTATCAATGTCCGGATTCTTCAACTCCGGCGAGATCGGCGTCTTCAGCGCTTAAATTTAAAGTGGCGCTGCTTTTACAAGACGCCGATCTCGCCGGAGTTGAAGAATCCGGACATTGATACATTTACCCCCAGATCTTTAAAGCTGCTCTACCACCACATTATAGAAAGTTTCCTAAGGTGCAGCTTCCTCTTAGCCAGAACCTGGGGGGCTCCTCTGTTTGTCTCCTCACCCCAGATGGTATGGGAAGGGAAGAAGCAAATGCTTTGAGTGGAAGAACCAATCAAAAGCACTATAAAGAGATTGCAACTAGATAGTCTGTAAAAACAGCAATTCTATTTATATTAAGCATGGTAACTATATACTTAATTTTCAGGAGAGCATCATAATGTTAATTATTTTTCTTATTAAAAGTAATAAAAGTATCTAAAATAAAAAAAAAATGATACTTGCATTCTGGACATGATTCCAGAAAATTCAGTTTCCATGAAATTGATTTATATGCAAATATAGTGGCTGGCATTACAGGTCATCCAGCTTGAACTTAATGTCCATCAATAGTTGGAAAGCGTCGCCTGACCTGGGCAGAGGTCAGAGGTCAACAAGGTTTTGATGGGAATAATCAAGCAGAGATTAGTGTGACTTTGCATATGTTTATGTACCTATGTATTTTGATTAGAAATTAAGAATGATGACTGGACATTCAGGTTTTCCTTGTAGCTCAAAAGTAAATAAATGGAAAAAAAGATTCAGTAAGAACAATTAAAGATTTTACTGGTTAATTTACAATGGCCTACTCTCCCGGAATGCTCATGAGACGCCCGTTAGAGTAGACCACTGTGAGGGAAGGAGGTGAATGCGAACTATAAAACATATACTTTTTCTATCATATTTCAGTCATATTTAAGCTTGTGTATGTTCTATTTTGAAAGTAATTACAATAATTGCCAACGTGTATTGTTAGCATGCAGACTAGTCCATTGTTTCAGTCTAGGCAAAAGGATTATTGTCCACCAGTCCTGTATGAATGTGCATCACACCAGGGGATCTCTTATCTTTGTTTAGCAGTGGGTCTATGTGTAATAGCATAGGAAACAGGTCCACAGACAGAGCTCTATGTTTAATTACAGAGAAAGCCATTGTGTATTTAAATGTAAGTGTGTCTGGAGTGTGATCTTTTCTATTTAAATCTGCTGTATAGCCACATAACAATACCTGTTCCTAATTAAATTAGGAGTGATTTATCTGCTATCTCCTGGTCTGTATGTTTACCTGTGAAAAGGTAAACACACAAAAAGGACTAATCAGGCCGGTCCTGGAATTGCTAATGAGGTCATTTCTGGGCTTAAAAGACACCCTTTTGGAGGCACAGCAAATCTGCATTCACTACAAAGTGATAGCTGAGGTCAGGCTGGCGTTGAGTTATATTAATCTCTGCCCCTGACTGAAAAGGGACAATCGGTCCCTGGAGTACTGCTGTGCCCTGATCTACCTCTGCAGGTCTTGGGGAGCTGTGTGTTCACTGAAAGTGGAGTGACAGTGACTTAAGGCCCCTACGTTTGCTGGTAGCCTTAAGGGAGAGAGGGGGGAAGCTTGGTTTGATAAAAAGCAGTCCCTGAAAGTGACAATGATACTGGTGAGGTGTTTTCATTATACCTTGTTTGGTGTCTATACCAGACTGTAGTGTTATTTGTTGCAAGTTATTATTTACATCTGTATGTTGCTGTTTTGTGCTACCATTTTGTTTAATAAACTTATTTGTGTTATTTCGGATATTTGCCTGTGTGATTTTGAACCTTGGATAGGTCCCGGGTAGACCAACTGTGCGGCACAGAAGGTTACGTTAAACCCAGTATCCTCACAACCACCCTCCTGGATCCTGCTTTACCTACTTCTGTAGAGACCAGGGCTTGATGATACGATTCAATGCGAAATACGTCATCATGGCCCCACGCCCAATACAGGATGACTTGATTTCGCATCATTGAGCGGTGGGGCCGTGATGACGCAAATCTCCTTCTGTCACACAAATGTCTATATCCTTCAGGGTATAAATCATGCATTCAGGTAATGATCGCACATGTGGTTAAGATGTAAAACAATCTATATGGCAGTCTTAATCACAGCTTATATGAGCAGCTTCATAAATGCTGCTTATTTTTCAACCGATTTATTTTAAACAGCGTTTTATATGTGGTTTTGAGTTTTTTGCACCATTTTTTAAAATGTTATCACCCTAAAGTGTTGACTTTTAGAATAAGACCTTTTCACTTTCATCTCCCTTAGACTAGACACAGGGCTGTCTAGGCGTACCATGCTGTGAAATTAAATGATTTGTCTTCCCTCCTGCATACAGCGGAGAACATCATTAACTTTGAGCTATCATTGTGTTTTCAGGAAACCGGTGGAGTGAAGAACACACTGTGTGGTTACCAGACACTCGATAAACAGGTATCAAATAAACTATTACTAGATTAGGATATACAGAATATGTGTGCATAAACTGGGTTAAAAGGTTAAATGAACTCAAAGGCACACTATTATCAAATTGTGCATACATTAAAGGCTAATTAAACTTTTTTCTTAATGTTTTTAAGAAGTCATCCTACTCCCTATTAACCCACATATCTGAATTGTGGACATCCCTCTTCTGGTACCCCATTCCGGTACACTTTTAGGGTCCCACGTGAAAGAACCGATTTGGGGCTAGGTGTCAGTCCCGCCATTATCCGATATCACACTTCTTCAGACCACTGACGGAATTAAATTTCCCAGCACGAGAACTATTGACTCTGGGACTTTGAACCGTAACAGCTTGTAGGTATCTAATTATGCAGCAAGAGGCGGAGCTAACAGTGATTTGTGACTTGCAGACTGTAATTTCATCAGGGACCCCAACAGAGGAAGAGAGTCCCAAGGAGAAATCCCCACAGGTTAAGGGGGTGATATTTTACTATTTAAAAATATTGAGCAAAAAAACGGAATTAGCCTTTAAATCTATTTTAAAACATGACCTTCAAAGGAAGAGAGATGACAGCTATTTGCATGGCTTGAACTTTGCAGACAACATCTGAATTTTTATTGTTGTAGCTGCAGCAGTTTTGCATTATTTGCTTCTCAGTAATTCCTCTGCCCCAATGGTCACTTATACCTATGCTGCAAACAGTAGTTACTTATCACCTGTATGACCCAGACAGCAGGAGTGCGTGGTGCAAGGGATATCGTAAAGTGAGATTTACATGCTCTTGTAGAGGAGACACAGCGGCATTGCACACATAGTGATTCAAGGTAAAATAAAACAGATGAAAAAGTTAACTTGAAACTTTTTATTTATTTACATGACAGTATCCTATATTTAAGAAAATCACGACAATTTCTTTTTAGGAAATCAAGTCTAGAATAAGCCAATAACACTTTTTTAAGCCAAATTTGGTTTAGTTTTAAACCCGTTGCAACCTCCCATAATCTTGGGGTATGCACAAATGCATGGACCAGATTAAAAAAAAAGTGTTGTATGTCACGTGTGGAAGGGAAAGGAAAATGGGTATTATGAATTGTGCAAGAACAAGAAGCGTTAGCTGTCAAGTAAAATTAGAGCTAAATATTAGTAGCTAGTTAGCAGAAAAGTTTATGTTAACTTGTAAAACAAGCCGTGTGCATCTCATCCAGACGATGCTAATAACCCTGATGTAGATACTGAACATAACTGCAGGAAGTGAAATAGGTAAAGACATGAATATTGTAGCTTTCTTGTAAAAGCAATCAAAATGTAGTTCCTGATTAGATAATTAATTCTGACATTTCCCAGGGTCACCTTTGTAAATTAGGTAAATGTTCCTGCCTTACATAACATTTGCATATGTCAGTGGGGGGAGAAGATCACAGGAATCGGTGTGAGATTCATCAGAAGAAGTCAGCCTAGCAAAAAGACTTTCTCCCATCCACGATTATAGAGCAGAACCTTCTTTATACAACACAATAGCTATCTCCCTGCTTGGACCTGCTTGATGACCTTCAAATCTCTGGAATAATAGCTTTCGCTAGACAATGAAGTGGATGTGTCTTGGTGTCTCTAAACCCTCAAATACTGATTCATCTAGCTGACAATCTTGTTTAAAACTCAAATTAATTTCTGTCCTCACATTCATTTCCGTATTCACAATTCCTATTTTCTGGCACCTGTAGGTCCAGAGCATGCGCCATCTTCTGTAAACTCCCAAAATGCTGCTCAGTCTGTCTCCTTCCTCTGCTTTACATGCCGCAGCCAGCAGCATGAGCTAGGAAAGGACGCAGATTAAAGACAGATAATTAAATAAAAACGGAAAGTTTCTGGTCTAAATTGCAAGCTTGGACTATAGGCAGTTTATGGTGTACTGGGGAATCTGAAAATGTTCCTCCAGATTAATGGTATATTCTGTCACACTAGCGGTTTCCTCCTGTTGGTAGTGAAGGGGTTAAAAGCACATGGAAAAGCACAAGAGGTGACATCCCGGCTCTCAATCACTACTTGTTTTATGGGCGCTCAGCCACCTGGGAGGCTCTGAATAGTATAGTTATGGTAATTTATGCCAAACACATCATGGTGATTAAAGCAATTTGCTTCTTCAATACAGACAAGTAATGGTCACAAATGAGCAACCAGTGTGACATGGAAAAGATTACAATCATTTCACATATATTTTGTGTAAATGAAAGTATGATGACCTGTATGCATGTAGACGACATCCGCAAGGCATTGTAGTCATTGGTGCTGTACAATCAATAATTAATTTTCCGGTGATGCTTGTGACAATTGTAAAGATTGCAGACATAAATTCTTGCATTGACAGCTGTTACCTGAACCAAATCGATAGAAATACAGTAACTGTTGCTCTGTATGTATGTAAGTCTATATATATATATATATATATATATATATATATATTTGTACTAGAGACTACACTATATAAAAATTATTTTCATGAAGAGAAATACATATTTAGACTGTTCACCAATCACAGCAATATTAACAAAGGTTTTCATAGAATTTGCTTTTCCTTAACAAATTGTGTCTTTTTCTGGTGTGTCACCTATCTGTCTGTACTAAATCAGTAGGTTCCTCAGCCCTGCCTCATAATATTGTTCTGTGTGGAAGGCCCTCACAGGCTAATATATAACAAAGGACACATTTTTAAATGCGGAGCATATTGTTTAAATAACTTATTTCTGATTAATTGGTAAAACAAAGGTTCCTATACATACTGTGAGTCTGACAGAAAGGTGGGTATTTTAGAGCTTATTGGGTAGAAATGGCAGTATATATGGACCAAATAAGACTACCGATTCTTGCAAACATATGATGATGCCAATCAGCATGGACAGAATTACCCGGTCAATAAATTACCGCATCTGAACGCTTGTGCTGTGATTATCTGATCACATTGAGACCATTAGAATCCTGTGAGTGTAGAACAGCTGGATCACACATTTGTGACTTAATTCCATGCAGATTTAGCTGCTTGGCACTAGGCGGCTGGATCTGCTCATATAGATATCTTAGCACATTGGAATATTACTTTATTTGTATTATTAATAAAGTTATGAAAGTTTTGAATTGTTTTGCGAGAGACATTCCATATCTGTTAGGCTGTCGAAGTCGATTAAGCGTATGGAGCCTGAACATTACTTATACAGATGAAATGGATTAGAAATACAATATATTGAAGAGTCTTTAAGCTATAGGTCAGGTATCAATACGTGGGTCAGCCATTTATGTCTGGTGCCAGTACTCTTCTCTTTGTATGCTTTTTGTATACCACCAACTAATACATTAATTATTAAACACATTTTAGAATTCTTATGATTTGTTAACTGTAGTAACAATAATGTTAATGGAGCACTGCCAGTTAAATGTTAAAGTGGAGCCCTGGTAACTGTACAATACATTTTTTCCCCGAACTGTACATCAGCATCAGCAAAAGCTGATTTATTTTTTATATATTTATTTTTATATATTTATAGAGAGACCACTGATGCCTCCCCTCATCCCCCAATTTTTATAGGTGTAGATGCTGCCTCCCAACGACGTTGCACAGCCGGAGGAAAATGTAGCCATCCTAATCTGGGGGTCGTACCTAGCCCTTTAAAAGCACTAGTTCTCCAACCCCGTACTGCCCTCTCCTCCCTGGTCGTGCAGCTTTGACTACTTGGTGCTGCTGCTGGTATCGTAAAATTTTGAGAAACTCCAATAAACAATTATGACTTAGATGAAAGTATAAAAAGATATTATCAATTAAAACTTCCCAGACTGTATCTATGTTTTATATATAGATATATATATATATATATATATATATATATATATATAGATATATATATATATATATATATATATATATATATATATATATATATATATATATATTGGACACATTGAGTTAAAGACATTATCCTGGCCTGGTAGTTAAAGAGATATAGGGATATATTTACTAAACTGCGGGTTTGAAAAAGTGGAGGTGTTGCCTATAGCAACCAATCAGATTCTAGCTGTCATTGTGTAGAATGTACTAAATAAATGATAACTAGAATCTGATTGGTGGCTTTTGGCAACGTCTCCACCTTTTTCAAACACACAGTTTAGTAAATATACCCCATAGGCTAATGTACTGTGTAGTTTCCTGACCATATAAAAGGCACAAGGCAGAAGGCCGAGTGCTTTTATATAGTTCACAGATGTCCTAAGTGATTTCTAACATCTCATTATTTTGAGTTTGGGTACATTACTTTTTTTAATACACAGATTTTACTAATGACTACTGAAGTAATGGCATCAGCAATCACTGATTATAATGACTACATCAGAACTCACCATTTATAGAGATATTATGTGCAGAAGTTTACATATAGATTTGCATCACTTATGTTTTATACACAGATGATAACTGAACATTTCCTGTTGCTGTGAACATTCCAGTTACATCATAAGCTACAGGTTTTTTTTATTCCTGCCCACTGAAAAACTGAAAAGATGCCTGACGAGTAGGAGTTAAAGATTGCATCCAAATGGCCTTTTATGCTTTACACCACATGCCAATTCTAGTTTAGAAAATAAAATATAGGGTCTGATTCATCAAGGCACATATCTGCCGATTATGAGCATATCGTACGGAAAATCACTCTGCGCAGAATTGGGAGATACGTCTGTGAGCGCAGCCCTGTCGAATGCATTGTCGAACGCATAGGACACTTACTTACATGTACAGTTTACGGTAGGAATGTCCCAAACTCAAGAGCACGCAGCCATGTTCGTTTCCAGCTCTGGGCATCTCAAAGTTACTTGTTTTTCTGTTGTACCTCTTGCTCCAGCTACAGGGCTAGTCTAAGTCCTGATCAGTAGTGATGACAGTCTCACATGCATGCTATAACATGTGTTTGCAATCACGAGCAACAGTAAAAATTTATTTTATGCTCAGTAGACATTGAATAAATGTCTACTAGACATTCTAATAAATGTATTTAAAAAAAATAATATTTTTACCTGTTTTATCATTATTGTCTCTATTATTAACAGGTAGCATTAAGTTGTTGGGGTTTTTTTCTGTGCATTCTTTTGCAAATTTATAATCCACATAGGTATTGGACGTATGCTGCAGCATATTGTGTAGTAGACCACAGCAGACCTGCCCCCCTATCTTGAGATCCATGCCTTGATGATTTTGGGAGTACACAGAGCCTAAAAACGCGGGTTGCGCTCAGAATAAGTACCTTGATGAATCAGGCCCGTAGTGTATACGTCTTAACAAATGCTGTTCAGAACAACACCTTATAGGATAAGATCTTTTAGAAATTGTGGTTAAGGTAGATGGTATCCTCCTTTGTATGATTCTACAATCTTCCTCAGTTTTTTTTTACCATGTGAAAGGAAACAATAATATTTATTGTACAGAGTGTAACTATAATTGACACATAAATAAATATAAATATTCTGCTAACCTTAAACTGGTAAGACCAGACTTTCCGATCGAAACCATAAGGATTCTTCAATAATTTTCTCAAAGTTCTTTTCTTTTAAAATTTATTATATATAGCATAAATTGCTAAAATAGTCTAGAATCTTCAATACAGTCAAAAGAAAGAGAGAAATAGCACTCACGCTGCATTCAGATTTCAACTGCATATGTCCATTCTACTGGAAAGCAGCTGATAGAAGTGTTGTCCTTTCTGTAAAGCAGCAGAGTTCCACGTATAAACCACATGTGACGCGTTTCGTGAACCTCTCTTGTTCACTTCCTCAGAGAAAAGTGGTCAATTTAAACATTGGTAAGACCTTTAAACTATTAGATCACTCCTCAATGTTTGACCCCCTCAGGGTTAGGGGCATATCATTGACATCTTTAAAATCTTTGAATTACATATACATTCAAATCCTTTTAACAGTATTACTGTTAAGATTATTTAAACCACATTACATACATATGCATATTCCAATTTATGACCCATTCATATAATAGATCGGCATGATACAAACACATTTCATGCATAGTATAATTTTCACTTTAGCCTTACATTGCCCTAATATCTATCCTTTTATCTTGTGGATCTATCATTAGTCAATTCTGTGCTATATATAAAATGAAAAATACCAACATAGATTAAAAAAAAACAGTGGCATGCCGACATTTAACAATGTACCATGAATAGATATATTACAACTTCAAACCAGAAACAAGTTTCATTCTAGTGGTCAATTTCCATTAGCACCTATGTGTATTACATTGTTATTATATTTTAAAGAGTTTAAAAGTGCTTGAAATATTCACATTAAGGAACAGCACCGCTGTTTACTACCCTGTTCTAGGAACAGATGCTGTTAAGTAGTAAAACCAGACTAATTGTGTCTTTCAGCAAGTTGTCAATCATCGCACGGAGCAATCCAGTTACTGAACAAACTAAAAATCTAATCCTTTGCTTAAGTAAAAAGAAAAAAATGGTAAAACTTTCACTGTCATCCAAAAGGAAAGTGTCTTCTGTTTTCTCCACGCTCAGAACAGAGGATAAAATCATTAACAATTAAGTCGGTAGTTTATAAAAAAAAATTACATTTTACATTTATTAACTCTTAGGGGCATATTCACTTAGGTCTTAGTGATCGCGATTACGCGCAACTGCACACCTCACGTCAGCGCAACTCCGTAGATTTCCGTGCGCATCCCGTGGGATTGCGAAGGGAAATCTGCAATGTTGCGCTACCGTATTGTCGCTTTACACGCGCAGCGGCACGTAAATAGCGATCGCCGCACCTAACTGAATATGCCCCTTAGTGATTATTGATCAAAATAAACTAACAATTCCTGTTCTTTTATACAAGAAGGAGGGAATTATTCCTCTATTTCATACATAAAACGGGGAACATTTATTGTCACAAATTATTTTTTTAATTTGCATAGAGTGTGGAGTGGTCTTATAGTTTGGACATTTGACCACCTTTCACTGAGAAAGTGAAACGCAAAACGCGTAAGTTCTGGTGACCTACATGGAACCCTGCTGCTTTACTACAAGGACAACGTTATTCTCTCATTGACCAGAAACAGTAGGAGGGGAGATTTGACTACAGACAAAGCAAAGGTAGGAATGGGGGATGATTAAGAAAGCACAGTTACTGATTCGGGGGGGGGGGGGGGGGGGAATCAAGTGAGGATATTGAAAATGGACATAAAATTAATATAAAACTGTCATAGCCAATTTTCTTACATTTTCCGTTGCTAAATTTCCACTTTGATCACTTGCTAAGACCCCAATAAATCTCACCATAAGAAATGTGAAAGTTAAGGTATAATATAAACGTTATAAATCCTTTGCTGTTTTATGGAACATCTGTAAACCGAGGTTTTCCTCTCGCTCTCCCTCTCTGTAGAGACTCGATGTCATCCATGTTATCCACGTGCGCGGATGTATCCATGCTGTGGGCTTGTGGCTGAATGATAACTTTGGAGTGACGTTTGGTTTAGTCATAGCTCTGCTGGCACCTCAGGTAATCGGATACGTACCTTTTGCATGACCTTTCTGTCAAACCCTGATTACATTTTACGCAACCACATATTCCACCAGACTTACATAATAACGTTTTCTTCGCAGCTACACGTAACCACTGCAGTTCTGTACGCCTGTCCCTCTACTTCTGCATCTAAATGCATCCATATCTAACTTGTGATCCACATCTCTCTAATCATTATTATCTCTGTATATAATTATATCCATGACTTAAACCATTGCATGTGTGAACCTGTATGTTGAAGCTCGGTATACCTCAGTAGGGCTTTCCTACTAGAAATGGTACTGGCAGCTATAATTAATAGAGGTCATTATAGGGGGAAGAATGAGCCAGGGAGTTAATCTTGTTGCCATTTACAGACTGTGCACAATGGAGTATTCTTGGCTCCCTTCAGGCTATATACATCTTAGCACAAACAGTCGCACGTAGCTTCTACACTTTAAATAGTCGATTTATTATATGAGACAGGCACATATGAATTAAAATATACACCATCTTCAATCTCCCCATTTCCAGTTGATTGCATATTATACGCATGACAAGAACATATCTGCTACATATGTCCAGAGGCGTAAAGACCCCAGAGACCCAATAGCATGTTGGGATTCTGCCCATTATGACTAAATCTGTTCATATTTATGTTGAGTTTATGTTGGTCTAGACCAGTGTTGGCTAACCTGTGACACTACAGGTGTTGTGAAACTACAAGCCCCAGCATACCCTTCCAGCAATAAGCTGCTATATATTGGCAAAGCATGTTGGGAGTTGTAGTTTCACAACACCTGGAGTGTCACAAGTTAGCCAACACTGGTCTAGACAAAGCTCTTGTGCGCCACGGTATCATTAGCCAGGGCCACCCATCTGTAAAAAACTGGGGCTCTTTGCAGCCATCCAGGTTCTGGCTGCAATAACTTTAGCCACAGAGATTTATAACATTTTTGAACAAATTTATAACATACTGGGTACATGTATCCAACAGTAAATTAAAGCACCAATCCTGTTTACTTGTTACATTTTCACGGACTTGCTTCTTCCCCATCGTGGTTCCTTCTCTTCTGTAGCAACTGCAAAAGTTCCTTGTTTTCCTGTTGAAAATGGGTGCGAATGTGAGGACCAATAAGATCTGCTAGCTCCGTGCTTGTGACTTCTTATTGGTCAGTGTGGTTACACCCCCATAGGCTATGGCCAGTGTTATGTACTACAGAAATGGAGGAGCCCAGAGAAAATCTGCTTCAGCTTGCATTTCCCGAGACTCCACTAAAAGGAAGGAAAAGGTCAGTGAAAGTGTAACATGTAACCAGGAACACAGATTTAACTACATGGAAATACATTATCGATTGAACTACTTGAATATTTAGACATCCTACACTAGAAAAAGAATAAGAATTTAGACCATCTCTCTGTATAGCTCTATTCTTGCTCTGATTATTTAAGCTTTTGTTCTCTCCCAATGTTTGCCGCAGGTTCTGGGTCTTGTATTGTCCTTTCTATTTTGGAAGAAACTCAAGGTTATTTGTGTTTGTGATGAGGTGGATTTCAGATTCCTGACTATAAAAGACTTCAAGTTCGAGGAGCTGGACCTGAGTGGAGCCGGTTGCTGCCTTTGCTTACCAAGGGAGGATGGCTACTTGCCAATCAACGTGGAGAGTGACGATGACAATTTAGACTAGCAAATTATCCCATCAGTGTATCCGAAGCCCTCGGGGAGAGTATAGTTGCCGACTCACTCAACACTGACATTTAACATCACTTGAGCTACCAAAACTCATTACAATGGATTGTGCTCATTATAAAGGGCTTAGCTAATATTAGGAATTATTTTAAAAAATATTCCTAGTGCAATAAAAAGGCAGCAACGTGACATTTCCATACCGCCAGCACCTGCTACAATGTTTACATTTTTTATCTATTCAATTTTGTATTTGTTTTAGTAGCAAAATTCCTGAAAGTGCAGCTTGTCTCTATATAAAAGTTCTTTCTTTGTAGTAGGATATAATTGCTTTGCAGGAAAACTATCTGTTCCTCTTTGTTTTAATGACACTCACGTAGTTTTCTAATATTCTTGGTGTCATACCTTACGCTGCTGGAGGCCTGGAGGAAGGACTATTTCAAGCCTTCTACTACTTATGAACAAGTCTCATGTATTATACAAAGGAGAAGGACTTCTCAGCCGCATAACAGTATTAATCCTGATTGGCCGAGGGAATCAGTAGTAAAACGGTGTCCCTGGCCAAAGAGAATGATCAGTGATCCCAGGATTAATGGTGATTGGCTTACGTCTTACCAGATACACCCCCACCTGTCGCCTGGTGTGTCGCTATTAATATTGCTATGGGGCTGGGATGGGCATCCTTTGTAAATAAACAGAAACATTTCTATAGTGTAGTGTACACACTCAAAAAAAAAAACAATTATTACTATTTTACATATTCAGTCTACCAGCAAGATAAAAATGTCTAATTTATACTGTTGCCGGAAGATAATTGGCATATCTGTAATTAATTCCCTTTATCATGCGGGAGGTGCCTCAGTTCCCCTCACTCCCCCTGTCTATGCTATTGTGAATTAGACATAGTGTTCTGGATCATGCAACCTTGTTCGTATTATGTATATTGTTAGCTGGCAATCACAGGCCATCCAGTAAAGGAAGTTTAAATTAAATGATAACAAAGCTACAGACCTTCCACCATTATGGATAGTAAGATAACTAAGAACAAAAACCTACTCAATCCACAAATTACGTAGACATTAAAATAGGTTACAAAAAAAAGAGGCATAAATGGATATACAGGATGCAAAATTATAAGCCACTTATTTTAAAGTATAATTACATACTTGATTGAAATAGTTTAAAAATGCATAAGTATATACCCATACATATGTTGTCATATATAAATAAGGTCAGCTAAAAAGAAGTATTCCCTAATAATGGTATCAAGATAGCAAATCCCAGGGTAAACTTACTCAGTGGAGTTGAACATGATAAATATATAATTAATTATAGGAGAAAATAATGAAAGAACATGATCAGAATACATCACAAAATTTGCATGTATAATTAAAATGCAAATGCCAAATTGATGATGGAATAATACAAAATAAATAATGTGCGATGTATAATTCATGGAGGCAGAAAAATTCAGTAGTATTCCAGAATATATACGGCACTAGAATTAGTTGTTGGGAAAAACAATATACAAAGTACCTGTAAAATAAATGTCCTACCGCCCACTTAAGTCTATATATAAAACAGAGTTGAAATGATGTAGTTCAAAGGACAATGGGAAATTATAAATGTATATAATCCTCTAAAAAGCCATAGAACAGAGTTACTGGTATTTGACATACTTGAATGCATAAAAATGTAAAAATCAGATTAAAACATGGATGGGAAATATTGAATCATATGTTTCCCTCCATAAATGATGGCAAATACTAATTATCCATGTGATAAATGCACCGGTCCCCAGGAATTGTGGAAGGTCTAGGAGGAAGCCCCGATAAATACTGACAGGTGCAACCAAAGACATCTCACGGCTCCACGTGCAGATTGACACCAGAGAGGTACTGGCACCAATCAAAGATCCAAAACCAGAATCTGCTGCAAGTCTCTCAGCGCCATTGTTAGGTCAGGTCATTTAACCACTGAGCCACTCTTTATAACATGAATGAACAAAAGCACTTTGTGCAAGATCATGTTAGCTATATATACATTCTGAAAGCTAAAAGGTACGCACCACGTTTTGGAGAGGCATTTTTTAATCTCATAGACAAAAAATGTTTGGGACGCACTTTCAGTTTTAAATGCAGGGAATTAGAATAGTGGAAGTACTTTGTTAATTTGTATGACGTACATTTAATTTAACAAAATGGTTTTTTACATGTTTTTTTTATATGGATAAAGAAAATAAAAACTGACTGAACCGGTGTTAGTCATTTGTAAGACTTTGTGGTCCACCAAATGTATGTAATTAGACGCACTGCTCCTATTCCGTCGTACCGCTTCACTGCTGGGTAAAATTTTACTGAACAGTCTTGGTAGCAGTAACATTCATACATAATTATAATCCATTACACCATTATGGGAAATTAGTAACATGCACCACTGATAAAATACAAAGTAATGACAGCAGAACCTTCATTTTGGACCATAAACATTGCCAGTAGCAACAAACATAACAACAATCACTACTCCTCGCATAGAAGAGGTACAGCCCCTTGTACATAGTATTTAGTAATGGTTTATTACATGGATAGACCAGTGCCCAAAAATGTACTAACTGGAACACAAGGCTCTCCATACAAAGTAAATACCGTCACCTAATTACCATCACCACTGAGGACAGGTACAGATCAGGGGTATATTTACTAAATGGGTTTGAAAAGGTGGAGATGTTGCCTATAGCAACCAATCAGATTCTAGCTGTCATTTTGTAGAATGTACAAAATAAATGACAGCTAGAATCTGATTGGTTGCTATAGGCAACATCTCCACTTTTTCATACCCGCAGTTTAGTAAATATACCCCGAAGTAATTTTGCAGGGGGAAAAGTGTCTGCATTATCCATGCATGCATCCATTCATTAGTGACTGCGGCTCACAGTGTTATGTGTGACCCATAATGTCTCTAGTGTTGATATGGTCTGACATGAGTTTGCTTGTGACTGATATTGCATGTAAACACATTGTCCTAAAGTACAAATAATACAATTTAATGGATTTCACAATTAAAAAAAAAAAAGAAAAAGTATAAAAGAAATGCAAAAATAAATACACAAAACCTCACTAGTAGACCATGGAGAAAATTTACTAACCAGGAATTTTTGACGGTTTTCAAAATGCCACAGATCGGTGTTGGTTTTTGACGCCAAACCGCAGTAGTTTTCACCATCCAGCGATCTGGATGGTGAAAACCCAAACCGGCGATGTGGGGCAGTTTGAAAAGTCCCGAACCGTATGTGGTTTAGGCAAAGCCCCCAGGAAAGCCAGCAGAATAAAGAGGTGGTTGTGAGGAGTGAGATAGCACAAACCACACGCTGGACTCAAACAGAGCCACAATGCACTTATTAATTATGAGGGCAGTGATTTACTGATTAAGGGGGAAGAAATAATCATGATCTTATAGTGGAAAAATTATTTTATGAATAAATTGGGTGGGCAAATTAATGTATAACTATATTAAGAGGGCAATATTATTTTAACATATTAAGGCAGCATTTTTATTGTATACTTATATAAAGGGGCAATACTATTTGATTGCTAATGGGGGCAATAATAATTTATTCATGACGGGTAACACTTATTAATTCATGATGTGGGCACCATTTATAGTGCACACTTGTGGCACTACAAGTACCATCATGCACAATGGCACACTTTAGTAAATTTCTCCCCATGTCTTTAATAAAGTACATACATTTGGTAGCTCTAGAAGCATTTCTTAGAGTTCATTTAGGGAGACATTCTGTGGAATGCACTAACTGCTATGATAATAAAGGGAGTAAGTGTGTTTAAGTGCACTTTTTGCTTTTTCCCTAGACAGCTAATGAGCTAACAGAAGAGAATCAGTCTTATTCCAGAATTAAGTTCTTCCCGGTGAAATACATGCATACTATAAGTGGATGTACTGATTTTGCCCTAATGTCCAGGATGTCGTCTCTTTTGTACTTCAGAGAAAGGAACAGGAGACTAGTATTATTATTATTTATTTATAGGGTATCACAGATTCTGCAGTGCAGGACAGTGGTACAAATAGCAGTAACTAATATAATAATCTCTCTTATCCAAGAGCGAGGTGGGAGTCAGGAAGGCTAGTGAGAGGGAGCTTGCAGTAGACAAGGCGAGATATGAGCAAATTGAGCAGGATTTTGGTTACTTCCTGACAGAGAGGAAGGGATGGATTTTAGTATTGCTACGGAGGAGGAGGTAACAGGACTTAGTGAAGGACTGAATATGAGTAGTGAAGATTTGGGCTTGGAGGACAGAGGAGAGCGGGATGTTATCTGAGGGGGGGATAGGAACATTGCCAGAGGGGTGAGATAATGAGCTTGGGTTTAGAGATGTTAAGATTGAGGAAGCAAAGAAACATCCAAGTAGTGACAGCAGAGAGGCAGCTAGATACAGTGCTGTAACAAGACATTTTAGTGCCCTGAGCGATACAGGGCACCGGCGCCCCCCATCTTAGTGGGAGTGACCTTTGTCGAGTGGGTGTGGCCAACCTACTGTGGGGGTGTGGCTAGCACTTTTCCTTCTAAGGGGCATATTCAATTGTCCGCGGGAATTGCCGAAAATCCCGCGGTCCGCGCAGGATTACCGTTATTATGGTAATCCTGCGCAGAAAAACCGTTAATACGGTAATTTACTCGCTGGATTTCAGCTCGCAGCTTCCTGAGAGATTACCGTATTAACGGTAATAGTTTTTCCGCGCGGACAATTGAATACCCCCCTATGTGTCTCACTGATATTCTTGAAAGCTGTAAAGAACCCCAACGATGGAGAAAAAACGTGTATCTAGAAGAAAACCTATACACACTACGCTATATATATATATATATATATATATACACACACACACAAAAAAAAAAAATTTGACTTACCGTCCCTTTCTCAGTGATGGGATGCAAATGAAAAGACTGGTCCGTCCACTGTGCCCTGAGACAGGTCAGGTGGTGTGTTTCTCCCTCTCTAGTTGTTGTACCTGTTCCTGGTCTGGGACACAGGTGTAAGCCGCTCTAGATGAGAGTTAAAAAAAAAATTGGCTTAAAACAAAAATAAAAGTATTATAGCAATTCCAGACAATGTAGCCTTTTCCAGTACATACTATTCCTCAGAATCCCAAACAAAATGTACACACAACACTCTTGGCAGAGTGAAAGGTGATGGCGTATTGGGAGAGGTACAACTCATTTGATGGTGATATTAGCCAATACTTATCCGGAAAGACTAAAAGATCTTTATATGTTTAGTTTGGAGCAGAGAAGGGAAAGAGGGGACAAGATAGAAACTTTCAAATATATCAAGGGTTATTATAACAAGGTGCAGGAGGGAAACATTCTACAAAGGAAGAGAAGTATTAGAACACGAGGACATGCACTGACACTGGGGGATAGTAGGTTCAGAGGAAATGTGAGGAAAAACTACTTCACAGAAAGGGTAGTGGATAAGTGGAATAGCCTCTCATCAGAGGTGGTAGAGGCTAATACAGTAGAGCAATTTAAACATGCTTGAGATATATATAAGGACATTCTTACAAAGAATTAAGGATCAAATAAGGTTTGTGGTTACCATAGGGCAGACTAGATGGGCCAAATGGTTCTTATCTGCCGTCAAATTCTGTGTTTCTATGGAGAGATGCTAGCACGGTGTAGAATATTAAATGATTTGGTGTGCTGGGAATATAACAGAGGCATGTGGGGAAAAAGCACAGACAGTGGTATTAAAGTGACTTTGTCTTCCAGATTTTGCATATGTGACTGTGGGCAATTTATTGCTTCATATTTACCTTCTCTTTTATACTTCTGTATTCTTCTTCTATATTCTGCTGTCTGAAGACCGTCCTCTTCTACATTCCCAGTCCAGCCGCCGCTGTAGCTTCTGGCTCTTCTCGGCTCCTCTGAATCCACTAGGAGGAGCCGAGTCACCCCCTCTACACAAATGCCAGCCATACTGTGACATGCAGGGGGGGTGAGGAGGGGAGACAATGGCTTTCACTTGCATGGGGGGAAGCAGAGACTGTTACACACAAAGGGGAGTTGGGCAGAGGGTAACACACACACACACACAGAGGGAGGGGGCAGAGGCTGACACACACACACACACACACATACACAGATGGAGGGGGCAGAGGCTGACACACACACAGGGAGGGGGCCAGAGGCTGGCAGACACACACACTGGGAGGGGGGCAGAGGATGACACATACATACATACATACATACATACATACATACATACATACACACACACAGGGGAAGTGGGGACAGAGGCTCCCACAAGCAGGGAAGAAAAGGGGAGGAGACAGACGTTGTGACACACAGGGGGATTTGTTACAGAGGCAGAAGATGTACAGAGGTGAAGCTCTGCCCACTTTCAGATAAGCTCCACCCCCTCCGATGTCCGTGAAACTGGAGGTATGCCGCTGTCACACACAGAGATGGGGCAAATTTGAGGAAAAGAGACTGTCCCAGGGGAGGTTAGAACAGGAGGCTCACATATTTAGTTTCCATGGGTGGAATCTGAACAGCATGGGCTCGCCGGCACTCTGCAGCCTGTATTCACAGAGCCAGGACACAGGCAAGTAGCAGGCGGTCGCTGTGCCCCCTTGGGCTTGCGCCCTGGGCGACGGCACCGCTGGCACATGCCTAGTTACGGCTCTGGCTAGATACACAGGACAGAGGGAGAGAGGTTGGAGGAGGAAAGATAGATTTGTGTGTCATCTGCGTAACGGTGTTAGTGGAAGCTAAAGAATTCAATAAATTTGCTAAAAGAGGTCGTATAGAGAGTGAAGAGCAGAAGCCTTGAGGGGCACTGCTGCAGAGATTTCTTCTCTGTCTTATATAATGCTGGAACTGAGGGAATTCAGAGCTTGCATGAATGATTGGTTAGTTTCCAGGTATTATAAATGCTTTGCACAGTCTGCAGATGAATGGATTCATACAAAAGCATAACTGACATGCTGTGCTTTGCATTTTAAACTTTTTGACCTGTACAATATCCACTTAGTACAGTGTCTTAAGACATGGAATGTAGCAGTTTATTGAAATGGGTAAGGGGCTGCAGGATGAACTCAGTGTAAGACAAAGTATCGTCTTTTTAACTTTATATGTCATCTATGCACATTTACATTTCTGATATTTTCAGGACTGATTTTTTTATTGGTAATCACAAGTTATTTTCAATTGTTAATAACAATTTAGTCACAGTTATTAGAGCAAGTGGGAGGGGGCAGAATAGACTGGTTAAACATATATAGAATGGTGACTTTTTTATATGGGTGACCTCTGGGCCCTAGATAGAAGCCTAGGTTGCCTTATTTATGATCCATCTCAAGCAGGTGTCCAAACTCCTCTGCAAAAAGGGAGATGATTATAGTACTAGATTCTTGTCATTAGAGAAGTACTTGTAAAGCTAACCAATCATGCATGTGAGGGACATGTAGGTCTTTGCATGGACCTACCAACAACATTCAGCGAGATCTGGCTGTTCATAGTCCCTACTCTGACGGACAGAGGGTCCAATACACTTCGGGGGTGAATGTGTCAAGCTGCGATTTTGCATTTCCAGCTATTTTCTCAGACGAGTTTAAAATCGCAGAATTATTAAACAGCTTTTTTAAGTGCAATCGCCAGAGAAGTGTTTCTTTCAAAATCACTACAAATCGCAGTCCTGACTTTTTGCAACTCTAGCTATACAAATCGCCAAATGTATGAAGCTGCACTATTGCAAACTCGCCCGAATCAACACGCTGCTTTCTATAGGTGAGATTAGCAAACACATCACTGTTACACTGCAGGGGAATGTTAATATAACAGGAGGCACAATGGAGGTTTCAATAAAGCATTTTTTTATGTTGTAGAGGGTTAAAAATGATTTTCTTACGGACTACAATTTATTGTAAGAATAAATTAGTGGTCCAAATGTAATTTTAGATTATATGTAAGTTTTTTTTAATTATTTTTATTTTATTACAGTGGCTTATGATTTCATCACCAGGGCCAATGATTATATTTGTATGATGTGGCACCACTTATACTCTTATAACAATATTTCCAGATGGGATCACCATTTAAATGACATTTTTGTTGCACTACAAAACGCTGCATCTTATAGGCGTGATTATCAAACACATCAGTCATTGGTCTATGCAGTCTAATGAGGACTATAAAAAGGGACCCAAATGCCCATTACTCTGAGGGTGCTAGAAGATGGGAGGAAAAGTCTTGTTGGGTGTTTTGGAGCAACATCTGGTTTTGGAGGCAGCAGGGAGAGAGGACTATCCCCAGCACCAGGCTGAGTAGACCACGTGGGTTTTTGTTTTGTGTGTTTGGTGTGTTTAAGTGCGGTTGCAATCATCTACATGTATTTATGTTTAATTGTAAGTGATTCTGGATATGGGTGTCAGTCCTGGTGTATGACACCTCTGTCATAGAGTGGTATTACCTTTGGCGTTTAGAAGACTCCACATTCATGTGCCTTGATACTTCTGGCGGTGTGCTTCTTTATGCCCCAGGTAAGGTGGCGGATATGGTGTTGTGGTGTTGTGTGCTCCATAATTTGCCCCTAAACCAAACTATTCCACTGAAACCAGCATTATACAGTAGCGAACCAGGTGAGCTTATTCCTGCAGCTGATGTTCAAATTACAGTGTGGGGGGGAGCGGCAGGTCATAGAAAGGATCATCCAGACTTATTTTTCAGGTGAGAATGGTTTTCAAGTAAGTGTAATGGTTGTATAAGTACCTGGGCCTGATTCATTAGTGATCCTATCTGCCGTTTTTTGCTTATCTTAAGCAAATCCACTCTGCGCATTCCCAGAAAAGGGAGATAAGAAGCAAAATCCACTGTGTAAAGCTAGGTACATACTACAGAATTTTCCACCAACTTTTTATGCTGATCGATTTTACATGCGATCGATGGTCCGATTGCTCGGTCCATGGACTGCATACACATTAGCCTTGTTTAGGACGATAAAGGGAAGTGCGGACGTCCCTTTAGCGACTTTTCACAGCCATGTTGTCGTGAGCAATGATTGTAATTTCGTACTCACTGTCGTGGATCGGTCGGAAACTTATACACACTACACAGCGGAAAGGAGATTGGAAATAAAATATTAAACTGTAAGACCAACCAAATGAGGCGACAATCGTCCATTTGGGCAGATTTTCGACCATTGTGTCACTACACACACTGACCCGACTTTCAAACGAGCGGTCGTATGTCGGCTGGTTGAGCCAATTATTGGACAAAAACCCTGTAGTGTGTACCCAGCTTAAGTGAATAATTTCTTAAGTTAAGATGAAAATCCATTTTAACTTCACTCTTATCTCCCTGTTTCTTCTTAAAATAAGCATCTTAACTTTTGCACAAGATAAGATCACTAATGAATCAGGCCCCTTGTTTTTAATTATTACCTATTATTGTATAACCAACATCATTATGAACATCATATGCAAACACCATTAACTTTATTTTATGGGTATATGTATGTTTGTTGCAATAACCATTTAGGCATTATTGAATGATTAAAACAATATAATAAGTGTATCCAAATTATCCAAGTAAAGAACAACAGTGTGCATAAAGAAAAAAATGTATTTCCTAACTAAATTTAAATAAACAGAAAAGACAGTCTGCGTTGTTAAATAAAAAAAAAAGGCACTTTGCCAGAAATGCAAAACGAATATTTTTTTTTCTTTTCCGCGGGTTCTGGTGACTTGGCGCAGCTGGTGAATGGCCGTCTGCCACCCCTGATCCTCCCACTGCTATGCACAGGAGTAGTGGGTAATGACGGGCTTGGGGTAGTGGTTTTGCTGCTACCACCTGAAAATGGGGGCACCAGTAGACGTGCTATTATTTGGCCACAAATAGAATTTAAATTTGACGACAGCTGACAGAACAGCCCCTGTAAAGTTATTGATGTCACTGTTCATTTGCACCAATGTATTGTCAGTTCTCTCCATGTTGGTACATAATCGCATTTGATTTTCCTGTATATTCCTCAGATAGCTAAAACCTTTCATAAGCTGCCTTTGGATCCTGCTGGTGGAAAGCAACCAAATTCTCCTGCACCTCACTAAACTGGTGTAAGAATTCAGCCAAATTAGGGACAGATGTCTGTTGTCCTTGGCTTGGTGGTGCATTTTCAGGAGAGGCGGGTGGTGCAGACTCAGCACTCTGCGGCACTTCAGTGACGTCCGACACACTTTCCAGAGTGATGTTCACCTTGGACGTCTGGTGCATCCATATTCTCTGTGTCTCCAACTGTGCCACTTGGGATTCTTGGGCTTCCTTTGAAAATAAAAAAAACCTCATTATCATTATATCATAACCATCATAACCATTATCTGTACAAAAGCAGTTATAGGTGATTTTCATTACAGGCAAATGATTCATAGCATTTTTACACCCTCTCAACCCCTTTCCCCGCACCACTACAACATAGGCGGATTTACCTTCTAAGGAGTCATACTCCTCCTGGGTAGCGGCTGCTTGCGCTGGGGGTGTGTGCTTTTTGGTGGAGGCTGTGTGTACAAAAAGGTGAAATGTTTGATATTATATTTTTCTTGTGCAAAAAAAACATTTAAAAAGAAAACAAACATCTTTTACAAATGCTCAGACTTCTGTTTGCAACGTGCAGAAAAATCAACATTTATATGCTGCAGGATTACTGTTTGAACATTTGCACCGTTACACAGTACTCACCAGCTTTTGGATGATACACAGGTCTGTCAGTGTCCCGCACATTAATTCCCTGGAGGAGCCTCTTCCTCCAGCTCCTCCTCACCTCCTCGCTCCCCTCTCTCCTCCTCACCACTCTCCCTAGCCTCCTCACCTCTCCTGCCTCTCACCATGCTAACAGACGTACACACACGGGAAAGACAAAACAATTAGACTGACAAATAAAACACATGGGAAATACAAAACAAACAAACAAATACACTCACAGACCAAGGACAGGGGAAATACAGAAAGCAGCAAAATTAAAAAAAACACCAAAAAAATTAATATTAATCAAGACACAGACAATAGGACAAACAAAGGTAAGTAAACAAAATAATAATGGAAAAATTCACAAAGCTCCCTTTCCATACTCCTTAACACAAACTAACCTCTATCCTACACTGTCACCTGCTCTCTCTGCTCCTGAAACCCCTATCAACTTAAATAAGGAAGTAGTTTGTTAAGCAAAACTTGCAACTAATCCGAAAGGAATATTAGTTTGAAAATGGCAATTTTCAGCTAAACACGGGCGAGTGTAAATAAAAATGATGAGCGATTTTGAAGCTCAAACTAAAAATATGACGACTTAAGGACTCAAATCGACGGTTATCTCTCGCGATTTGTAGCTATTTTTAAATCGCTGAAAAAAAATGCAGCTTGATACATTTACCCCCAGGAATGCTTCAACCACAAGAGATGTTCTTCTCTGTTCTTTTGTATGCCAGTTTTATCTTGCTGTTGCAAAATGTACATTTCAGAAAGCTTCTATATTCCAGTATTTTATGTTTTATTTCAACAAACCTATATTATGTTTATTTTATTGTTTTGTATATTAGGAGCAATCTATGATTTTTTTAGTTTTTTCCTAGCACTTTTGTAGGTCTGTTGAGAATACGACAGTCACATTCTCCACTTCTTTTATCCCACTTATAACCATGACACACTCTGCCCTTAACCACCAGAACAAGTTAATTCATAGTGACATCTGTGCTTTACAGCATGTTGTATATAATTACCAGTTCTCTAGCTGAAGATTTATCATCTAAATTCCTAATGTAAAATAGCACAAAGTCTTTCAGTGCTTGCATTCCCATTAGGACCATCTATTAGAACATGTTATTTCAAATGTATAGAGAAGTATTCAAAATGAATAAGCTATATATATTATGTTATAGTTTATTAATGTATTAGTTTACACTACAAATAGCGCAAATGGTTTCAGTAAAAAGTAAAAGAAGATAAACTCTTTCATTAAAAAGAAAAACAATCTTTAGCAAAGAAATGTGTAAAGTGCAGCTAATTTTCATGGTTATAAGAGTCACAGTGATGATGGTAGGTTAGTGCTTTTACATCTGAGCTATGTGAACTTCACTTATTGATTGCTAATTCTATATTAAGTATACTAATGACTGTCTATTACCAGAATTAAATACCAGTAGTACATTTAGTCCAAAGTGAAATTAGTGGCACGACTCACATGCAAAAGGTCCTTTATATTTATCAAATAATTCTTTCAAGTCAATACTCCACACAGATCCTCAACAGCACATTTACAGGTGCAGCCCAATGCCATATACCCTGCTGTAAGTCAGGGAAAACCGAACATTGTAGAAAAAATGGCGCCCTCTAGTGCAGTATATCCGCAAGTCCAAATTAGTGTAAAAATATATAGTGTACATATAGCCCTGTACCAACATAAAAGAATCAAGGAATCTTATATGATACAATTTGCATTATATTCACTATATATATTTGCACTAATTGAGATTTGCTGATATACTGCCCTAGAATTCACCTTTCTATCTTTTTACCCCAATAGCATATTTTTACTGATTATGTGTGTATTCTTGATTGCTTAGTGTACATAGTATGTATTTGAAATTGGAAATAATTAGTAACTTTTGCAACACTTCTACTGTGGATATGGGGGGCAATGGGGGTTCTCTCCGTGCAAAATATGACTGGCAATGAGATCATCACTGTGCAATCTATAACTGGCCATCAGGGCATCACTGTGCAATGTATAGCTGGCCATGAGGACATCACTGTGCAATGTATAGCTGGCCATCAGGACATCACTGTACAATGTATAGCTGGCCATCAGGGCATCACTGTGCAATGTATAACTGGCCATCAGGGCATCACTGTGCAATGTATAGCTGGCCATGAGGACATCACTGTGCAATGTATAGCTGGCCATCAGGACATCACTGTACAATGTATAGCTGGCCATGAGATCATCACTGTGCAATGTATAGCTGGCCATGAGGACATCACTGTACAATGTATAGCTGGCCATGAGATCATCACTGTGCAATGTATAGCTGGCCATGAGGACATCACTGTGCAATGTATAGCTGGCCATGAGATCATCACTGTGCAATGTATAGCTGGCCATGAGGACATCACTGTGCAATGTATAGCTGGCCATGAGGACATCACTGTGCAATGTATAGCTGGCCATGAGGACATCACTGTGCAATGTATAGCTGGCCATGAGGACATCACTCTGCAATGTATACCTGGCCATGAGATCATCACTGTGCAATGTATAGCTGGCCATGAGGACATCACTGTGCAATGTATAGCTGGCCATGAGGACATCACTGTACAATGTATAGCTGGCCATGAGGACATCACTGTGCAATGTATAGCTGGCCATGAGATCATCACTGTGCAATGTATAGCTGGCCATGAGGACATCACTGTGCAATGTATAGCTGGCCATGAAATCATCACTGTGCAATGTATAGCTGGCCATGAGGACATCACTGTACAATGTATAGCTGGCCATGAGATCATCACTGTGCAATGTATAGCTGGCCATGAGGACATCACTGTGCAAT
The DNA here is from genome assembly GCF_038048845.1 of Mixophyes fleayi. Taxonomy (NCBI): domain Eukaryota; kingdom Metazoa; phylum Chordata; class Amphibia; order Anura; family Limnodynastidae; genus Mixophyes; species Mixophyes fleayi. The sequence continues at coordinate 73,000,280 of NC_134405.1, forward strand.
GTATACCTGGCCATAAGGACATCACTGTGCAATGTATAGCTGGCAATGAGGACATCACTGTGCAATGTATAGCTGGCCATGAGGACATCACTGTGCAATGTATAGCTGGCCATGAGGACATCACTGTACAATGTATAGCTGGCCATGAGGACATCACTGTGCAATGTATAGCTGGCCATGAGGACATCACTGTGCAATGTATAGCTGGCCATGAGGACATCACTGTACAATGTATAGCTGGCCATGAGGACATCACTGTGCAATGTATAGCTGGCCATGAGGACATCACTGTACAATGTATAGCTGGCCATGAGGACATCACTGTGCAATGTATAGCTGGCCATGAGGACATCACTGTGCAATGTATAGCTGGCCATGAGGACATCACTGTACAATGTATAGCTGGCCATGAGGACATCACTGTGCAATGTATAGCTGGCCATGAGGACATCACTGTACAATGTATAGCTGGCCATGAGGACATCACTGTGCAATGTATAGCTGGCCATGAGGACATCACTGTGCAATGTATAGCTGGCCATGAGGACATCACTGTGCAATGTATGGCTGCCCATGAGGTTACTAGTTTACTTCATAACTGTCAGTGGAGCTATCTCTCTGCAGTGTGTAACTAACAAAGGGGATATCAATGCTCAATGTATATCTGGTATCTCTGTGCAATGTATAACTGGCACAGGGGGCATCACTGTGTTATATATGGCTAGCAATGGATGTTATAGATTTGGTAATTTTCCAACAATGGTATTCAGCCCAAACAATCTTCTTGAAAGATTAAGCTATCAATTAATAGATTTAATTTGTTGGGCAAAAGAAAAATTCTGGTCAACCAATGACTCTCAATGGAGTGTTTGTGAGGGGTCATTATTTCGCCTATCATGTATGTGATCAAATAAGGCACATACAGTGATTTGATGATTGGGCGGAGCTACCAGAGGTGCCGTTAGAAATATAAAAAATATAATTGATACATTGCATACAGATAGGCACAATTTCTTTTAACTAGCACCACACTGATACCTAGTGCATACCTGTCATATAGCTCTGGGTTACATTTGCATCAAGGGCAAGCACAGGATTCTATCTTTGTTTAATTGCTACATATGTATAGAATTACTGCCATTCATGTTCATTGCATTTTGTCCTATGGGGCAAGGTGGCAGAAATACCCCTGCATTCATTACAGGAACATATAAATGTCTGAAACATAAAGTTTACAATCTATATTCACCTTATTCTGATATATATAAATATATATATATCCACACACACACATACACACACACACACACACACACACACATAGACATACACACACACACACATATACACACACACAGATATACACCCACACATACACAGACACACACATACATACATACATACATACATACAAACACACACACATACATAGACACAGACATACACGCACATATACACATACACACACATACATACATACATACAAACACATACACACACACACATACATAGAAACAGACATACACGCACATATACACATACATACACACATACATACATACATACATACATACATACATACATACATACATAAATACATACATACATACATACATACACACACACACGCGCGCGCACACACACACACATACATAAACACAGACATACACATACACATACACACACATACATACATACATACATACATACATACAAACACACACACATGCACAAACATATTACCAATGTTTCCTATCTAATAGATAGAAGTAGCACTGTCTCTTATATCATCTGAGATGGGGGTTTTTTTCTGTAAAAAAGGTTAATTACAACTTTACATGTAATCATAAATAATTATAGTCTGTATTTACTTTGGTGATGTTATCGCTACACATTGCAAACTCTGTCCGTTTATAATTTATTAGGGAACAAAAGAGCACAATTACATTGAGTGTTCATGTTTCTTTCCCTGCATATTAATGTTCATATTGCAACATATAAGCGGAGGTGTGGCAGAGAAGGAGTTAACCCCTGCTGTCCTTGACCCCGGCACATATATGCAGATGAGTTATTATGATGAGAGATGAGGTCGTCACATCTCTGAGAGTGCTGTAATTGCCAAGTGTGTTTGTGTCCCAAACAAATCTGAGAATTAATATCATCAGAGAGGAGGAAATGAGAAGATTGCGTAGAGCGGTACAAGACGTGATTGCTGGGATTATTAAAACTAATTTGTTTCATCTTCTACATAATGTATCTCTGCTTTACTCGCCTCTAACAGTAGAAGAATTGCAGACTTATAAACCTAACCCTTTCATTGCTGCACTGAGATGCAGCGGATAGTGAATTGTTTTACAGATTCAGGACAGATCCAGGGCCCTGAGCACTCACACTAAGGAAAATGCAACATGTGACATGTCATGTGATCATGCTGGATGTGATGCATGACAATGTCTCCTCAGGACAATTATAATTTTAACAGGAATATCCAGGGCACCCATGCAGGGCCTGATAAAGGGTTCAGGTCGCCCTAGGTTAATACCTCCTCCTCTTCCATGCCAGTCTAATACGCAGTAGCGCCACCTCCTCTTCCATTCTAGGCTAATACGCTAGTAGCACCACCTCCTCTTCCATGCCAGGCTAATACGCTAGTAGCGCCACCTCCTCTTCCATTCCAGGCTAATACGCTAGTAGCGCCACCTCCTCTTCCATTCCAGGCTAATACGCTAGTAGCGCCACCTCCTCTACCATGCCAGGCTAATACGCTAGTAGCACCACCTCCTCTTCCATTCCAGGCTAATACGCTAGTAGCACCACCTCCTCTTCCATGCCAGGCTAATACGCTAGTAGCGCCACCTCCTCTTCCATTCCAGGCTAATACGCTAGTAGCGCCACCTCCTCTTCCATGAAAGGCTAATACGCTAGTAGCACCACCTCCTCTTCCATTCCAGGCTAATACGCTAGTAGCGCCACCTCCTCTTCCATGAAAGGCTAATACGCTAGTAGCACCACCTCCTCTTTCATTCCAGGCTAATACGCTAGTAGCGCCACCTCCTCTTCCATTCCAGGCTAATACACAGCAGCGCCACCTCCTCTTCCATGCCAGGCTAATATGCTAGTAGCACCACCTCCTCTTCCATGCCAGGCTAATACGCTAGTAGCGCCACCTCCTCTGCCATTCCAGGCTAATACGCTAGTAGCGCCACCTCCTCTTCCATGCCAGGCTAATACGCTAGTAGCGCCACCTCCTCTTCCATTCCAGGCTAATACGCTAGTAGCACCACCTCCTCTTCCATTCCAGGCTAATATGCTAGTAGCGCCACCTCCTCTTCCATTCCAGGCTAATACGCTAGTAGCGCCACCTCCTCTTCCATTCCAGGCTAATACGCTAGTAGCGCCACCTCCTCTTCCATGCCAGTCTAATACGCTAGTAGCGCCACCTCCTCTTCCATGCCAGTCTAATACACAGTAGCGCCACCCCCTATTCCATTCCAGGCTAATACGCTAGTAGCGCCACCTCCTCTTCCATTCCAGGCTAATACGCTAGTAGCGCCACATCCTCTTCCATGCCAGGCTAATAAGCTATTAGCGCCACCTCCTCGTCCATGCCAGGCTAATACGCAGTAGCGTCACCACCTCTTCCATGCCAGGCTAATACTCAGTAGCGCCACCTCTTCTTCCATGCCAGGCTAATACGCTAGTAGCGCCACCTCCTCTTCCATGCCAGGCTAATACGCAGTAGCATCACCACCTCTTCCATGCCAGGCTAATACTCAGTAGCGCCACCTCTTCTTCCATGCCAGGCTAATACGCTAGTAGCGCCACCTCCTCTTCCATGGCAGGCTAATGCGCAGTAGCGCCACCTCTTCTTCCATGCCAGGCTAATACTCAGTAGCGCCACCTCTTCTTCCATGCCAGGCTAATACGCTAGTAGCGCCACCTCCTCTTCCATGCCAGGCTAATACGCAGTAGTTGAAAACAAACCCATCCTTAATTTAAAATCCGACTTCCTTCGCCCCCCTATCAATGTTTATTTTCCTGTGTTTTAGAAACTCAGCTCCAATCTTTCCTTACATGTTTCTGCATTGTTTAGATGGGTGACGATCGCCAGCTTGTATTTGACCTAAACCTAGAAATGTATTTATTTATCTATGGCTGTAATAGTGATAGATCAATTTATTAAAACATGGAGAGACATGAAGATTTACACACTACACTCCCTATGGATAGTATTCAGCTAAGCCACTCCAAAATAGATTATTGTACAGTTAAAGAGGTTTATTGGGGCATTGAGAATCACTTTGGGAGTTAAACAATGAAAACAAGCCCTCCCTTACTTTCCTATAACCTATAAGTCGTATGCACTATAAGTGACAAACACTCTAATGTGTAAGCATTATTAGATCTACCAACAAGGTAAATACCTCTAGTTTAGACTTTTGCATTAAGAAAGGTAGAAATTCAACAAAACTAGAAATTCCCATTTGAGTGGAGGTCCATAACTTAAACATATAATTGCAGAATATTACTTATATGTCTTCCAGCAAACCACCCAAACCTTTGCGTCTCCCTATGCTTGCCGTGCAAAGGGAACAAACTATAAACAAGAAAGACTGTCTGTGCAGGAGTGAGACTATCCCCCCAATGTCCCCCACTTATGCACAAAGTATAGAATTCCACCCAAAGGTGAATTTTCAAGTGGGTGGAATTAGCCCTTATTCCTGTCTTGTTGTTGCCCCTGAAATGTGCTTCCTCATGTTGGCTCATTACTGACATACCCTTTCTACTGTCTTGTCCTCACGTCTTTTCAATGTATACATTGAGGCTATGGAAACATCTCACCTGGGGTATCTCCATGATAGATTGCAGAGAGCAGACTGAGACGGAGCATTGAAAACCACACAACGAATCATTTCAGTCTGCAACAGCAAATGGATTATAGAGAGAGCTCTGCACTTAGGAGAGGAGCTTTCTTTTATGGAGCTTATATGAGTATAAAATAGATAAATTACTGTGAGCTGTTTGAACATTTGGACCTGTTATAGGTGAAAGTGTAGAAGGAATATCATAGAATACATTGACAATGGCATGTGAGAGAGACAGTACAGTGGATAGGAATTATTAGAAAATGTTACATAGAATTGTGGCGTAATAAAAGCTTTTTAGTTTAACATATGTCCAACTAAAATATATAAATCTGTTTATATATGCAGCATTCCTGAAATAAAACATTATGTTCAATGTCCCAGCATAAACCGATGTAGGTAATATCTTCCCATACTATTTTGAGGTAATGTCCCCTCTAGTTAACCCATGAGCAATAATGTAAATAAATTAAACTGAATTATTTTCCTGGTGAAATAATATTTACCACACCAAGGGTATTATGAAAGAAGATTTGTGACATCAGCACATGTATCCCAAGTCCGCCAAAACAAATTTTCATGGTTAGTAATTAAAGTGTAACAAAAAAATAAAAACTTTATGTTAAAAACCAAAAGCAGATATGCAAAGTACGATAAAAAGCACAATCACTGTTAGTAGGACAGAAAATAATTTTTAGGCATTATTAAATAGGATGTAACTATGATTCCACAACTAATGATCTGTTACATTATGTTCTGTAGCGTAAATCTGCTTGTATTAAGATAAAGCCGTATGGTTGTAAAATAATTACAGTAATTTCATAAATGAATATATTGGGCATGTAGACATTGCCATCTTGTGGGAAATCTTAGTACTGCAGTTAATAGAAGTGATTCCAATCTGCAAAGACAAAAATTACTTCTCTTCAGCATTAAATAATTAGGGATCCCACTTTTCCAAGAGCAGTTCCCATTTTTCAGCAAAAAATCATGAACTAGTAATAGCTAATATTCCCAAAATTCAAATGCACACAAACACCAGGACAAGTGGTTGTAGGTTCCAAAAATGTTTTAACTTATTTGGAAGTCAAAAGGAAATATAAGGTCTGAGTTAGGGTTAGGTCACATGGGTGTCACAATTTTTTGTTTACAATTATGGGAGCCCTTGAAATAATACAATTAAGGGCTAGTTAAGAAAAGACCTTTTAGTGGCATGATTACTTCTGCTGATGCAATAGAGTTTGAATACGTTTAGCTAATTTTTCATCCATAACTGTTTATCGAGAGGAATATTAAATTGACTTCACAAATATATTCATGAAAGCTGCGGTGGTATTGCCTATTTGCTTAGTTGACAATGAGCCCTAATTACCTGTCTCTGGAGATGTCCCTATTTTTCAATATTGACTAAATACACATTGAAATTCCAGTTTTTCTCCATGTTAGATACAATTTTTACCATATATTTCTTATTCTATTGGTTTTATAAGATGAGTAAGAATATTAAAGGTGAAAAAAAAGTTTGTTAGATTCAAATTTTGTAAGCAGGGCATTATGGGGATTGTAGTGCTCCAAGTTTCATCGAGATTATGTTGAGCATGAAATGCTTTGATGCATCGGTATAACAGCTAAGTTAGTGTTGGGCAACAGGCAACTCTCTGGGCTAAATTTACTAAGCTGCGGGTTTGAAAAAGTGGGGATGTTGCCTATAGCAACCAATCAGATTCTAACTGTCATGTTGTAGAAGGTACTAAATAAATAAAAGCTAGAATCTGATTGGTTGCTATAGGCAACATCCAAACTTTTTCAAACCCGCAGCTTAGTAAATCTAGCCCTCTGAGTCTTCCCTACTTTGTTTTCAGATTTGTTTGTTATAGCTTGTAACACTTGTAACAATGCCTGCTATGTCCTTACAGATAGGTGTCCCTTTCTTTGATTAAATATTTTATATTAACTTATTACAATATTAAGGGTACTGTGCGGCCCTTTGGAAGGTTAGTGACCTGAGTGTGTCTTGTTGCCCATCACTGAGCTAAAGCAATCTCCACAATGACATCATCTCTGTACAGCGGGGTCTTGTCTGCTGGAGTATCGGAGGCCCCCAGCTCGCTCTGTGACCTCCCCCTCTGCTTGTGACTGTGTCACAACCACTTGCATTTTTTTTTTTTCTATCTCCCTAAATGTGATGCTGCCCAGAGGCATGATGGGATACATTCTGAAAGTCAATGCCCCAAAACCAAATTGTAATCTGGGCAGTGACAGACCTTTGGCATCAGCAGTCATTTCTCACACTGCCCGAATCTATTGTCACCAGGCTCCCAGCAAGTCCCTGCTCTTTACGCCCAGAGCATCCAAACTATCTCTGCCAGTGTGTGGAGTATCTATTGCTCTCTACAGCAGACACTGAGAGGTAAGTGATCAAGGTACATATAGCATATTTAATAGTGCAGGTTTTCTAAATGTAGGATTGCTATATATCTATTTATTTATGTAGGAATTCCAGTAGAGTTGGGAGATTTAAACGTCAAACGTTATTGCACACTGTTTTGTGAGAGACTTATATGAGGCCAAACAGGCAGTAATGACAAGGCGATGTAATTTAAACATATTGGTTACTATTATCCTGGTCACTGGAGATTGCTGCAAAGGTCTTATAACATTCATGGGATAACCAAGTGGGAATATTTTTTTTATGTACTCTGTAACAGAACATTTTATAGCAATGAAACAATAAAACGAAATGACCTGTTCTTTGAGAATAATGCTCTTTCATAGCAATGGTACACATGCAGAGGAAAGGACAGGAAGAGAGCTTCTGTAAGAAATTGTGTGCTGGAACCCTGTTTAGTTTAGTATTGCAGATGTTTGGTAACTGCTGGGTCACAGCGAGTGCACTGTGTTCTGCTTCTACTACTGGCTTCTACATATAATAATCTGAAACTTATCTATGTATGAAAAGTAAATGCGATGCACTATTGGAGGAAATATAAGGTCCAGTACAGTACCAGTATAATAGAAATCAGTAAATGCTTTAAAGCTGTAATGTGACTTTTCTTAATTGTGCCGACAATTCAGTATCTCAGGACTGGGTCATCACCGTCACCCAGATAAACTGTGTTTAGCTCATTATTATGTATGTGTATCGGTTATATTAAAACATTTGCTATACATCCTACACTAAGTAACCTGTCTCCTTCCCTATTTTCTGAGACCGTAAGGGGCTAGTCTTGGTGTAAGAGCCTGCACTCTACACTGGCGGAACCCTAGGGATTTCAGGGATCATACCAAAATACCATTTCAATTATTTATTTGGTACGCGGACATGCACTTGTTAATTTACACTGCACTAATTCTGTGCTAATATATTTTACCATTGGGTGCCTCTCCCGCTACATTTTGTGCAGATTGTAACACCTGCAAAACCTGCTGCAATAAAGATGGCAGCCACCGCGATCTGAGAACAAAGTGAGTTTTATTTATTTTTCACGTGTGTTTTATGTTACACGGCTATTAAGGTTTTATTTTTACCATAAATTTCCTCACCCTGCCTAACTACTTGTACCTCTGTTTAATATGGTGTTTCTTATCTCTTGTTTTACTGTCCTTCTCATTGTCCCCTATAGATGAAACGGGTTCTCTGATTAAATATGCGGCTTTTATTCTATGTTTATGTTGTGTTCCGCTTAAGTATACTGTACATGGTGGAAACGCAGCATGATGACTGAAAAATGAATGGAAGGGGGATTTGAGAGGGAAAGTATGAGGGAGAAAGAGCAAGAAAGTAAGCACGCTGTGGTAAATAGTGACTGAAGATCAGAAAACACCGTGGTGTGACTCCATTAAGCATCCATTATTATCAAGCCATTATGCATTGAACTCTGGTAGGGCAAAATATACTACTAATAGCTGTATATATATTGTTAATAATCACAGATCAACATTTTTTAAACATAAACCTAATTTCTATTCTTACATAAGAAATCGTGACAGGAATTGTGGCTGAATCTAAATTAAAAGACACAGTTTTAGATGTATTTTGGTCCTCATTCAATGCCAATAGCCAGCTGGGATTGCCTCAGAATGTAAGCAGTGCATAATTGGTGATAATATGTTACTAAATATGCTCTATATTATAGAAAAATACTACTTTTATTCTATGACATTGGTGGTAAAAGTGGGAACATATTTAGAGAACATGTAAAATATATTTGTCTTAATTTACCACCAATTTACTTAAATTCTGCGTCTGCCATTTTTGCAAAATACACCCCTGTGAGCTTAGGGTGAGAGACTTGCTGTATAGTCAAATAAACTTGGGACATTCTGTTTATTAAAAAAATACCTGGAGTACGAGGCTTGCAGAGTGTAATAATGCACTTTGTTCGAGGAGTTGCTGTGTTTCCTAATGAAAAGTTAAAATAGAAAATGATCCAGTGTGGAAATGAGATTATAATGGAGGGTTCAGTAGACGATCAGACATAATAAAAGTGTGTGCAGTGGGGACCCATGATTTGAGCACCACCCGAGGCTGATGGTAGTTTAATCCGCCACTACCCCAATGTGGACCTTCATCTACTGACTATTACTGGTAGATTCAGGAATGGTCCTCTCTCATGTTATATCTCTCTATTTCCACTGAGCCTTTTATAATCCCAATGCATCAGGAATGGGATTCCATGACAACAAAAACGCAGATAGAAAACAAGCGGCTCTCCATTGTTGATTGTGTATGCTGAGACTTGTAGTTCCCCAATCACCGGAAAGCTGCAGGCTGCCAGTCTCTGATAAGCAGTTTATAGGAGACTCATGGGAGCTCTAGTTATTTCACACCAAACTGCTGTTTCTGGTTTTCTAACCTGGCATGACCATTCTGAAAGTCATCCAGTAGTAGTTTTATACTTAACAGAAATACTTAAAGTAATCATTGATGTTCACCTTCTTCCAGATTGGATTGTTCCATGTTCCTACTAGTTCAATAGGAATGTGAATTTTCTGTCAATGAAACATAGCTTGACTGCAATTTTGCAAATAAGAGCATGTGATGTCCGGCACAGAGAGCGCCCTCTAAAGTCACCCTCAGGGACATTGATTGAGGTGTCAGAGCAACTCACCATTATATCCCAGCAGCCATGGGTGAAGGTCAATATACATTTCCAGAAACTAATTACCAATCATGTTAAAAATAAATAAATAACCAGGTCACCGGGGTGGAATCTGCATTGATCTTTGTGATATTACGTTCTTGTATTTAGATGTCTGTACTTCCTGTATCCTAGGGTACAGAAGAAAAAATCTATACAGTCATATGCTTTTGTTTGATAACCCAGTTATGTTTGTTGTGGGAAGCCTAGCTGCGATAGAAGCCAAGCGCACTGCTGAGTTTATTTTTAGCTGGGCCAAAAAGATGCCCTTTTTGCGTGCACACCAATGTGTGCCTTCACACTTGTGTGTTTTTTTGTGTATTTTAAGTAAGACGCAATGGATTGGTTTCAGGCCTTCCATCACAAACACCTGCAATTTCAATAAGGGTGGGTACACTTTCATATCCACTACATATATGTTGCTGTTTCTATTAGTGCTACCCGTTTTGTGTTTTGCTATCTAGATTTTTGGTGGGGGTTAGCATATCCCCATTTGGGTTTAACTGTTTATGTTTGTACATATATGGGGGCAATAAAGTAAATTAACTAAGAAAAGGGGCAGGAATGAGTTAACCCTTAGTCGGCTGAGTAGACAGGAAAAAGTTGACACTTCCGCGTGTTATAGATTGTGAAGTCTCCTTCCTTCGCTGTTTTTGAGCAACTCCCAAGATTTCACTGCAACAAATAAACAGATAACATGGGTGTTAGGAACCCCTCCAGCCGGCACAACACAACCCGGAGTCTACTCTGCCAGTCAGGTGTTCACTGGAGCCCCTGATGGTGGGGACAGACTGGGCTGCAGACTGACAGAGGGTCGTGAAGTGTGTACCGGCTGGGGAGAACCCAGGCAAGAAGAGTCAGGTCCACGCAGAGGTCAAAGGTCGGCAGCAGGTAACAGTAACAATGAACAAGCTGAGGTCAGAGGTCACAGGCAAAGTAGCAGAACGAGTAAACGCGCCAAGGATCAGGGTCACAGGAAACACAAGCGAAGTCAAATACGAAGCCAAGGGTCATACACGGGAAGTCAAAACATAGATACAGGAAACAGGAACTGGAACAAGCAGGTCAGCAGACTGGAGCACAGAAGCTATAACCGGCAATGAGGCAGCAGACCTCATTGCCTTAAATACCAGTGGCCACCAATCAGAGCCTAGCTCTGAATTAGACACAGCCCCCAGCATAATTAATAGGCTGCATTAATTAGCCCACAGGCTAGAACATATGGTGAGCGCTGCGCCCGGCTTCCTCTCATTGCCGGGACGCAGCGCTGAAGCGTCTTCTCATTGCCCCGGCAACGGCCGGGTCAGGGCCGGAAGTGACGTCCCGGTCGCCATAGCGATGGCCGGGACGCAGGTGAGTGAGTCGCGGCGGCTGGGCACCGCCGCGGCTCGTAACAGTACCCCCCCCTTGAGGAGGGGTCGAGGGACCCCGACATCCAGGTTTTCTTGGGAACCTCCTGAAGAATTCCTTCAATTGTTTAGGGGCATGGAGTTGTCTTCGCGGAACCCAAGATCGCTCTTCTAACCCGCGGTTCCTCCACTGCACCAGGAAGTGCACCTGTCCTTGCACTTTTTTGGAATCTAAAATCCTTTGAACCACATATCTTAGTGGCTTACTCGAACTTCCCCCAGGCACAGTTGAGGATTGGCTAGGATACAATACCGGCTTCAACAATGAACAATGAAATGTGTTCGGAATTTTTAGTGAACTAGAAATCTTCAATCTAAAAGCTACCGGATTGATCTGTTTGGTAATCATGAACGGCCCAATAAATTTAGGCCCTAGTTTTTTACAAGGCTGTCTGAGCCTAAGATTTCTAGTTGATAGCCATACTTTCTGGCCCACTTTGAATGGGCAGGTGGTACGGTGGCGATCCGAAAAATTTTTGGCCGACAATGAGGATTTTTTCAAGGAGGACTGAACTTTCCCCCAAATTACTTTCAGATCAGCAGCTGTGGAATGAATCTCCGGAATACCAGCAGATTTGAGAGAGTACAGAGAATTAGACCTGGGATGGAAACCGAAGTTACAGTAGAACGGGGAAGTTTGAGTAGATGAGTGAGATGAGTTATTGTAGGCAAACTCTGCCCAAGGCAGCAAAGATGACCAGTTGTCATGGAATTCTGAGGAATAACATCGGAGGAACTGTTCAAGTGCTTGTTTAACCCTTTCAGTTTGCCCGTTAGACTGAGGGTGGTATGCAGATGACAGACTGATCCGGATTCCGAGGAGGGTGCAGAAGGATTTCCAGAATTGTGCTATGAATTGTGAACCACGATCAGAAACAATATCGGACGGAAGTCCATGGAGCCGGAAAACATGTTGTATGAAGAGAATGGCCAGATCTCGAGCTGTAGGAAGCCTGGTTAATGGGATGAAATGTGCCATTTTACTGAAACGGTCCACCACAACCCAAATAGTATTATGTCCTGCAGAAGGTGGCAAATCAACAATAAAATCCATTGACAAATGTGTCCAAGGTTTTGCAGGAATGGGCAATGGAAGCAATTGACCCACCGGGCGAGTCCTGGGGACTTTGTTCCTGGCACAAATTTCACACGAGAGGACATGACTCTTGACGTCAGCGGACAAGGATGGCCACCAGACCGTACGGGAAAGGATCTCCAGCGTCTTATAAACTCCAGGGTGTCCAGCAGACCTACTATTATGCGCCTCTGCAAGAACCGCCTTCCTTAGTTGGACTGGCACAAAAAGACGTTGTTCCGGAGTAGTATCAGGGGCTAATTTCTGGAATCTCTGAAGTGTGATACTCAAATCTTGGGTTAATCCAACATGGATTATGGAAGGAGGAATAATAGGCTCTGGGTTCGAAACTGGAACGTGGTGTGCCAAGAAACTTCTGGACAGAGCATCTGCCCGGACATTTTTGGAACCCGGTCGATAGGTGATCAGGAAATTGAACCGGGTAAAGAATAATGACCAACGGGCCTGTCTGGGATTTAGACGTTTGGCCGATTGTATATATTGCAAGTTCTTGTGGTCGGTAATGACAGAGATCTGATGTGGAGCACCCGCCAGCAAATGTCGCCACTCCTCGAAGGCCCATTTGATTGCCAACAGTTCCCTATTCCCGACATCATAGTTGGCTTCTGCTGAAGAGAACTGGCGGGAGAAATAGGCACACGGGTGTAGACGATTAGTATGAGGGTCCTTCTGTGATAGTATAGCCCCAGCACCGACGTCAGAGGCGTCGACCTCAAGAACAAATGATTTAGCTGGATCCGGGTGTCTAAGGACCTGAGCGGAGACAAAGGCTTTTTTCAGGCTTTCGAATGAGGCTACTGCTTGAGGCGACCAATTAGTTGGATCCATTCCTTTACGGGTTAGGGCGACAATGGGAGCCACGATGTCCGCAAAACCTGGAATGAACCTTCTATAATAATTGGAGAAGCCCAGAAACCTCTGCACCGCCTTAAGGTTGTTTGGTTGCACCCAATCTAGAATAGCCTGAACCTTAGTTGGATCCATGGAGAATCCCTCAGAAGAGATTATGTAACCTAAAAAGGATACTTTCTGCACCTCGAACTCACACTTTTCTAGTTTGGCGTAAAGGTGGTTCTCTCGCAGTCTTCGTAGAACTTGTTTAACGTGATTCTGATGTACAGACAGAGATCTGGAATAGATAAGGATATCACCTAAATAGACGACCACGAAACTACCAAGAAAGTCCCGAAGAACCTCATTGATTAAGTCCTGGAATACTGCAGGTGCATTGCTAAGACCGAACGGCATAACCAAGTATTCATAATGGCCAGAGTGCGTATTGAATGCCGTCTTCCACTCGTCTCCCTCCTTGATACGGATGAGGTTATACGCTCCACGAAGATCGATTTTTGAGAAGACAGTAGCACCTCTCAGCTGATCAAATAATACGGAGATGAGCGGAAGGGGATAGGTATTCTTGATTGTAATAAGATTCAATCCCCGGTAATCAATACAGGGTCTTAGTCCTCCGTCCTTTTTGGATACAAAGAAGCATCCTGCTCCTACGGGAGATTTAGATGGCCTGATGAAGCCCTTCTCCAGATTTTCTTCAATGTATTCCTGCATGGACTTGGTCTCCGGACCAGAGAGAGAGTACAGGCGACCCTTAGGCAACTTGGAACCAGGAATAAGCTCGATGGCACAGTCAAAGTCACGGTGAGGTGGTAAGGTGTCAGCAGCTTTCTTGGAGAACACATCCCAGAACTCAAGATATTGTGAGGGAAGCTGCTCCGGAATAGACTGAATCACCCGCAGGGGCAGTGACAAGCAGGACTGTGTACAGTAAGAGCTCCACTGGACAATTTCTCCTTTTACCCAGTCCATGACAGGGTTATGACGGGAAAGCCATGGGTGGCCCAAGATCAAGGGAACTGATGAACAATCGATAAGAAGGAAGGTTATTGACTCTGAATGGAGAGCTCCGATTTTTAATTGTAGTGGCGAGGTCTCCCAGGAAATCTTGCCACCAGGCAACGGACCTCCATCTAATCCACAGACAGTAATAGCGGACTTGAGTTTTACCATCGGAATTTTAGCAGCGCGGGCGAACCCGATGTCCAGGAAGTTGCCTGCAGCTCCACTATCAATGAAGGCGGACAGGTCCATTGAATGAGCACTAAACATGAGCTGTGCAGGGATCAATACGGCGTTTTTCGGGGAGACAATCTGCAGACCTAGGTGAACTTTCCCCTCGTTCCCTAGGCATGCTCTTTTCCCGGCTTATTCGGGCAGGAACGGGAGAAGTGGCCTTTTGTGCCGCAATAGAGACATAGGCCCTGTGATCTTCTCTTGTCTCTTTCCTCAGGGGAGAGACGATATGCCCCCAATTGCATGGGTTCCTCACCATCCGTGGGAACAGGAATGAAGCCGGATAGAGGTGATGATGTCTCCTTTTCGATTTTCCGCTCTTTAAATTTCCTGTCGATTTTAATGGAGAGGTGCATCAGATCCTCCAGAGAGGTAGGAGATGGGTACTGCACCAAAGAGTCTTTGACCTGTTCCGACAGGCCAAGACGGAACTGACTCCGCAAGGCAGGATCATTCCATCCACTATCAGGTGACCATCTACGGAATTCAGCGCAGTATTCCTCTGCCGAGCGCCGGCCTTGTTTCAAGGCCCGTAGATGAGTTTCAGCGGAGGCAGTACGGTCCGGGTCGTCATATAGTAGACCTAACGCCTCGAAGAAAGCGTCTACTGACTGCATGGCAGGACTGGTCTGCGGCAAGGAAAACGCCCAGGACTGGGGGTCACCCTGTAGAAGGGAAATGATAATCCCGACTCTTTGATGCTCTGACCCGGAGGAGCGGGGTCTCAATCGAAAATAGAGCTTGCAGCTCTCCCTGAAATTCCGAAACAGGGACCTATTTCCAGAGAAGCGATCCGGCAAGTTCATCTTAGGTTCACAGACGGAACTTGGAGTGGGTTGTGACACTTTTGCGGCTTCTTCTTGAACAGACAGACGCTCAGCCAATCCCTGGATCATCTGATATAAGGACTCAACATGGGCTGCTAGGGCTTGTGCCGGAGACGGTGAGGATCCACTTGCATCCATTCCAACCTCGTCTCCGTGAGTGGGCCGGTTATAATGTTAGGAACCCCTCCAGCCGGCACAACACAACCCGGAGTCTACTCTGCCAGTCAGGTGTTCACTGGAGCCCCTGATGGTGGGGACAGACTGGGCTGCAGACTGACAGAGGGTCGTGAAGTGTGTACCGGCTGGGGAGAACCCAGGCAAGAAGAGTCAGGTCCACGCAGAGGTCAAAGGTCGGCAGCAGGTAACAGTAACAATGAACAAGCTGAGGTCAGAGGTCACAGGCAAAGTAGCAGAACGAGTAAACGCGCCAAGGATCAGGGTCACAGGAAACACAAGCGAAGTCAAATACGAAGCCAAGGGTCATACACGGGAAGTCAAAACGTAGATACAGGAAACAGGAACTGGAACAAGCAGGTCAGCAGACTGGAGCACAGAAGCTATAACCGGCAATGAGGCAGCAGACCTCATTGCCTTAAATACCAGTGGCCACCAATCAGAGCCTAGCTCTGAATTAGACACAGCCCCCAGCATAATTAATAGGCTGCATTAATTAGCCCACAGGCTAGAACATATGGTGAGCGCTGCGCCCGGCTTCCTCTCATTGCCGGGACGCAGCGCTGAAGCGTCTTCTCGTTGCCCCGGCAACGGCCGGGTTAGGGCCGGAAGTGACGTCCCGGTCGCCATAGCGACGGCCGGGACGCAGGTGAGTGAGTCGCGGCGGCTGGGCACCGCCGCGGCTCGTAACAATGGGAGGGAATATTGGGGCTGCCATGGAGCACTGGGAAGAAATTAAATTAAAGGTGAGTATAATTTGCTGGTCTCCACTTCAGACTCCATGGCAGCCATTATGAATGTAATGTATCCAATCAATAACACAGGATGGGTCCACAAAATCAAGCAAATATTGATCAATGTATATAAAATATTTTATTGATCAACTGCTTGAAGAATTATCCTTCTAAAGTGAGCGTCAGCCCAAACTATGACATCCAGAAGATAGTGCCATGAGACGGTATGAGAAGGCTAGCTGCTGCTTTAGAAACATAGAAACATTTAACAGCAGATAAGAACCGCTTGGCCCATCTAGTCTGCCCATTGTCTTTGCATAGTTCATTTACAGAAACCTGAGCTGTGTGCTCAGGAGGCTGCCACTGCCTCTGTGGAATGTGCCCTCAATGCCTTTGGTACCTCATGTATGTTCCTCTTATTAGACTGGGAAACGACTTCTCAAATCCACCTTGCAATGTCTTTACATGAGGCTATATCTTAACATGGACCTTCAAGAAGTACAAAGAGATCATCAGCCTTCCTGAATTCCTTTGTTCTTAAGAGATACACCAGAATTATTCTGACCATGTCTGTTTTCACTCTCACTGCTAGGATTTGGACAATGGGACGGAGGCACAATCTCTTATTGGTGTCTGTGACATATGGGAACTACCTTAGGCAAGAATGCAGAAATTGCCTGTACTACTACTTTATCTTTGTACATTCAAAAATAGATCTTTGCACCACAAAGTCTGAAGTTCTCCTACTGATTTAGAAACTGTGATTGCCACTAAGAATAGTACCTTGAGTGTGAGCCATTTAAGTCAGACTTCATGTAAGGATTCAAATTACTCTAAACTTGGAGCCTGCAAAACAAGATTTAATGCGAGGACTGTTGCTTTTAGCTGCTTGAAAGAATCTTTCAACCAGACCTTCTGATGTCAGTCTTGCGTCCAGGAATACAATAAGTGCACCTCTGTACACCCTCTTGAATGACATCCAGAACCTAAGATATCTTAGCAGCAACATGTTTAATTAATCTGGATTTGCACTAAAGTATGAATGGCTTCCATATTCTGTAATACACAATAGAACAACTTTCTCGCTTGTAATAATATCAATCACTTTGTCAGATTCCTTTACTTTTGAGCAGTAAATGCTCAATTTCCATACCAACATGGAGAGAGTCTCTGGATTTGGGTGGAAAATAGGTCCTTGATGCAGGAGATTGGTCAAAGATAGAGGCCAAAGTTTTTCTAGGAGCATCTTCCAATGCCACTGAGAACCCCAGTTGGCGAGTCCAGAATGGATAACCGATATTTGTTCCTCTGCTTATCTCTTGATCTTCTTCAGTTTGCATGCAATAAGAGGAACAGGGGGGATCACATATGAATTTCCAAGGCATTTTTAGAGCATCTATTCCCTCTGCTCTGGAGTCTATGTGATGAGCACAAAATCGCTGTCTTTGTGTTTCTACTTGTCTCACCATCAAATATATCTGAGGGACTTCTCCACTAGCTGCTAGAACACCTCCATGTGTAATGCCCATTCTCCTGCCTTGGTGGATCTTATGCCGACTTAGATAATCTGCCACCTTGTTCAGCGAAGAGCTAAAAAACCATCATGATATGATGGTTGATACCTCTGGCATCATGGTTTTGCTCTTGGGGCTTCCTTGTTGGTCTATGAACACCAGTACTGTCCACTTGTCTGAAAAGATCTCTAGATATTTGTGGTGAAATTGAGGTAGAAAATATTGTACTGCATGCCACACTGCCCTTGCTTCCAAGATGTTTGCATGCAATTTTTCTTGTTTTGAATTCATGTACCCTGTACTACTACTGTACACTTTGGAGCTTGTATCCATTGTTAACACTGTCCCTTTATTGTTGGATCTTGCCACCAATCCAAAAATTCCCTGGTGGTCGCTATCTGCTTTATAGGTTGATGAAGCAGGGCCCTCTTAACCACATTATGGGCCCCCGGGCAAAGCAGTGTTCCGAGGCCCCTATCTATATTTATACACGTAAAAAATGACATCCAGAAAGAAGTGATATATATATATATATATATATATATGATAGATTGATGGAGATAGATAGATAGATAGATAGATAGATGACGTCACGCACGACATGCACTGCGAGCGCCGCACGGAAGAGGAGACCAGGGAGGGAGCCGGATCACCAGCTGACCGCAAGGTAAGTATTTTCTCGGGGGGTTTTGCAGAATTTTTTGCTTCAGTGCTGCCTCGGACGGGCCCCCTGGCCGGCAGGGCCCCCGGGCACCTGCCCATTGTGCCCAATGGAAGAGATGGCCCTGTGATCAAGTGAATCTGGGCCTCCTTCCCACTGATCGACTACCTCTAGTTCAAGTCTCCTCATATGCCCATAGAAGGACAGCGCTGGTCTAGGAAAACATTCCAAATAGTCCTTATTGAAGATTGTTGCTGATACTGAATCTGATTAGTCAGGTGCTGAAGTTCAACAAGTCATTCCTTTGTCTATCTGTATTCACAGTAATTGCAGTTGTTATAGGGCAGCATGGTGGCTTAGTGGTTAGCACTTCTGCCTCACAGCACTGGGGTCATGAGTTTGATTCCCAACCATGGCCTTATCTGTGTGGAGTTTGTATGTTCTCCCCATGCTTGCGTGGGTTTCCTCTGGGTGCTCCGGTTTCCTCCCACATTCCAAAAACATACTGGTAGGCTATTTGGCTGCCCTAGTCTCTCTCTCTGTATGTCTGGGTGTGTTAGGGACTGATGTGAGTGAGCGCTCTGTACAGCGCTGCGGAATTAGTAGCGCTATATAAATAGCTGATGATGATGAAGGTACCAAGTGACTCTTAACTGTATTCATGATCCAACCATGTTCTTGTAGAAAAGTGATTACTTGTGTGAATGGTTTGATTCAGGCACTGTGTTCTGATTTCTCTATTACCAGAGAACTGTTCATATAAAGCTAGACAGCAGTTCTGTGCTTCACGAGAGCAACACTAAACGCCAGTAGTACCTTGGTAGAGGATCTCAAAGATGTTGAGAAGCCAAATGGCAGGCAGGTAAACTGAGAAACTGATGGTGCTGCGATGCAATGTAAGCATCTTGTAAATCTATTGGTGTAAAGAAATCTCCTTTTTCTATTGTGTTGACAATATATTTTACAGACTCAATGCAGAAATGTCTTCCATACACTATTTGATTGAGTCTGCTCAGATCGAGAACTCTTTGAAAGTCTCCTGACTGTTTCTCTACAACAAAGAGTTTGGGGTAGAAGTCGGTGTCTCTCTGAGCAGTAGGTACAAGAGAAATTACCTGTTTGTCCATGAGCATCTGTAAACTGCTACATAGTGCCATCATTTTCATAATGAAGTCACATTATATGTCTTGCAATGAGTTACCCCTGAAAAAAACAGACTAGCATTCTAACCCACAAATACTAGCATAAGAATCTAAAATAATAGTATGTATATTCAGGCTTTGAGTGAAAGAAAAGTAAAAAATAATTCCTGGCGCTTCATCCAGACCTGCTCAAACACCTAGGAAGGTTGTTACCGCACAGGCTCATATGAAGCAATAGGTCCATGTAGTCACTTTGCCCAACCTTTAATGTGGCTCTGATAGGGTCATAATCCACCACCACCCCACCCCCTCTCAGTACCCTTGGACACAAGCCCAAAGCTCAATTCTCTGTTTAATCTTGATAGGCAACCTTGAGGTTCCAATTTGCATGGGTTCTGGTTGATCAGTATCCATACTAGGAAAACTAGCAGAAGTGAAAGATGTATGAAATCCATGTGTCTTCTTTCCTTATTGTGCCAGCTAATTTTGATTGAGAATTGCATTCAATTATTTAGGGTCTCAGGAACAGGATACTGGACCAAGAAAATATTCAACTGTTCAGACAAACCTAATCTAAATTGACTGCGCAACACTGGGTCATTCCAGGTATTATTATTAATTATTACATTTGTAGTGGCAAAAGTTTGTGTGGTTATCGTTAGGCAGAAGCATTATCAGCCACCAATTTAAAATATATCATCGGTGACTGGTATTTAGTGCAGGCAATGCTGGTGCGCTACTGTTGGGAGAGACAGTGGAAGGTGGAGACATGAAATATGAACCATGACTGTCCTTCACCAGCTATATTAAGCAAAAGCTTCCTCTATTCCGGTTCTGGGCAAGGCTTTGACTTTTTTGCTGCCCCCTTATGGTTATCTGCCAAGTCTAAATAGATATGTCCCCTTTTATATATATATATATATATATATATATATATATATATATATAGGCCAGGGCGCTTATTCCCCATGTTTGAAGCTGTTTTGTTGGCAGCTGATGGCACCAAGGAGGTTGTGAAGACCACCAAAGGAGTAAGTGATGGCAACAGCAAAGACAGTTGATCTCTCTGGGTCCAGCAGCTGAAATGAGACGGTGTTCCAGTAGATCTTCTAAACAACCCCTTCCTTTGTGTATGGACAATCCTCTGTACTATTCTGTAATCTGTAATCTACCACTGCTTTCAGAAACTTCTAAAGGTTTTATATTAGTGAGAAAATGTTTATATGGGAGGTTGGCACGAAGCTTATCTAAAGTGCAACAATCTCTTACTGCCATCTGCATGCCAAGTTGCAATCTGTAGCCCAGGGAAGACATCTCCTCCATGTGCCAACGACCCTGTCGGAGAGAATGACAATGGGTCTCAGCTTGAGGTGACTCAGTCTAGATTATATTAAAAGAGACGCAAGGCTTTAAAGTGAGCATCCACTGATGGACAGTACTCGGTGGCTAAAGACCAAAAATTGAGGATTGTGGATCCTCTTGAAGTCGTAAAATAATAGTGCTGACTTTTTTTTCCTACCCAGATGAATGAAGTATAAACTTGAAATACAGCTTACGACTATTATGAAAGTTCCTAAAAGATGTACGATCACCAGAAAAACAGCTGAGGAAATTCAATTTAGGTTCTGTTGTAACAGCAGCAGCAGCAGCAACTTGTAGAACTCTTGTCCTGTATTATCCAGGTACAAAGCTCAAGATGTTTGACCAACACTTGGACAGTCTCCATGTATAATGTGATGCCAGACACCAGATTTCCAGAATAGACTCTTGAACCAGACTAAATGTGGACTTTACCATTAGCAGTCCCCTACCCATAGAGCCCTACATGCTTGTTTGCTCCCATGTCTTATACATGCAGTAGTAGAGATTTATTATATGATGCTAATCAGATGTAGGTAGACAAAATATGCCCAAGTATTTATGCACACAGCACCACTATAGGTACTCACTTGTCCAAAGATTGGCGACAACAGGGACCAGACAGAGATCGGGGTTGGCAACAAGCAAGATCAGTGTCCCAGCTGTAGTCAGCGCAGAGGGCAGACAAGAATGGTCAAAGATCAGGGCAATTGGCAAGCAAAAGCATTAAGTCCAGCATCCAGGAAGAGATCAGGGCATCCGAAGACAAAATAGTTCAATAAAAGCCAGGAACAGCAGGAACTCACAAAGACAAGATACACTGCACCTATAATGGGCAGGGACAGGCACAGATCCCTGCACCTATCTATATGCAGGCAGCCTTTCAGAATAATGCCCCCCAATCAATTCAACGCTAAACGATCATGTGATGACAACTAAACCTACTTGCTCTGCCCTCCACTTGGAAGTGCCCTAAGCAACCTAGTGGCAGGGAGGAGCGGTAAGCTGTGGTGCTGCATGCCTTCACCCATTGCTCGCAATAAGGAGTAATTGGTTAGAAAGTGTGGTTAACTAGTCTCAATCATTTCTCTTAGTTCTGTCAATACTCCTGGACATGTACCTTCTGAACCCATTGATCAACTTTTAATTTTGGGAGTCCAAGTGACACCACTTTAGTAAATATATTTGTGCCTACAGTACAGCAGGGTAAATCTTCCCTCTAGTACAGATGACCCCTTTTCAACAGTAAATATAGAGCAAAAGTTATATGGGCAGTTTGCAATTTCTTTGTCCCCATCGACATATCCACCCATTTCAGATTTTAGCTGCGCTGTTCCTCCATGTGTTTATATTTTCTTGTCACTAATGTGTATAAGGAACATCACCCTGTTTAACTGACAGTGAAATGTTTGCTCTGTTTGCACCTTAGTACATTTTATTGCGTGTTCTCTTTTAAACTCACTTTATATGCTTTATTCCCCTCCTATTATTGGGTCTGTCTATATTTTTGAATGCAGTTTTCATAGCACTTATAATAACTTCCACTTCCTTGGAGAACGATAATGGATTTCTCTTCCTTTTGCTTTTACTACTGTATCTGGCACAGAGCTCTATCGCATTTGATAATGCGTTTTTTTAGCTTATTCCACTGTTCTGGTAGTGCACCTATCAATTCCCATCTCATCAGAAATTCATGTAAATGATTTCTCATTTGACTAAAGTCAGCCTTTGTAAAATCTAAAATCTTTGTTTTTGGTACTGTCCTGTTTTAGGTTCCCTAAATAAATGCTTGACAGATGCCCCACGCAAGCGTTCCAGAATGATACTACTTCTGACTTATTTAACAATTGGCAGACTCCAGTCCACATCATACATATTGAAATCATGCTGGAAATTATTTTAAAATATACACCAATCCATGTTCACAAAGGCAAATAAAGTACTTTTTCCGAATGTTAATTTTTTTTCAGTGAGCCTTACTGCTCAATTAAAGGAGAATAAATTACATGGGAAGATAATGTTCTTTTAAAAAAAAAAATCTTGACTCAAACAAGCCCTTACAAGTAAAAACTAGTTACCTCCAAATCATACGCTTGTTAGCTAGGCTTCACGCCTTGCATCTATAAGCAAATGAACTCACTACAATTGATGGCTGCAGTCATAAAAAATGTCTGACCAGGAACCTTACTGCAATAAATATGTTAATAATATTAGAAAATTAAACATGAAAATAAATAACATAGAGTCAGGAGTGTGCCTACAATGAGGCAACCGGAGGCCGCTGTCTCTCTGGCGAATTTGTGTGTGATAATGCTTTACGCCATACATCTTTAGCTTTGTTGCCATCCAGATCTTCTCCTGTCCATGTTACAGCGACCGCAGAGAGCAAAGAGCGAGCACAAAGCGAGAGGGGGGTGGAGGCAGGCACTAATTACCTAGGCCTAGACATGCCAGGGGGCCCGGCCCGGTCCCTCACTGCCAAAGTTTTGTTTGTTTTTTTAACCTACCTTCCTTTTTCTTTTGTCTTTTTTTTTTTTTGCAAGAGGGGGGGGGGGGGGAGGGGGCAGCTCTACCCCGTCCGTTGGTGGGGAGAGCACTGTAGTTGAAAGAAAATCCATATACTGGCATGATCGCGGCACCGGCATCCCTCTTCCCTCCTCCCTCCTCATGCCCGACATTCAGTGAGGATCGGTGCAGAGAGGATGCGGCAGGAAGCAAGAAGACAGAAGGGAAGAAAAGAGATGAAAGAAGTTAATACAAAGGCAAGTAAAGGAACAGAGGCAAGGGGAAGAAAGCAGAAAAGCACATTTTGTTGAAAAAGGGGGGACACAGTGTGATGAAAAAGGGGGGCACAGTGTGATGAAGAAGGGGGTGACAGTGCGAGGAAAAAGGAGGGGAGGCACAGTGTGATGAAGAAGGGGGGAAAAGCACAGTGTGAAGAAGGGGGGGAGAAGGCACAGTGTGATGAAAAAGGGGGGCACAGTGTGATGAAAAATGGGGGAGGCACAGTGTGATGAAAAAGGGGGGGAGGCCCAGTGTGATGAAAAAGGGGGGGTGCACAGTGTTATGAAAAAGGGGGCGGGGCACAGTGTGATGAAGGAGAGGGGAGTGAAAGGCACAGTGTGATGAAAAAGGGGGGGAGGGCACAGAGTGATGAAAAAGGGGGGTGGAGTGGGCACAGTGAGATGAAAAAGAGGCGGCACAGTGTAAAGAAAAATGGGGGGAGAGAGGCACAGTGTGATGAAGGAGGGGGGAGAGAAAGGCACAGTATGATGAAGAAGGAGTGGGGAGAGAAAGGCACAGTGTGATATAAAGGGGGGTTATGCACAGTGTTATGAAAAAGGGAGGGGGAAAGGCACAGTGTGATGAAGGAGTAGGGAGAGAAAGACACAGTGCAATGAAGAAGAGGGGCGGAAGGCACAGTGTGATGAAAAAGGGGGGAGAAAGGCACAGTATGATGAAAAAGGGGATCGGAAGGCACAGTGTGATGAAAAAGGGGGGGAGAAGGCACAGTGTAAATGAAAAGGGAGGAGAGAAAAGCACAGTGTGATGAAGGAGGGGAAGCAGCATGGCATAGTGATGAAGGAGAGGGGGGGAGCATCATGGCACAGAGTGATGAAAGGGGGAGCAGCATGGCGCAGTGTGATGAAGGGGGACCAGGTGAAGGGGGGAAAGTAGAATGGAGGGCCCAGTGTGATCATAGGGGGCACAGCGTGGTTGTGATGAAGAGGCACAGTATGATCATAAGGAGGCACAGAGTGGTGATGAAGGGTCACAGAAATGTGTGTGTGATGGCACAGGGGCCTTGGGGCAATGTAGTGTGTATAAGGTAGGTGGTGGCTAATTAATGGGTGCTATTTTGTTTGTGGGGCGGTGGTGGGAAAATTTAATAGTGGAGATTTAATTTTAGATGGGGTGGTTTGGGGGTTATTGAATGTGGGGGTGAGTTTGGGGAGAATGAGGTCTCTCTATTAAATGTGACTATGAATTATTTAATGGCAGTGATGGTTACGGGAAATAGGTATATTTTTGAAATGTAAATACTATTAATATATTGCTGGGACTGTTTGCAGGGAGGGTAATAGGTTTATTTATTAAATGGGAATGCTAATATTTTAATGTTGGAACTGGAGGAAGGCTTAATTATTACTCGTGGGTGCTATTGATTTAATGCCTGGGCTGGTTGTAATTTTCTAAATATACACATTTTTTAGGGCCCCCAACATTCCAGGGTCCAGACAAGCCACAACTAAAAAACCAGCAGCCACAGGTGCTGAAAGTGATAAGAACAGGTGGGAGAGAGCAGGACAGTCTGAGAAATGTTGTGATTCTAGTGGGACAATCCCAATTTCTGGTGAGTGTTCTACCCAATATAAGGGGCAGTCCAAGATTGTTAACTCTTCATATACACACTGCATTCTTTATATACTACACTATGGTGCTAGATGTCCTGAAAGTCAGGAGTGCATAACAATGCAGGTTTCTTTCTGTAGGAGGGTGGCCTAGCACTTTTCACCTGCTAGCTACGCCCCAATGATGCATAGCCATGCCCCCAATTATATGAACACACCCAGTCCCCAGTTGAGCGTCGGCGTAAAATTTTTTACATACTCAACTATAAGGGGAGGCTCCATGAAGTTGTTCTACTGGGCCCCTGAATTTCTCTTCGCATTCCTGTATGTGTATATATATATTATATTAAAAACCCTAAAATCACCTTTATTATTAAAAAAAATTGCCCAGAACCAAATCTGAATAAATGAATAATTAGCAGCAGTGTGCCCAGGCACACTCCAAATCCTCAGTCAGCCCCACCGCTAGGCAGCCTGGGTCGGTTACCACTATAACAGGGGAAGCAAAGCATGGGACAGCGTTTTATAGTGAAACCAGCCCCAGGCTGCCCAGTGTGGTACTACTACTGTGTAAGTAAGTAGTAAACAAATCAGTGTGCCCCTCTGCCCATAGAGTACCAGCCCTGTGTTGAAGAGCGCTCCTCCTAGCCCTCTGGACTGTAAGGAAAAAAAGTGGAACTCTGTAGTGTTATCTTTGCGAGGGCCACCAAGAGGAACAATGGGCCTCAGCACAGCAACTTTTTGGAGCCACATTCATAGCCGCTGAAGATAGTGTGGCCATACCAGGTTGGTGACTCTTCCGACTACACAAACAAGCCAGGGCCCCTAGAGAGGCCGGGTGCCCCCCCCCCCCTCACGGCACCCCTGATCTTTGCCACCTCAGTGCTCCTATTATAATGCACCAGGCTCCCTAAGGTCCCCTGCTCCTTAGCCAAAAGTGTATAAAGTAAATAAAACACACAGACACATTTTAAAATCAAGCACTCCCAAACCCACTTTATTGTATTCACCACTTTATTGTATTATAAAATAATATCTTTTGTAGTTCTTGCTAAATCACAATCCAGTTGGCAATTCTTCGGTCTTTGTAATCCAATTGGAGGAAAAAAAACATAAAAGCTGGCGCAGCGTCTCACTATGAGCGCCCATATCTGAATGACTGTGCCCTGGATGACCAAGAGTTCCATTGACCACTCTGCGACTTTGAAGTTTTCTCAGGCTATACAATATTACCCATACATCTTTTGGATTACAATTGAAGTAAAGCCATTATATTAACTGAATCCCACTTATGATGTTGATATATAGAAATGTTTGTGGTACTTTATATAAGAGATGAGATGAGCGCTCCTTCAGTTCCTTTGGGCAGAACATCCAGGCACACCTCTGCGTGAGTCATTTTTCCAGAATCAACCAAACCAATGTCTGTGACCAGTGTTATTACCTCCTAAACATTACTTCATTTACATGTCATGTTCAGACAAAAAAAATTACAATTTAGTTACAATTTGATTCAGCTTTCCAGTAAATGCTTATGCTTACAGTATACGGTCGATGACTAGACTGTCATTTGGTTGACATTCAAAAAGTCAACAACATTAGGTCAACAATTGAAATGTCTACAGCAGGAGTGGCCAACCAGTCAGAGACCAAGAGCCAAAAATTATCTACAGTCATGGCCAAAAGTTTTGAGAATGACACAAATATTGGTTTTCACAAAGTTTGCAGTCACTTAGTTATCACATTTGTCTTATGGCAAGATAGTCCGTCATGCTGGAAAAGGCATTGTTTGTCACCAAACTGTTCTTGGATGGTTGGAAGAAGTTGCTCTTGGAGGATTATTTGGTACCATTCTTTATTCATGGCTGTGTTCTTAGACAAAAAGTGATAACTGAGTGGCTCGGGAATCAAACATCAAACTTTTGGGTCCATGGCCAGGAAACTCCCCAGACCTTAATCCCGTTGAGAACTTGTGATCAATCCTCAAGAGGCAGGTAGACAAACAAAAACCCACAAATTCCAACAAACTCCAAGCATTGATTAGGCAAGAATGGGCAGCCATTAGTCAGTATGTGGCCCAGAAGTTGATTAACAGCATGCCAGGGCAAATTGCAGAGGTCTTCAAAAAGAAGGGTCAACACTGCAAATATTGACTCTTTTCATAAACGTAATGTAATTGTCAATAAAAGCCTTTGACAGTTATGAAATGCTTATAATATAACTTCAGTATACCATAGCAACTTCTGACAAAAATTTCTAAAAACACTGAAGCAGCAAACTTTGTAAAAAACAATTTTTGTGTCATTTTCAAAACTATTGGCCATGACTTTATAGGTAATGCAAAAAGCCAACTTTACCTCTTATATATATGTATGCATATACCCAGTATAAACATGCTGATACATACCATATGCACATACATTGAAAATATAACATAATTTACAATATTTTGCTAAGTGAAAAAGAAAATATCCAACACATTGCCATAAAGTTCAAAATAATAGTCAACTCAGCAAAACTATGCACTGCACGGCACTTATCTCGCTGCTGTGTAGCTCACACTAATACTGCATTCACAATCCCTCAGACCTCTTAACGTGCCCCTCTGACCTCTTCACATGCACATCGACCTCTCCACATGCCATCAAATCTACCCACATGCCCCAGAAATGCTTGTCAGATATGCCCACATGCTCATCAGACCTCTCCACATGCCATCAGACATCCACAATTGCCATCAGACCATCCCACATGCCCCTTACATGGCCATCAGCCTCCCCACATGCCACCAGATCTTACCACATGCCCCTTAAATGCCAATAGACCTCACCACATGTCATGATATCTCTCCATAACCAAATCAGACCTCCCCACCTGCCACCAGATTTTCACCACATGCTCCTTACATGCCATCAGACCACCTCACATTCTCCTTACATGCCATCGGACATCCCCACATGCCCATCAGCCTCCCCGCATGCAATGAGAGATCCCCACATGTCCCTATCATGCATATCATCCTCTCCACCTGCCATCACATCTACCCACATTCCTCATACATGCCTACAGACCTCTCCATATGCCACTTACGTGCCATAACCTCCCCACATGCCCCTTACATGCCCATCAGCCTCCTCACATGCCATTGGATCTACCCAAATTCCCCATACATGCCATCAGACCTCCCTCATGCTCCAAACATACTAATCAAGTAGGTCACAAGAAGTGGCTGCTCTCAGTCAGTCGAGCAGCTGAATGTTTTCCAAACTGCCCCTGCCAGCACCTGTAACACTGTACTTCATTGATGCTCTCGGCCAGGAGCCACATTTCAAAGCTCAAAGAATCGCATGTGGCTCTATAGCCATAGGTTGGCCACCATTGGTCTACAGTATTATTAAGGGGACAATTCGTATGTCAACAGTATTATTCAGTCAAGTAGACAGTATTTTTAGGTGGGTAATTCATATGTTGACAGTATTATTAGGTAGAGAATTCAAATGTCAACAGTATTATTTGGTGGATAATGCAAATGTAGACAGTATTATTAGGTAGACAATTCTAATGTTTACAGTAATATATAGTTAGTGTTAAGGATTGGATTAGGATTAGGGACAGGGTTAGTGTTAGGGTTAGAGTTAGGGTTACAGATATTATTTTCGACCTATTAATACTGTCTACATTTCAATTGTCAACCTAATAATAGTGTCTACATTTCAGTTGTTGACCTAATAGTACTGTCTACATTTCAGTTGTTGACCTAATAATACTGTTGATATTACTATAGTCAACTTTTCAACCCTGTCTATATTATGGTGTCAACCAGTGTTGAAAGTGAGGATGTATACGGTGGTATGCCATACCACCACTTCTCCTACTACGGTCATTGTAAAACTATCAAATTCCATTCACTTACATTCCCATTACATTTTCCATACCGCCATTTCTAAATTTCCATTTCGACCACTGGTGTCAACCATATAAATGTTGATCATGTAACTGTTGATCATATGTATCACACCCATGCTTACTAAATTCAATATTTGTATTTGAATGTGCACATAACACACATAGAAATGTAATGCTAGTGTTGGGTAAGCCATATAATTTTGTGACCGGTACATAAATACTCTCAATCATAGCATAATAGCCACAGTGTGATATTATAAGAATGGATTGACTATTATTACATAGCACAAAAGTTATTTTCAAAGTAATTACATCATGTTTTATCCTCCTGTGCTTTTACTCTCAGCAATTTAGGGTGCGATGGATGATGACACTATGACTTCCAGGAAGAGATATGAGGATGAGGGTATGTGAACAGAGAGGGGTGTTTGGTTAGTAGGAAATGATATTGATGCCTATTGATGCTGACTAACATTCTGTCTGTCGTATCTTCCTCCAGACTATCACTCTATCTATATCGGGGTGCCAGCTCCCAGGAGTTACAGAAGAAAGAGGCGACGGAGGAGGTCTTTATCCAGTCGAGACAGGAGCAGTGAAAATGAGAAGCCTTATGGCCGAGATGAGCACTCAGATACAGATGAAGGAGGAAGGCTCAACTATGACAATGAGTCTTATAACATCAGCAGAACCAGTAAGTGACTAAATCCAGGAATAATAGCAAATACAATGAACTAAAACAATGCTATGAAATGTATATATGGTATCTACAGATGAATCCAACCAACTATAATTCTCAAACAATGGTCTCACATACTGTTCCCGGGGGATTCTAAGTGCTTGATTGCAAGAGAATGAAATGTTGCAACAACGAAACTGCAACAGACACTTTTTTTGTAGTTAAATTGTTTTGCTGTAAATAACAAGTGGGTTTGGATCACAAAGTGCAGCTTGTTTACATAATGACAAAGTAGTTTGAGACTAAGGGCTAGATTTACTAAGCTGCGGGTTTGAAAAAGTTGGGATGTTGCCTATAGCAACCAATCAGATTCTAGCTGTCATTTTGTAGAAGGTACTAAATAAATGAAAGCTAAAATCTGACTGGTTGCTATAGGCAACATCCCCACTTTTTCAAACCCGCAGCTTAGTAAATCTAGCCCTAAGGGTTTAATGCAGAGTGGGACATACACCAGTTTGTGTAATGTAACTTGTGTGAAATCGCTCTGTGCCCAGATACTGGGAGCACACACTTGCCCCTCTGCAGACTTGCGTAATTCTGGCACTTATGTCCTCCTGCGCCTGGAGAGGCAGTACGGGGGAGGGAAGCTAATGCTAGCCGAGGACAGTAAAGGATTGTTTACGCAATTGAGGCTCATGCTGATCTTCAGAAACACAGATATACACCTTTTAGGAGTACTGTCTTTGTATCTGCTCTAAGGCAGATGCACATACTCGCAGATGATGATGACTTGTCATAAACCAGACGCATGCGATGCTGATGCGGAGGCAGACGCCTCTCGAGATGCGAACGGCTCTGCATATGGGCAGCAATGCATTATTTTTACGTTTTGCGACCACCGTAACACTATTTCTTTTTACCAACTAATTTTCATTATTGTGGTCAACACATTCTCAAAAACACACTTACCTCAAGGTTGTCAGCTGTACATGTTGTAGTGCTGGCAGTAGATGTCATTTATTGTCCTTCCGCTACAATCGCTCTGCAGGTTACAGCACTGCCAGACCTCACCCAATTTGGTCACCTATATATTCAGTGTCGGACTGGGGCATGGAGGGCGCACCGGGGAAACCAATGACTGGGGCCCACCTAATACCATGTACCGCTGCTAAGGGGGTGTTGGGGGGCCTGGTGCATTTTAGACAGGGGTTATCATTTTAGATAAATTTTAGACAAATACACAGGCAAAACTGTGTGCACTGCTGTTAGATGCACGCAGCTCTGCCTTCACAAGCAGTATAGTGTGAAGTAGGAGATACCTCCCAGCTGTCCTTGTAGTCGGACCAAATCCTGACTAAGCCTGTCACCCAAATTTGGGACTGCCCCACCAGATTCAGGACAGTTGGCAGACTTGCCTGCTCTCTCCTACCTGTGTTGTCACTTTCACCACATGTGGCAGCTGGTTTCTTTAGATCAGTTGCTGCTTGTCTGGATCCTTGGGGGCCCTATTGGGAAAAAAATGGGTAGATAAAATTTAGAACACTCCAAACATCCACGGCATTAAGTCAATAGCGCACACATTTAATAATTAGGCCTCCCTCTAGCCCCAACATTAAAATATTAGTACTCACATTTGATAAATAGATCTATTTCTCTCCAAATAACCCGAACATTAAATTAATACAATTCTTATTTAATAAATAAACCTAATACTCTCCTCTAAACAGCCTCAGCAATAAATTAATAACATTTACGCTTAATATTATCATTTCCCACAACCATCCTCCCCAAACTCAGCCCCACATTCGATAATAGACCTAAACCTAAACCAGCATTAAATTAAAGGTCCCGTCACCACAGCTTAATTTAATAGGCCCGACCAATAAATTAAATGGCCTCACAAATAAAATAAATTACCCCACTATCACCCCACAAATAAAATAGTATCCATTAAATAATTAGCCCTCACCTAAACTCCACTATTAAATTAATAGCCTACCTTCCACCCATGTACTATTAAGACAGCCACCCCCCATTCCCTCACACATTATAACCCTCCTCCTTATAGTTTAGCATAGGTAGCCCCCCCTATAATTTAGTATAGGCAGCCCCCACACCCCCCTCCCTATAGTTCAGGATAGGCAGCCCCTCCCTCCATCCCTATAGCTTAGTATATTCAGCCCCTCCCCTCCCTCCATCCCTATAGCTTAGTATAGGCAGCCCCTCCCCCTCCCTCCATCCCTACAGCTTAGTATAGGCAGCCCCCCCTCCATTCCTATATCTTAGTATAGGCAGCCCCCCCTCCATTCCTATATCTTAGTATAGGCAGCCCCCCCTCCATTCCTATATCTTAGTATAGGCAGCCCCTCCCCCCTCTCCATCCCTATATCTTAGATTAAGAAGACCCCCCATGCTCACTTACATGTAGCTGCTCTGGGCTCCGCAGATCAGGCAGACACTTCCTGTCTTCCGCACAGCACTGTGGGAGCCCATACAGCCTAGGGACTGGATGCTTGTTGCTATCCACTGACTACCAATGCCTTTGATAACCCCCCCCCCTCGCACGATCGCCCCTCTCCCCCATCCTGCATAAAACATTTTTAAAAACAACACTAGCTGCTCACCTCATCAAGCATCAGAGCCCACCTGGAATACCCCAGCACCCCGGCGTGCCAGTCTGACGCTGCCTATATGTGGCAACAAACTGTACATGGATTCTGCTGCTGATAAATTATTGGCAGGTGTGTTGCCAGCCTTACACATCATATGTCAGACGTTACTTGCATATGTAGGCAATTCTGACCCCAAGCTCACAGGCAGAAAAATGGGCACAAACAGTTCAGATTGGCCGTATATTTCTTGGCGGTGAGCTGCTTGCTGCCTTTTGCTCTCATCTGTAAAGGTAAAGCATCAGTTTGGTTGTTTCATTTGGTAATTTTAGAAGTTTAAAATCAGACATTGAAAATAATTTCAATGAGTACTAAAATTGTCCTCTAGTGTGCCATGAAAACATTCCTACAGAGACAAAAGGGGGAAATTTATTAAAATGATCAAACTTTTAGATGCTCTTTAAACATAAAATAAAAGGAATGCAAATATGTGAGGGGCACTTTTATAAAAATGTCCCCAATTGCAGCCATTAAAATCCTCGCTTGTTGATGCAATTTTGCAAAATAAATATCGCCAACGCAGCTCAGAAATTTTTACTTTCCCCAGTGATATCGACCCAGATTAGTAAGATTTAACTTACACCTTCACGGGCCGCAGAATCTGTACGTGCGAGAGTCAGTTTGCCAGCCCGCGTATGCGAGGTGGAACTGAAAGTCCAGGTTTGGGCTACAGTTCAACTTGTTAAAAAAAAAATAGATTTTAAAAATTGACCACATTTATTGAAAAAATATTAAAACAATAAAGCGCTTTTTATGGTTTTGTTTTGTTATCTCCATCCTGGAATTTCAATAACAGAAGAGATATCGCAGCATAACAAGAGCCGCTACAATAACTATTATATAGGCTTCCCCATGCAAAGACCTAGGGAAACGTTTACCAGGGAAACCTATTCCCATCAGAATTATTGCCCTCAATCACAATGTCATCGCCAGCAGTATGTCCTTATATGTATTGGGCAAAGCGAAAAAATACACCAGCACCCAATAGAGTGAAGGGGGGGGGTGGCCGCATCTTGATTGGCTGCCCATTAGCTATCTCGCTTCCCCAACCACAGAACAAACATATCCCCAGGCGGGGCATCAGAGCCCTAAATTCGGGATCGTCCCGCTGATATCAGGACTGTTGGGAGGTATTGTATGGCCAATGCAAACTACTGTTTTCTCTGGCAATAGGGTTTTCACAGTTTCATAAATATTCCTCTGAATGTGGCAGTCACTGATCAGTTAAATAACTAATAGTTTATTTTTTATTACTTGTTAAACTTTTCTGTTAACTAGATGAAAGTATCATTATTTGGAAAGTGTACCTGTGACCTATATATGGCTGAGGCTGACATTTTGTGAGCTGAACCAATAATATGTAGGCTGTCAATTCAATAGGAAGTCGTGACATCCCTAAGACATAAGACATAGTGCGGAATTAGTGGCCCTATATAAATAGATGATGATGATGATGATAGTGCTCACTAGTCCCTGGTGAATTGATATGTGAGTTAGATCACTAATTCCTTATGAATCCATAAACTGTATGCTAATGACTATTAGAATAGCTGCCTCCAGTGTGAGTAGGTGACGGGGCACTTTTGAAACTTTTATAAAGCTGAATAAATGAGTATCTGCAGCCCCCGTTTGTCAGAGAACTGGATCGGATGATAATTGATTTCTAGAATGCAGTAACAATTTTAACTTTTAACATGTATTTTTAATTCAACAGCTTAATAACTCATTAGAGAGTATCTAAACTAAGGCTGTTGAATGATCTGCTTCTAAGTGATGCAGTACAATTATGCGCATATAGACATGATGGGAATAATAAAAGACTAGTTAGATAAGCGTCACTATATCTGAAATTCTAATTTGACCAAGTATCTCATACGTGCGCACCACATCATTGCTCCATTTATAGCTGGAAGTGCAGTGGTTATACAAAGTATTCACTCCCTTTTCACAGTTTAGTTTTTACATTATGGAATAACAGCAGATTTATTCTAGAATTCTTACAACTAATCAGCATAAAATATTTAGTACTATTAAATTAAAAAAGGTATTTATTAATTATACTGGAGTCACCCCTGTAACTCACCAGCATCGAGTCAGTGAATAGGAGATAACGTCAACCAGTCAGTGGGACATTTGATAACAGCTGACTGGTGAGTCCAGGAAAGCTGTTTAAAGCCCATTGTAAAAATGAATGTGGTCCGATGCACTGTCATGTGATTGGAAATGCTTGAAAGTCGGACAGTGTGAACTTTTAAATAGCAGTGGTTTGCGGGGAGCTGTTGAGATAAAGTCTTTCTTTCTATTTCATTACAAATACGACACAAGTAAACATTGATTACATCAGTATTCACCTCGTTTTGCTAAGAATACACCTAAATAGACTGTGATTCATTTATCTCCAGAGGTCACATAATTAATTGATTGGGATACACCTGTGTACAATTAAAGGCTTTCTATTGAGTTTAAAATAAATACAGAGGGCCTCATCGTTCTTTAGTGCATTTCATACAAAAGCTTCATCTTGAGAATCAAAGAACCTTCAAAATAAAAAGGTTAATAAAATGAACCGATCAGGGGATGGATATAAGAAGAAGACTTTATTTGGAACTCGGAGCACTGTGAAGTCTATCATAAAGAAATTAAGAGAATATTACACAATTGTAAATTTGTTTAGAACTGGCCGTCTTCCAAAATTAAGCTTCTGTGTGAGAAGGGCTCATTAGAGAGGCCACCATAAGGGGTAGTGATGGCTATGGGGCACAGAGGTAAGGCGGTTTGGCAACGCCGGTTTGCCCCCACCTTCAAGGCGCCCGCTATCCCTGACATCCTATCGCCCCACTTTCAAGAGCAGAGGATAGTCCTTCTCTGGTAATACAGTCATGGCCAAAAGTTTTGAGAATGATACAAATATTATTTTTCACAAAGTTTGCTGCCTCGCAATTTCCATATACTCCAGAATGTCATGAAGAGTGAACAGATGAATTGCTATTAATTTCAAAGTCCCTCTTTGCCATGACAATGAACTTTATCCCAAAAACAACATTTCCACTTCATTTCAGCCCTGCCACAAAAGGACCAGCTGACATCAGGTTAGAAATTCTCTCGTTAACACAGGTGAGAGTGTAGATGAGGACAAGGCTGGAGATCACTCTGTCATGCTGATTGAGTTAGAATAGCAGACTGGAAGCTTTAAAAGGAAGGTGGTGCTTGAAAACATTGTTCTTCCTCTGTTAGCCATGGTTACCTGCAAGGAAACACATACAGTCGTCATTGCTTTGCACAAAAAGGGCTTCACAGGCAAGGATACTGCTGCTAGTAAGATTACAAATAAATGAACCATTTATCGGATCATCAAGAACTTCAAGGAGAGAGGTTCAATAGATGTGAAGAATGCTTCAGGGTGCCCAAGAACATACAGAAAGCGTCAGGAACGTCTCCTAAAGTTGATTCAGCTGTGGGATCGGAGCACCACCAGTGCAGAGCTTGCTCAGGAATGGCAGCCGACAGGTGTGAGTGCATCTGCATGCACAGTGAGGTGAAGACTTTTGGAGGATGGCCTGGTGTCAAGAAGGCCAGCAAAGAAGCCACTTCTCTCCAGGAAAAACATCAGGGATAGACTGATATTCTGCAAAAGGTACAGGGATTGGACTGCTGAGGACTGGGGTAAAGTCATTTTCTCTGATTAATCCACTTTTAGATTGTTTGGGGCATCTGGAAAACCGCTTGTCTGGAGAAGGAAAGGTGAACGCTACCATGAGTACTGTGTCATGCCAAAAGTAAAGCATCCTGAGACCATTCATGTGTGGGGTTGCATCTCAGCCAAGGAAGTGGGCTCACTCACAATTTTGCCTAAGAACACAGCCATGAATAAAGAATGGTACCAAAATATCCTCCAAGAGCAACTTCTCCCAACCATCCAAGAACAGTTTGGTGATGAACAATGCCTTTTCCAGCATGATGGAGCACCTTGCCATAAGACAAAAGTGATGACTAAGCTGCTCGAGGATCAAAATATGGAAATTTTGGGTCCATGGCCAGGAAACTCACCAGACCTTAATCCCACTGAGAACTTGTGGTCAATCCTCAAGAGGCAGGTGAACAAACAAAAACCCACAAATTCTGACAAACTCCAAGTTGAAGTCCATTGATTAGGCAAGAATGGGTGGCCATCAGTCAGTATACCATAGCAACATCTGACAAAAAGGTCTAAAAACACTGAAGCAAAAAACTTTGTGAAAACCAATATTTGTGTCATTCTGAAAACTTTTGACTGTACAGCAGTCCGGTGCATACACACTGGGCACATGCAATGAACCGTTTCTGCTCAGAAGGAGCACGTTCTGCTTTATTGAGAGCAGAGAATAAGTAGAGGTAAAATGGCATCACCTGTCCCCTATGCAAATTTTGCTTTGGTCCCCGACAATACAATGTTGTGCCACTAAACAAGACTGAACATTTTGGACCCCAATGCTAGGTTTGAATTTATGCAAGTTTTCTCTGTAGTGTTGAGTCCTCTGCAAACCAACGCTTCATTGCGTTCTATTGAAACACTATGGAAAGACTAAGGGACCTAATGCATTCTGCAAAATCTGTTCAATAATTGTCATTTCTTACCACCATATACTGCCACACGTAAATGTTTTGAGCAATAAAGGACAAGCTGCTTGTTAAATGGACCCATTTTGCTGTCCCCATAGAGGTCTATGAGGGCTGCAGTATTGATTGTTATGTTAGTGAACACCAGTCTGTGTCCTCCTTTAGTAGTTCCTAAATTTAAATGAATGAATTAATACA
The DNA here is from genome assembly GCF_038048845.1 of Mixophyes fleayi. NCBI lineage: Eukaryota > Metazoa > Chordata > Amphibia > Anura > Limnodynastidae > Mixophyes > Mixophyes fleayi. The sequence continues at coordinate 73,037,687 of NC_134405.1, forward strand.
TTTTCTTATTTCTAAACTTAAATTTGCCTTGTTCCTGTGAAAAGTGCAGTTTTGTTGCAGGATTGAAAAGCTTAGATAAACAGGACTCTTAGGGCTAGATTTACTAAACTGCGGGTTTGAAAAAGTGGAGGTGTTGCCTATAGCAACCAATCAGATTCTAGCTGTCATTTATTTAGTACATTCTACAAGATGACAGCTAGAATCTGATTGGTTGCTATAGGCAACACCTCCACTTTTTCAAACACGCAGTTTAGTAAATCTAGCCCTTAGTCTTCCTGCAATAAGAGCTCTAGTGATGACAGAACAACAGGGGATACCTGGAGGATTGATTAAGAAGGGTCTGTCCAAGGTAGACAACCCTTTAATAAGTTACACACACAATGTATAGTGAGCAGATTTCAGTACGTCTAGCGGGACGCTGTAAAAAGGTTTTTGTGACATCACACTCTGCAAGCCCCTGTCCATGGTAAAGCACTTGAAATTCTCAGTAATCTGCTCATTAAGCTGTGTAGCTGAAGCAAAGAAACTTCAGTCACTAGAGAAGAGGACGGGGGCAGAACATGCAGGAACCACCTCCAGGTAAGACACAGGATCTTTACATGAGGTAACACTTCATTACCTCAGAGGTATGAGGCACCACTGCACGTTCTCTCAGTGATTTCCACCATTCATACTGGGATTTCTATTTTCTGTGCTGTAGAAACCATTGTAATGTGTGATATAAATTATATTAATTTAATATAACTAAAATACATGCTTGATACTCTGCCAATGTTTCTCTATGACGAAGAATGTCGTGTTTTTTGGTAAATCCATCACAGGTCATTCAACAAAGATTAGTTTATTTAATATCACCAATTGCTCACATTTCTTTTACTTTGGTTATTATATATTATTAATAGGTTTTATATAGCACCTACATATTACACAGCACATTATGGAGAATATTTAATGACATTTGAAATTATTTTTTTTTTAATAGTAAACAATTTCAGACTACTCTAAATTACAGAGGCACTTTTTATCATCATCATCATCATCATCATCACCATTTATTTATATAGCGCCACTGATTCCGCAGCGCTGTACAGAGAACTCATTCACATCAGTCCCTGCCCCATTTGAGCTTGCAGTCTAAATTCCATAACATACACACACAGACAGACTTTTGATGGTTATATACTAACAATACTCATAAGTGAAAATCTGTGTTAAATTCAAACCAACCAATCAGACATTTGCGTTCTTTCTAACTTGCACTAGAATGATAAAATCTAATTGCTGATTGGTTGCTATGGTTTTAGTGCAGATTTGCACCTCTCCCCAATGTTTAGAAATAACCCACTGTGTCGCTAAACTTTTCTGTTCCTTATAATATTCTTGAAATTATACCACTTTTCCTTTTCTGTAGTGAAAATAAAATGTGATAGAGTTCTTAGCGGTCTATTTATTAAAGGGCAAAAAGCTCTTTCTCTGGTGAAAACACTGCTATCTTGCTGGGTAACCCTCTGTCACTGAGGATGATAGCAGTGTTATAGGAGGCAGTAGCCCCCGCCAAAAGTGAGATTTGTCAGGTATCACAAAATATGGGAAAGCTTATTTAACAAACATTACCAGTACTCCCACAATCCTTTCTCAATAAAATGAATGAAAAAAAGCATTTTTTTCTTTTGCAGATCATTATTAAATATCATTAATAAATATATATATATATATATATATATATATATATATATATATATATATGGAAAAAAGGGGGGAGAGGACAAGGCGCACAATAGTGTAGTATTTTAGTGATATATAGACCTAAGAGGTCTAACAATAAAGAAACCCTTGCATCAGAAAATAAGCTAGTGTTTTTTTAATGTGGAGATAAATATCAGAATTCACACCAGCCACTCTAATGTGAATATGCATACCAGAGATATATTCTTTAAGGTTTATCTGGTTGTACGGCCAATATGGACAGGTCACTCGCCTTCCACATTCAATAGATAACGGATGCCTCAAAAATGAAGCAAAATCACAGGTGTAATATCAAAAATAGTAGAATTTAATAAATGCATATAAGCCACTCACATATTAGGTAGCCAATGATCAGCTCTGCTAGACCAGCAACTGGTGATCCAAAATAGACAATTTATATATTATATAATATATATGTATTAATTTAGTCTATTGTTTACTCATTTTTTTTATTTTATTTTTATAAAAAGCCTGAGCTGTCAGTTCCACTGTGCATGCGTGAAGTGGCTAGCCGGGTCACGCATGTGCATATCCCTTGAGACCGACACAGCAAAGTAGTATCTTTACCCTTACCTCCCCTGGTCGCAGTATCGCCCTGGGGATGTTCTATTAATAGATTGCGGCTAATTGTGACGTTCTATCTGGAAAATCAGTCATATCGCCAAATTTTAGCAAATAGACTCCTCAGCATTGTTTTAGTGTTGTATAAGCTAAACTTTATTGCAGGGGATTTTGTAAAACACAACAAAATTGGACAATGGTCAGTGAATGCTAGGCGAGTGGGGAGGGGCCGTAGCTGTTTCTTATGAGCTGTGCCTTTCCCGTTCCTTTATGTATCAAGTAGGTACAAGGACCAACCAATGAAAATTCATTTGCTTTTAGCACTCTTATATAATTGTCTGCATAGTATTCAGGCGTTCTCCTCCAGCAATATTGGTGCAATATATGTAACCAGCACGTGAAGCCATACAACACTGTCGTATATTGCTTATGTTGCTCTTTTGCTCTGAATGGATATCTAAATAAAAAATGTCTATTTGTTTTTGTTTGTAGAGTTAGTGTTTTTGTTTTATTATCTCTCGTAAATATTTAAATAATCAGAAAAAATTTCAGCAAAGAACATTATTCAAATTCTCCCATCAATTTCCAACTGATATCTATAAACATTGAATTATTTTATAAAAACGCAGACCACATAGACATCATTAACATTAATGTGACAGACATCCTGGGTTCTCCTGAATGGAGTTAATGAAGATACTGGCACACTGCACATCCCTGTATGTAACTACAATTATAAGTATTAATTCCACACTAAAACAATTTAACTTAAACCATCATTTTTAAAACAAGAAAACTGAATTAGACAGGACAGATAATCGTGAACGCTGATTGTCTCTCTCTTTTTGTTCTACTGACTTACAATAAAATGTTTTATTTTATATGCTGTCCAAATGATGGCCCCTTTATAAACGCATAATTGGTGCAGCAATGCTAGACTATCCATGTCAATCAATGATCTGTGAACACATGATTATTTACCAGATAGATATCTGTCATCTCAGCTTCCTTTAAATACAAATTAACATTATTACATTTAGCTTTTTCTCTCACTGCTCTGTAATTAAACCCCTACAGAATGCAGGTATAAAACGAAGAGGAATTCTTCTACAGAAATAATGTGGGATTAACTTTTGACATACAATGCGTGAAAACTGCATTTCTAAGTAATCCAGCCAAAGAAACAAAGACGAGACTGTTGTGTTTGTTCTTAATGGTTCTTTGAAATAACATGACCCCTGCTGGAAGTATATTTACTTGTGTTTTTTATGCAGAGGTAGTGCCACCTACTGAGAGCAAATCAGTTTACATTAAACAAAATCAGCGAATGTCACATTGAGGTGCACCTATCACAGGCACACAGTGGAGGCTGCCATTTTATGGGCTGAACCATTGCTCTGCTCTCCAGGGGCACGCTGGGCTGTTGGGCAGGGGGCATCTGCCCCCCTGGGCAGGTCCCATAGTGGGCTACATTGGGCTGGGTCACTGGGCCACCTGCATTTTTTTCCCTTTTAAAATGTTCCCAATAGACTGCTGAATTGAGTCTTACCCACCGGGCTAACATTAGCCAGCCCTTCCCTGCTGCTCTCATTGGACACAGCCACTTCATTGGCTGAACCAATATTCGTATGAATTCCGCCTAACAATTTACAAGGAACGAATGATATAATTAAGACACAATGGCTGGCAGCCATCTTGTGAATTTAACCCTGTATAGTTGAGGTGCTTTGTGTATTGCTACTAGTTCCTAATTGATAGGGGCATTCTCCAGTGTATTGGTTAAGCAAAGAAAAGTACTACCTCTACACTTTGGGTCTGAGTCATTAAGGAGAGCAAAGCATAGAAAAGGAGCAACTTTGCACCTGGGCAAAACCATGTTGCATTTGAGGGGGAGGTAAACTTAAAATGTGGGGACAGATAGATAGTTGGGATGTCCTTGATCAACTTTAAATTTTAGAGTAAAAATAAAGCTATCAAGTATTTGTGATGCTAGATGAAAACACAGCCAGTATTTAACTTATGTGCAAAATAATAAACTAATTTGCACCCCTTGCATTGTAACATGATTTGTCCTGAGAACATTTACTAATTCCCTTTGTGTCTCAATGACGTCACTGATTCTTTGTGAATTGAAAGAAATTTCCAGCAAGTAATAATTTCTATGCGTATACTATTTTAGACAAATGATATCCCTGCATACAGCGCTAATGATCTGATTGGTTGCTAGCTGCCTCGCCTCATGAACATGTATCACTATGTGAAATAAGACGTCTATGCATGCACACATTTGAATTGAGAAATACTTGAGGGAGCAAAGACTGACTGGATAGTCTACAGTTGTATTTTCTCCATCTAACTCCACACACTTAGGGGTATATTTACTAAACTGCGGGTTTGAAAAAGTGGAGATGTTGCCTATAGCAACATCAGATTCTAGCTATCATTTTGATGAGTGCACTAAATAAATGACAGCTAGAATCTGATTGGCTGCTATAGGCAACATCTCCACTTTTTCAAACCCGCAGTTTAGTAAATCTAGCCCTTAGTATTGATGGCCCTCTTATATTTAAATATATTATTTTGAGTTACCACATGTTTATAGAAAATACAATACATTGAGACTGTGAGAAGAAAATTAAGTGGAAAAATTTTCGTTTGAACAACCTAGAGTATTGGGAAGTTCTGTAACTAGGCTAAGGAGTTTCAAATCAATGTGATTCCTTAAAGCCAAGTGTTTTATAGCACTTACTAATACCAGTAATATGACAGGATGGTAAGAGGACGGCAGAGCACTACAAGAGTGAACAGTGAAGTACTCTGCACTCCCAAGCAGATCAGCCAAGCACTCAGCTCTCCCTATGCTTGAACTACCCACATTACATGTCCAGAACAGTGGAACAATATTGTGCAACTCACTAGGAGGAAGGAGAATGCAAGAAACACACAATCTGGATAATTCAAAGAATGCACTAAATCTTGAGATTAGGAATTTCATTATTTCAGATACACAGGTTGTTTTCACAGGGCGGGAAGATCATTTATACCCTCATAGCTTCACACAGAGTGGACCCAAAATACTGTGTAGTCATTTCCATACTCTCACAGGTCTGTCTCGTACTCTTTTCCTCAGTCTGTTTGTGTATCTGTAACACAACTATGCCGAGTACAATTCCTCTTATTCTGTATATTATCTGTATATTATTTATTACTAATAATTATAAATTCTCTATTCTCACTATATCTTCTTATTCTCTGAAATCACTGTGAGGCTGATTTACTAAAGGGTGTATAAGCCCTAGGGCCTGACTCATTAAGGATCTTAACTTGAGAAACTTCTTATTTCCGTCTCCTGGACAAAACCATGTTACAATGCAAGGGGTGCAAATTAGTGTTCTGTTTTGCACATAAGTTAAATACTGACTGTTTTTTCATGTAGCACACAAATATCAACTTTAAATTTCAGTGTACAAATAAGCTATCAAGTATTTGTGTGCTACATGAATAAACAGTCAGTATTTAACTTATGTGCAAAACAGAATACTAATTTGCACCCCTTGCATTGTAACATGGTTTTGTCCAGGAGACTGAAATAATAGGTTTCTCAAGTTAAGATCCTTAATGAATCAGGCCCCTATTGTTTTCACTCGTTTATTTTCCTTTTGCTCATAACAGCAAAAGGCTACCACCAGCGATAATGTTGCTATCACTGGAGGCAACCCCCTACGGCCGGAAGGTTCGCTGGCGATGGCTTCTCCATTGACCTCGCCACTGTGGTGGTGCTTGTACTACCAGAATTCTTGTGCCTCCATGATATCATTTCATTGGCTGCATTCTCGTGTGTCTTGGTCAACCTACAAATGGCTGCCTTCACTATATGCAGGTTATGGGTACACTCTGACTAGAATTTAGCTACTATACTAGTTATCTAGTACTAAAAATATTTTACATAAAATTGTGTTCTTTGATTACTCTTTGTGCAAGTTTTCAATACAGACTCTATTCTGAATAGAGTCTTCTTGCTGCTTGTTTTATTTTATAAAATGGGCTAAAGCAGCACTTTGGGTTTTTATACTAGATATCATGGTTATATGAGGATATGATAAAAGGAATTCTGCAAGGAACACTTAAAGCCAAGTTTCACAGAAATAACTACCGCACCCATATGCAGAATGAGGCGAATATTCTGTGGAACAGTTTTGAAAAGTTTGTGCATCCCTAATCATGTGCTTTATTATACCTCTGAAGCGGATCCATGTATAGTTTGCACAGTAGCCACACAACACTATTACTTATGCTCTAGTGATGGGTTCATATCATCCTTAGTGTCTCCGGCAGCTGAACGCCTGCGATACATTTTGGGAGAAGATGACGATGCTCCAAATCCCACCTTGTTCACAGAGATGGACACTCTGCAGCATGATGGCGATGAGCTGGAGTGGAAGGAAACAGCAAGGTAATGTACTAACTTGTTATTTAAAACAGTGACAGTCTATTAAAAATTTACTAGAAAGATATACAGTTTAGGCTATTTTACATACCAAAAAATAGGCCCTGATCCCCTGTCTTTAACCCATGCCAGATTACCAACTGGCTGCTCATGTGACTTCCAAGGACTTTTCTTAATTCTCAATAAACATTCTATACACAGGTGGGAAAAGTGACTTGTCCAACATCACAAGGAGCTGACACTCAAGGCACATGTGTAGGGTAGCACTGAAATGCTTTTATGTTAATTACTTATACTTTCTTCTTTGTAACTTTTTTTTGGCTACTTAGTCTTTAGCAGGCACCTGTCTTTCCAAGTAACTATATTGGAGGTGAATATTGGATAGAGAGGAAATGAGCATGTTGCAAGCGCAATCACTAATTTAGAGTGTATTCACCCACAGTTCCCAGGTGTGGATCAGCTCTGAATACATCCCTGCTGGCAATGAGATTATAACCAGCAGTCAATCCTCCTAATTACCAACATTCTCCTTCTCCGATTGTGAAACACCTTGAGCATTGCAAGCTTTTCTTTAGGATACATTCTATGACCGCGTCTTTGTAATATAAATTTGATCTTCCACATGAAAAGATTTGACAGCATAGTGTTGGTAGTGACAGCAGCTAATCCACCTGGAAATATAAGGCACTCTGTCGTGGTAATGCACATAATAACAATTAGCTTAAAATGTATGTTTATTAGTATGAATAGTTTATTTTTACACTAGTTTTCCATAAATGTTGTTCAGCACAGTGGCACTTATGTCTCTTTACATTTACAAATGGACGCTGTGATGTTGCCTTTACAATAAAGGACATGGTTATCTGGACAAGAAAACTGTCAATATTATCAGATACAGTTATATGTATAGAGACTGCGGTTACATCTAGCAATATGTTAGGTCAATTTGGTTATTTTCTTTTATAAAACTGCCAATATTGGATGCAAAAAATCATTCTCGCCACACAGGTTAAACTATCGGGTCAGGCGATGATCAGATTAGTGTGTCTGCATTGTCCGACTATAATAGTTGAATCTCCTTGCAATACGGTTGTTTGGTTTGATCACTCAATGACTCCATCTGTGCAATATTGAGATTAATGCCTAAAATTGCATAACTATGTGAACACGCGTGTGGTCGGCTTTAGAACACAGATTAACCTCGTCTTCCCAGAAACTGTATCTTCAGTCATTTTAGAATGACGTGATTCCATAGTATCACGTGTTACTGCAATGGACTTCATTTTATTGTTTAATGTATCCTATAATGTGAATTATACTAGTATTAAAAAAATATATAAAAAAGGGAAGCGCTAATAAAATTAGCAATTTAATAAAACACATCAATTCATATGTAATCAAACATTTAATAACTTTTAAGTCATCCCATATTAATTGATGTGTTTTATTAAATTGCTCATTTTTTTAGTGCTTCCCCTTTTTATATATTTTTTTATACATTGTAGCAACCTCAGCAAGTTGCTTAGTGGAAGCTGCTGAATACTCTAGCGGTATTTACTGCAAGCGCCTAATTTGTTGTGTTTATACTAGTATTAGAAGTTACTGGGGGTGCTTCATAGTCATATAAGCAAATCTGCAAGCCAAGTACTTTATACTGATATAAAACATTGATATAAACTACAGTAAAGAGGAGCCATTGCTTATTACACAAAGGTATATACAAGGGATGACATCACTAATCATAGCATTAACATGGGTTTTAAATAAACACATTAAATTAACTTTATACCAAAGTTTAAGAGAGCTCTAAGGCTGGGTACACACTACAGAAAATTTCTCTCGATGTAATATTGTTTTCACCAATGACTGAAAAAAAAGGTCCCTATCAGCATGCGGATTCCTGTGTACACACTAAACAGATTTTATATGATTTACCTTCATATCTGTGCTCTTCATCTGTCATAACCATCAGCTGAAAATATTGTGACACTGAACACTCCATAGAGATCTATAGACACTGCCAGTTGTGAGTGCGTACACACTGCAGAATTTGCCCAACATTGTTCCATGGTTGAATGAGATTTTTAGTAATTTTTAGTCATTTTCCGTTGGAGCGTTCACACTAATCCGATATCTGGGCGAACGGTCGTTTATCGTGTGATTGGGCCGATAATGCAGTGAAAACCCTGTAGTGTGTACCCAGCCTAAGAAGTACTAGTTGGAAATTATTTATATGGTATCTCAAAGAAATTAACAGAGGTTAAAACGGATGTCCAGCTTCAGACATCCTCAGCTTCTAGGTGATGCATTTCATCATCCTTGTTACATGTTAGTTGTGGTTTCATATCCCTGGACCTATTGTCTTCTATGCTGAAGACACCCACAGATTTCACTGTCATCCAGTATACAGGACCCAAAGCCACAGGGGGAGGACTGAAAGTCATAGGTGGCTAAGTAGTTAACACTTCTGCCTCACATCACTGGGGTCATGAGTTCAATTCCCAACCATGAGAGGAGTTTGTATGTTCTCCCCGTGTTTGCGTGAGTTTCCTCCGGATGCTCTGTTTTTTTCCCACACTCCAAAAACATACTGGTAGGTTAATTGACCACTAACAAATTGACCCTAGTCTGTGTGTCTGTCTGTGTGTCTCTGTTCTGTCTGTATGTGTGTGTGGTAAGGAATTTAGACTGTAAGCCCCAATGGGGCAGGGACTGATGTGAATTAGTTCTCCGTACAACGCTGAGGAATTAGTGGCGCTATATAAATAAATTGTAATAATTATAATAATAGGTGGAGGACCCAATGCATCAAGGAGATTCCACCATTGCTCCATTCTAATTGCACCTAAATTCACATTTTAGATTCTGTGCAGTAAGTAAACAGATATAAAATGGTAGTATAGTGTATATAAAATATAAAGCAATATTTACTAAAGTAAGTAAAGAAGGTAGTAACAGCATTGTAGCAGCACTTAGGACTGATATAATTATAGGGTATAATCAGAGGAGGAGTCACAGCATTAAGTAATACGTGTCAACTTGAAACAAATTAGCACAACAACACACATTCTTTATTAAGGTACCACAACACAAATCCTACTTTAAACTCTAATGAAAGTATTACATGAGCCCAGAGAAAATTCTCGCTTTAATAAGTGAGCAGATTAACAAGTCAGATTCTAAAATCCATGAGGAATTTTCTCTCTAGGACACATATCCGCTGAGTAAAACCTTATTGTGCTCACAGCGATGCCCCAGCCGCAGCAGATTTGCGCGCTGAGCGATGGAGCTGTACATACAAATTACAAGAGGAATGCTCTGTATTATTAAAATCCTCCCACAAGGCTGTGTGGTCACGTAACACAAGTCTAGTCAAAGGCATTTAGTTCTGTTTACTTCATGTGGGGCTAATGCAATAGCTTCTCTTCCATAAAAGGGGGTAGGGGGATTAACCATTAGGCACGCTCTATAAACTTGACATTAATCTGTGTAAATTACCAAAACCAATTATTACATGGCTATAACATAGGGTTAACCTTTTAAAACTTTTAAACTTAATCTTCTTCCACAATCTCTCAGTAGGACAGCGAGATGAAAGTCTAATACTGCAATTGATACACGTCTCCTAATTTTTATCCATGCCCATAATACTTTTAATTCTCTTCAATGTGCATATGGATATAGAGCGCTCAAAGAGAGAGCCACAGGGGCTTCCTAGTGCAATAAATTCTTTTATGCAAGGTGGAAGTAGAGTACAAGTGTCTACCTCAGAGTGGATTAGTAGTGGATATAGTCACTCCGTGCTGCTCAGCAGAGTGCTTGAGTCCGCAATACTAAACCAGCGACATGAAACACAGGAACTCCAACGTGTTTAGTCATGTAAGGAAAAATAATACTTAAATCATAAGAAGATATTTAAGAAAAACTTTTTTTCTACTCATGAATTTGATGATTTGTAGAAGAAATTTGAGCTAAGTTGAGTTTGTCTGGTTAAGTTTCATCAACCAGGCAATATTTACCATATAGGCAACCTAGACACATGCCTAGGACAAAACAATTGGTGGAAAAGGGTTTTATGTTAATTTTATTTCTAATTTTTTTTTTATATACTCCTTGCTGCTTGCCGTTTTTCAGCCACCGATTGTCCCAGTAAGGAGAAGTTAATAATTTAGGTTGTATTCATCCACAATGCATAGAGCAGCATAATCTATAATACTACCTTGTACAACAAAAATAAGGTTTTGATGACTCTGACTCCCGATTTGTCTGATATTTTAATGCAGGGGACACATTCTTACAGAAACTAAAATTGCAGATAATTGATATACCGTGAAGGATTAATGGATGCTTAATGTATTTTTGCATGTGGGTGACAATGTCTACATTACCCGAATCACCTATCACCACATCACACTCCCATGTTCAGGACTTTGCCCACACTGCACCCCAAGAAAAACAATAGAATCAGTAAAAATCAATACAAGACAGAATAGAGAAAGAAACTACAAAAAAAGACACAACCAGAACAAAGGAAACTGGAGTTAGAGAAGGCCAAACTGGTGAGGGTTAACATGAAGAGGATTAGGGTAGTAAATGGAGATGATAGAGATGATGATAGAGATGGAGTGAAAAGGACAGGTGGAGCGTGAGGAGGGAATTGTTATAGGATGGGGCCAGCAAAGTGTGAAAAGGTCAGTTTTGACAAAATGTGTGAAAAATTCAAGGTTGGGGGTGTGCCTGATTGAGCAAGAAGATCTTCCAAATGTGGGGAGCAGCAAGGACAAAGTCCTGAAGGTGGGACTGGGAGGTAGCGATAGGTGATGAAGAGAGGACATTATTAATCATTGATTAATTATTAATCATTGACATTATTGGAGTATATCTTCACAAGGTCGGAAATGTTGGAGGGGGGCATTAAAGAGGGCTTTATAAATGAGGATAAGCAATTAGACTAGCCCTGTTCCTGGAGCAAGAGATACGGAAGAAAATCACGTACCTTTGAGATGCCCAGAGCTTATATCGGACGTGGCTGCGCGCGCTTGTGTTTGGCACGCACTTACTGTACATAGACTAGGGTCAAATGCCCCTTCCCCACCCGGTTCTGCCCCTGAAATCATAAGCTGTAGTATGTTTCCTTTGCATATGTAGATGAATTGAACTTTGCTGTGTTTAGTTGTGTATTGTCTGGTCCTGGGCGTGTGCAGATCAAATCTGCATATTACACACACAAAATCGGCATTTACGTCCCTTGATGAACCAGGCCCAGGAAGTGTATTATTAGCAGTGCTTAACACACAAATATAAAGGGTTTTATGCTTCTACCACAAATGTTTAGCTCTCTCTCTGTAGTGACTCACTTGTGATGCTGAGGGAACCAGAGAAATAACAGGCCTGAAAGGTTTAGGAAGATTAGGATTATGGTGCCTGTTTGACTGTACATTGTACATCTGCTTAAAAATCAGTTTTTCTGAGAGAACGAAACACTTAAGAGTTTCTTCAAGCTCCCCCTTGTTTTTGCTGTAATCCATAATACAAGTCACGCAACTTTTAGTAAATCAAGGAAGGGGAAAACAATCTTAGCAGGATTAGCTTTTGTGAGAAGAAATTAGTTGTACTCAAACCTGGCAAAAAATCTGAAGTGGTTTTGTTGTGCAAGTGTTGTGTTATTTATTGAGTATGTGGAACTGACTCTGTAATCTCTGGTAACATTTGTACAAATCACAGGTACATATCCCTATTATGGGGCATAGCAATACTTATCACAACCAGAACCAGCCAGCGGATGCGTGTCACGTGATCAGCTTACATTCTATGCGGACTCTGCAGCCAGGTGCACCCTGGCGCTGTTGAATCTTTTGGCCAGTTGCAATGAAAATTAATAATATCAGGGTAATTCACAAATACAGAGCTGGTTCTATTGATAACCACAATTTTGTCCCCTTACTAGTTACGTTCACAAGTGTTATTTGCATTCAGCTCATATGTTAAAATAAGGAGATTTTTTTATTAACGTACATCCATCACATCACATGATGCAGGCAGCCATTTTATGGTCTGAACCAATATCATAACAATGCACCCAATTCACTAGGGCACAAAGCATCCAGCGTTTCTGCAGCGTAAGCAGTCCCATGTTACGGGAAGTTGGCATTTTTTATTTAATATGACAGGCCTGTAAAGAAGCTTCTGAACTCCATTTTGTTTTCTAAAAAAACAACAACACAGTAGCGATTAAGCACTGGTTTGACAACAGACTGAAGTAGGTTGCTGAGTTCATCTGCTGACCAGATATGTAAACATTGCTTTACAATATGCTTTATTTAAACCAAAAGGCAGGAGAGACGTAATAATAACTTTTAAGTCATCCCAAGATTAGCATTTTAACTCAATCTAGGTTATTCTAATGCTATCCCTTTCCAACCCACTAAAAATGCTACAGTCATGACTTATTTTTTTCAGTGGCTATTAAGTTCTTAATCTCAGGAAAAGATTATAAAGACTCTCTTCTCTAAATCTCCAAACACAATCACTATATTGAATCCTAGTAAAAATAAAAACAGTAGTATTGTAGAGGGAAAGCCCCAGTAGTAGAAGTTATGAGTCAACAATAACTTATTGCTTTAGGCCAAATGTGATCACTAGTTTTTGTGTTACTTTATACAGGTGGCTAAAATTTGAGGAGAAGGTAGAAGAAGGTGGAGAGAGGTGGAGTAAGCCACATGTGTCAACATTGTCCCTGCACAGCCTATTCGAGTTGCGGACTTGTCTTCAGACAGGAACTGTGTTGCTTGATTTAGATGGTTATTCTCTCCCTCAAATTGTAGGTAAGATTTTTTATAGACTTACCCATAAAAGAGTCAATTGCTGTTATATGTGATGTGTTGTGGCATACCAGGTTATGGTCAAACTTACCGCAGGCCTCAGGCTCATTTGAGTTGTATATTCCTGCTGTAGCCACATGTTTTTGAGGGTAAAAGGTTAAAAACAGACTGAATGCAGCACTGTGACATCACTGCTTAATATTTATTAATATTAAGTAGTGGTGATATTTATTAATTTATGCAGAAATGTTTCTTACTCCAACTCTTCTATTTACTCAGCTAACAGGACAAACAAAGGAGATATTTGTGTACATATTGACCTCACATTTAATCCTGTGAACCTGAAAATAGATTTTCTGTTGCAGATGACATCATTGAGAAGCAAGTGGAAGACGGAATGCTCAAACCTGACCTCAGGGAGAAGATTAGCTATGTCTTGTTGAGGAAGCATCGGCACCAAACCAAGAAACCCATCCACAGGTCTTTGGTGGACATCGGAAAATCTGTCTCCTCCAATACCAGTGAGTAAATTAAGTGAAGTTCCCTGTAAAGCATTGCACTTAAGACATGTGCTTTCACTACTGTGTCTCACAAAAGCAGAAGTGGAACTAGATGGTGCTGATATATCCACTCCAGAGGTCTCCACTCTGCCCCTCACTTTTCTAAAATGTTGGGGCAATTGTAGATTTTGTAGACTATATAACAATGCCATTTTTATTACATGTAGATCGAATTCCTGTCCCAAGTGCTCCTGTTGGGGCTCACCTCCATCGCTCCACAGAAGACCTGAGAATGAGGCAGAATTCCAGCTATGGAAGATTGCGTAAGTCTCCTTTTTATGTACTATATTTGCAGCATAATATATGGGGTAATGCGGTAATCTAGCGTAAAATTTGAGTAAATGCACAAAGCTCAGTAATACAGTAATAAATAAAATGACTTTATAATACACAAGTGATGCTAATATATGTATAAAATCCTGATAATAATAATAATAATAATAATAATAATAATAATAATAATAATAATAATAAAAACAGTGAGTTCTGATGTAATTACTTCAGTATTCATTTGGAAAATGTGTGTATGATAAGGAATAACACACACCCTACTATAAATTATTACAGATATTAGAGGTTACATTGGCTTAACAACCTTGTGCCTTCATATGGTCACAGACCACCTCAGTAACTTATAATATTATCATCCATTCTGCAAAAGGACTTTTTCGGATTGGGTAAGTCTGTAATACGTCTGGATATCTGTAATAATTTATTGTAGGGTGTGGCAAGTCTTCAAGCCTCATCCTATTTTTTTAAATGGGATACATACGCCTACGTGTTTCCTTTTGGTGCACTCCAAAATTGTATATATAACAAAAAACAGCCCTTTTAGTCTTGTGATTCATTTCAAATAAATTAGGCTAAACCATTGAGTATTTGTGGAGAGAAAGTGAAGCGTTCAATGAAATGGGTGATACTAATGTGGTAGAACATTACTGTGGTGTTTACACTTTTGTGAGCCTCTAGATATTTTGGAACTCTCGACACACACCCAGCACTTCTAGGTGACAGAGGCATCTCCCGGGGGCGGTGGGCTGGCATGTACCTTAATGCCTTGGTATTCACCATCCATGTACACTGGTACACATACAATGCCATTTTGCTGAGCTCATCGAGAGCACTGTGTAATGAGGCCCATTATGTGTAAATGAAATTAATAGTTATTAATAGTGTGTGTCATTTTAAAATAGTGAATAATTAGAGCAGCACAGTGGCTTAGTGGTTAGCACTTCTGCCTCACAGCACTGGGATCATGAGTTCGATTTCCGACCATGGCCTTATCTGTGAGGAGTTTGTATGTCCCTGTGTTTGCGTGGGTTTCCTCCAGGTGCTCCGATTTCCTCCACACTCCAAAAACATACTAGTAAGTTAATTGGCTGCTATCAAAATTGACCCTAGTCTGTCTGTGTGTGTCTGTGTGTGTATGTTGGGGAATTTAGACTGTAAGCTCCAATGGGGCAGGGACTGATGTAAGTGAGTTCTCTGTACAGCGCTGCGAAATTAGTGGCGCTATATAAATAACTGATGATGATGAGAGTGTGTTGTTTGATCCTGAAGTGTATGAGAAAAGATATATGATGTACATTGAGGATGTGGGAGTTCCAGCGGTAAGGAGAAGAGATGTGAAGGGAAAAGGACAGAAGGGGAGAGTTAAGTTGGGGAGTGTATTATAGCAAGATCACTGTATTTTAGCCTAACGCTTCTTTTTTCTATTTTTACACCCTAGATCATGCACAAAGCAGGAGTATGAATGACATTTCCGATACCCCAAGCTCAGACCAGGTAGTGAGATGTTAGCCATTAATGTTGGATAAATGTAAGAGTAAACAAGAAAGTGGACGTACTTATTATCGATTAATAAAAAGAAAACTACAGCTACAGTACAAGCTGACTCACAATGAGGATGTGTTGTGAAACACTCACAAATAAAGATATTTAAGTTGTAAACCTCTGAAAACCTAAAGCTGGCCACACACACAAGCACCAAGTTGCAGAATAATTGTACAATTTGGCGACACTCCTATGTGACCATCCTGTATGGTATCTGACCATTGGCCGTATCTCTCCCTGCACACTCTGTAGACCATTGCTGATGCTGACAGTGATCATCTCTCAACCACATTTATCATCCTGCTCGGTAATGAGCCTTTTGTCAGGCTCCATGCTCATTTTACTGCCATGCTGCTATATTGGGCCAAGTGCTTTCTTTATAATTATATTGCTACTTGTTCTTGTAGTATATGTAAATGGTTAGTTATGTTATAACAGCAGATGGCAATTTGTAGCTATGTGCACTGTAAGGGTGAAATTAAAGAAAAGTTCCATGACAGACTCTGCCATTCATAAAGTAAATGCTGCACTAGGAAACAATGTAAATCAGCATTATGAAGGCAGTGACCTTTATAATGACAGTGATTAACTGCTTATATGCCACTACATAAGTTATTCATGTCATACACTTATTTTTAATGTCATATATGTGGCGTTTGCAATATTAGGTATATTAGATTAATTGGCTACAACACTGGCCAGGTGGATCTTTTGAGCCTTGGGTTTGCAATAAAAACTCAATGAATACAGTGGAGTATGCCACATCCTGGCTCCACCCACATTCATGAGTGGAGCCTATAAATTCTCCTGGAACCAGTGACCTCATTGAGGCAAAGTGTCACTGGTACATTCATGAGAATGCAGCCTAGTGACTTCACATACTTGCCCTAATTTCCATGGAGAGTCAGAGGTTTTAAAATGTATTCCCTGGTGTTATCCTTATTTTTCAATATTGGCTAACTACATAGTACAATTCCTCTGGTTCTGAATAGTAAATACCATTTGCACAGTTTGCTATTCGTGTATTTATTAAAGAGGAGTTTTAATTTAAAAGAAATAGTTCCATAAATAAATTATGATTTCAGTACACGAAGATCCATGTAGAACCCTATTGATGTGCATAGCAGCAAAGTGTCCCTGGAAATGCAAAATGCAATTAGTATTGTCCCTGACTCTGGGTCGTATAGTGGAATGGGGTGTGGACCCTCTGTGATGCATAAGGTTGGCATTGGCTCACCTGAGCTGCGGAGGCAAATTAGGTGTCAACCACGAAGGATCAGGGTCATGACAACTGCAGGTTGTGGGCCCTCAAGTATGCCACACTAGGCAGTAGCTGACCTAGAGACAAGAGACAAGGCATAATTGTGGTCAGAGACAAGCCAAGGTCAGGATGGGCATCTCAGGTCAGACTGATGAGTAAACACAGATGATCAGCAACAGGTATTCAAGGCAGCAATCAGATTGCATATAGAAGTATGGTCAGAAACAACCAACAATGGGTAGTACCAGGTAACAGGAATACCTGTTGGTTAGGCAGCAGAGTGTACAATGAGCTTTCCTTTAAATCCAGTGCCCAGTGACTTCAGCAGACTTGACTTCAAATTGCGACTGCAAGCTTGATGGAAGAAGAGCATAGAGAAGTTGCATGACCATGCTTTTGTAGAAGCTGTGAGCAGGGCTGAACACATAGCGAATACCACTGAGTGTACCATGTTACAGGACTATTTTCCACGAGAGATCTTGTAATCCAAAATTTCACTTTAAGCTTATTGAGAGTTAATATGGAGTGGATTTAGGAATGAAAAAAATAATAAATCACCAAAGGCTTGAAGGGTGAGTCTTTTTGAGATGTGCAAACAAGAGGATAGTTAAAATTTTAATTATATAGGATTGATACTATCTAAAATATTGTATGGTCTAATAAATGAGTAGCAAGTTTGAGAGAAGAAAAATGAGGTTTATGTTCTTGGTGGAGAACCATGATTTTTCTCCTGGACCTACAGATGTTGCTGAGTGATGAAGCTCATCAGCATATGACTTTGATTAGTAGAGGCTTTCAGATGAGCTTCACATGTTTCTTTCCAGATATCTTGGAAATATGAGAAGTGAAATGTGAAGTGGAAGACCGTGAAGATTTCTTTGCCAAACAATTTAGCAATTTTTACAAATAATTTTGCAAACTCTTGAAATGGACAAAATGAAATAGCTTAGGAAAATGATCTACCATGACTCAGGTGACTGTGAAAGATCAGTGATGAAGTCCATAGCCATTTGGGTCCATGGTATTGCTGGAAAAAAAATAGATGAGGAAGAGGGTCCACAAGAGCTTGTCAAAAGACACATTCAGGACATGTTGAGATGAAATCTGTGAAATATATCCCTAAATGGGGTTTGTTTATGCCACACTGACCAGAAGACTTTGAATTACAGACTTAAGCAAAAGACCTAGGATCAAGGTCCTGTTGTGATGATAGATGTAGTAACCACAACGTAGGAGGGATTAATGATTGTTTTTGTGGGTCCCTGGTCTAGTTTAGAAAACAAATGCAATCAAATAGATCAGAGATGAAAATAAGAGGTATTTATTTTAATGGTAATTCTGTTTAAGTCTCTGCAATTGATGCATAGTCTCAGTGACTGGCTTTATTGCTCAACAAAGAAGTACCCAGCATCAACAGGAGAAGTAGACTTGTGGATGAATCCCCAGTTCAGATTCTTCTTAACATCTGACTTGGCTCGAATTTTAGTTGTAGAAAGAAGACAGACACAACCTCTGTGAATGATTATTCCAGGCACAGTCTAAGTGAAAGTGTAGTGGTATGGTCACAGTCTTTTGTGTACAGAAAACATCCGCAAATTTGAAATATTCTTTAAGAAAAATGGACTGCAGCTTTGAACCCACAAAGAAATTGAAAAGCAGTTTTATTTTATTAAGATAGGTATAAAAGCATGAAAAACACCAATGAAGGACATGACTGAACTTCCAACCAATGACTGTGAGGTGTTGTCAGCAGGGCCACTAAGAGGACTGTGGCTCCACCTCCTTAGACATGACATTATGTATTAAAATAGTGTTGCTCTCACCCAGCTGTTATTGCAGCTTTCACAACCTGGAACTGGATTCTTGTCTGGATCCTGGAATGTTGGGACCTGTTTAGAAAATGTATAGGTACATGAAATATGTAAAGCAGAGCAATAAGTGACCACAGAAAATATAGAGAATAAGGAGAGCACCCTTGTGTTTGCCACACAATACAGATGCCACCATTGAGTCATATATATATATATATATATATATATACACGCATGCATGCATGCACGCACGCACACTGCTATATATATATTATACATATATATATATATATATATATGTATATACACACACACACACACTCTGCCATATATATATATATATATATATATATATATATATATATATATATATATATATATAAATAAATGGTGATGATGATGATAGATATATATATATATATATATATATATACACACGCACAGTGCCATATATATATATACACACACACAAACACACTGCCATATATATACATACACACACACAGGACCATAAACACACCATTCCACGCACATATACAATGCTAGGCATATAACAGCCCCACCCCCTGGCCCCTTGTATTTACCTGCTGCCATCTGTTCTCTCCAGGCTGATAGCTCCATGGCCGCGCACTTTAATGTCAGGCAGCTTGGCAGCAGTCTGATTTGTTGCATGGATGCCTGCCTACATTAGTGACAGGGCAGTTCTCGTTAGCTCCGCCACCTCTCCCAGTTGACTCTACCCCCTCAAGACAAGTTCATGGAAAAAATTAAAGAAGAAAAAAAAAGTTGGTGGTGTAAAGTGGGAGCCTGGACCCCCTGGAATGCCCGTGCCCCCAGTATCCAGGAATCCAAATGTTAATTGACAGTTTTGATATAGAGTACTCTGAAATCACATTCCACTGGGCCACACCAATAGCTATAATTTTGAGTGTTTTTTTGTAGAAGAACAACAGGAATCTGGTATTTTTGTTCAATGAACTTGCCAGCAGCCCCTGAATCCACAAGAGCATTAGACCATTAAGACACATTGGAGTTTGGTTTCTGGATAGGATAAGATATTTTACTGGTTAGAAAGTTGTGACTGTTGCCCAGGATGACCTCGCTGGGACCACCTAGGATTTACCATTTCTTTGTTTTAGTGGACACCAAAGCACATGCACAGTCCCAAGGAGCATCTCCGGGTGCGTTCCTCTTCAGAAAGATGAATGTGGACCACTTGTATGAGCTTTTTGGCCTATGATGAAGACACAGCAAACAAGCAGAAGACCGGGCTAATTGAAGAGTTTCTGAAATTATGAAATAAAGGCAGCTTTGTGTAAAATAGGATTGGTGCTTTCTGCAAGGGCAAGGCACAGATTACAGCTTCACCAGAAAGATATATATCAAACATTGGTTGAGGAAACCCCTATAGACAACAGATGACACCAGCATGACCTTGATAAGAAACGAGGCACAATCATAGTCAGGGACAGGCCAGGGATCAAGATTGACAGCACAGCTTAGACATCAGTATATAAGGCCGGGGTCACAAGAGATGGTCACTAACAGGCCAAGTCCATAACAGGTCATCAGGACGGGGATCAATCAGCAGGGAACAAGTCAGGTAAGTAATGGGCAGTCAGGAAAGCTCAATGATGACAGTACCAAGTTGCAGGAATATCTGTTGCAAAGACATTGTAGTGTGCGCTTAGCTGTCCTCTTAATCGGCTTCACATCCTATGAAAGTAGATGGGATATAAGGCACTTTTGCAGAAGCCGAGACCAGGAAACGGATGGACCTGTAAGGAACACTGCCAAGAGCGACATGTCAGAAGTATATTCCTGAAACTGCAGCCTTTTAATTCACTAAGAACCAGAATTGCTTCACTGGTGCCTAGGGAATTGGCCAGCTAATAATTTAACACATTGGCTGCCTCCACTAGGTGTAGGTGATGTAATGCTCTTTGATGACAAATCTTATTAATACAAAATAGTTTTTCATTTATCATTAATCGGATCTCCAGAAAAATTAATTTCTCCTTCTTTGTGTTCCCAGCTTAGAAATAAGTTTATAAAGAAGATTCCCAGGGACGCAGAGGCTTCTAATGTTTTGGTGGGGGAAGTGGATTTCTTAGACAAACCATTTGTGGCATTTGTACGACTGGTCCAGTCAATAATGCTTGGAGGTATGACGGAGGTTCCAGTGCCCACCAGGTATAGTCCATTATTATTTATATGGAGTCTTCTATATCCCACAAAACAAACAAGTAAAGCTTAGCATGTGCATGACCTACACCCCAATACAATACATAACACTACTATATGGTGCATTATATTATAATATGAGTAGCAGAAGAAAATGTTCTAAGTTCAGTGTTGTATAAGGAGCTTTGTTTATCAAGTGGAAGCATTGCACTTTGAGTTGTTTAATTATAAGACATTTATCAAACCTTCTAAATATTAATCGGGGAGGTGTTGCCCATATCAACCAATCAAATGCTAGCTATCATTTATCTAGTATATACTAGAAAATTATAGCTAGAATCTGATTGGTTGCTATGGGTCACTCCTCCACCTTTCCTTTTTAGAAGGTTTGATAAATCTAACCCAAAGCATGGAGATAAATTTATATAACTGCATTAAATTACTAAGGGCATTTGAATAGGGATGTGCAGCAACAAAAACTTTAGTTGTTGATAAAGTACTTCACATAAATTTCATGTAAGGCAGCCTAGGCTGGTGCCAGATC
This sequence comes from Mixophyes fleayi, assembly GCF_038048845.1. Classification (NCBI taxonomy): domain Eukaryota; kingdom Metazoa; phylum Chordata; class Amphibia; order Anura; family Limnodynastidae; genus Mixophyes; species Mixophyes fleayi. The sequence goes on from NC_134405.1 coordinate 73,059,455, forward strand.
TGAGGCCCCATAGACAGGCAGCCTAACAAGATGGTGCTTTGTAGATGCTGTATGTGACCGGCCCACTTTTGGTGTCTGTGTTCTATCAGAGCATTGATCCATTGTATGAACTTTGTGTTGCATAGAGAATTCTGCTGCCAATAACATTAAGCTGGCCACATATGGAGCAACCTTGCCACTTGGGCTAACCTCTGAGCACAGGTTGGATAGTTAAATTGGACAAGCTCTGGCCTTTGAGTCATAACAACAGGTATGTGGGTACAATTGAACAGAATAATAATTGCATGGTTGCAATTAGCAGAACAAATCACATCACATACAGAAAAAAATCAGCATCAGACATGACAAAGAACATACAAGGTAGACAGAAGTGAGACATAAGGTAAAGAGAACCTTGCCCATAAGAACGTATATTCTAGAGGTGCGGGGAGGGAGCTCAGTAATAAAAAGAAAGATCCAAATGGCCTCCGTATCCCCACTCCCACTACACTCATTCTAAAATACTACGATATGCTGCTGAGAACTTTTACAGGCCACACAGGTCCCCCACTTGCTATAAAATGTCCCTAGATGTCCTCAGACCCCGAATTAAACAAACTGTCTCACATAGCCTCAGATTCCACATTTTCTAAAACTCCCTTCAGATTTCCCCACATGTCATTCTCACCCCCCCAGTTACCTCCACATACTATTCAGACCTCCCCACATGCCACCGCTTGCTGGAAGTACCAGTTACCACCCAATACCCATCACTTACCAAGTTAGTCTCTAATGAAATGATTAATTTAAATGTATTCAATTAATGCCAACATTTGCTTACAATCCTGGCGGTCCCCATTTCACAAAGGACAGGGGTATGAAAAATGAAATATCTCTGAACGGCAGAATATTTTATTTCTGCTGTATAAATTCTGTACTATGACATAAGTATATCTTTATTCTTCTACAAAGACTTTCTGGCATTATGAGAGAGATTCAATTAGCCGTTTGTACGGTAAAAAGTAACATTTATGTTTGCTCGCGCCTTTATGGGGCGCAAGCAAAAGTGAGTTAATATTTCACTAAAAAAATCACCACGTGGTGTCTGGAACACTACTTTATTTTTTTTTTAGAATCGATTCTGCCCTTTAAGACTATAAACACTTTCAAAGGGTCACTTTTACTTATTCAATACAGTATATTTGTTGCACATATTGTGCCTCAGTATAATAATGTCATTATGCATATTATTTATTCTATAATAGTGAACACCTACAGGCATGCATATGTATATACTCATATTCATATTATTTCTCACTGTTAGGTTTCTATTTATTTTACTGGGTCCAATGGGGAAAGTCAAATCCTACATTGAAATTGGTAGAGCGATCGCAACCTTGATGGTGGATGATGTAAGTGGAAACTGTTGCACACTGCAAAAAACAATATTGATTTCCTGGGTTAAGTCACTGAATAAAAGTAGGTCGTTATTCTAAGTTAGTGCCATGTATTGTGAGTTATGACATTTATTAACACAAAAAACAGCATAATGTATTTTTGAAATGGGAGCGTTTTTTTAGGCTCAGGGCATTATGGCTGAACAGTGACATATAACTTTAATACAATGTTACCAGCACTAATGGACAATGTGCTGAAGAGAATTTCTCCACAATAAGTTGAATGACCCTTTACTCTATAATGATGTCCTGTAGAGTAATAAACATCTGTATAATTCTATTTTAGCTATTTAGTGATGTTGCCTACAAAGCAAAAGATCGGGAGGATCTGATTGCAGGAATAGACGAGTTTTTGGATGAAGTAATTGTCCTTCCACCTGGAGAGTGGGATCCTACCATTAGGATAGAGCCTCCCAAGAAGATCCCATCGGCAGATCAGAGGTGGGTGTTTCATGAAACATTACCCTATATCAGTGATGGCTAACCTGTGACACTCCAGGTGTTGTGAAACTACAAGTCCCAGCATGCTTTGCCAGCTATCAGCTAGTTATCTACTGGCATGCTGGGGCTTGTAGTTTCACAACACCTGGAGTGTCACAGGTTAGCCATCACTGCCGTACATGAATGTGACATCATGAAAGTTACAGGATAAAATTGGAGGACAGCACCGGACAGTTTTCAACAACTGTGTTTTATTTCATGGTTCAGAAAGATTTTTTGCTGTATAGATTTATATGTGTTTTCCTTGGTGTCTCTCAACCCTCCATTGTCTACTGCAGGAAGTCTGTTTTCTCTGTGAATGAGGCTGGACAAATGAATGGATCAGCCGGAGGAGGAGGAGGTGGAAGCGGCGGTGGTGCGAGTGAAGATGGAGAGATGCCTTGTGCCCATGAGGTTGGAGAAGAGCTCTCATGGACTGGCAGGTACACAAAGGATAGATTCACTTGATGTTAATGTGAATCTGCACGGTGGCTCAGTGGTTAGCACTTCTGCCTCACAGCACTGGGGTCATGAGTTAGATTTCCGACCATGGCCTTATCTGTGTGTAGTTTGTTGTAGTTTGTATGTTCTCCCTGTGTTTGCGCAGGTTTCCTCCAGGCGCTCCAGTTTCCTCCCACACACCCCAAAAACATACTAGTAGGTTAATTGGCTGCTCTCAAATTAACCTTAAGATGTAAGCTCCAATGGAGCAGGGACTAGTGTGAGTTCTCTGTACAGCGCTGCGGAATTAGTGGCACTATATAAATAAATAAATATTGATGATATATGTATGTAAAGTGTTCACATTCATCTTTATCCACAAAAGGAAGCTCACTAAGGCCAATGATTCCCCTCCCTAGATTCTGCGGAGGACTTTATCTGGATATTAAGAGGAAGCTGCCATGGTTTCTGAGCGATTTCTATGAAGCCTTCCACATCCAGTCAATTTCTGCCATTCTTTTCATCTACCTCGGCTGCATAACAAACGCCATCACATTTGGGGGACTGTTGGGCGACGCCACAGATAACTATCAGGTAAGGAAGAAAGCATTGTTTGCTGTTTAGTCAGTGAGTCAAACTCATTGGGTGTTGTTGGATTTTGTCTTTAAAGTGTGTCGTAAAATTAACTGTTTCAAAGTTTAGTTTACAATATGCTGCAATTTCATAACTCAAAATGTAATTTAATGTACAGCTGTTTGACTGCATTAGCAAATAGTAACAACTGTTTGGCATTTTATTGAACATCATATTCACAATATTCATATATTATTTATTGCCTAGCAGAATGGATTGTTAGGCATGATATTATACAACCATTTACAATTTCAAAGTGACCTAAGTAGTCCTGACAGCTTATAATTTATATCTTTATAGTTAGCCAAAAATGTATCCCTGTAACTCTACGTCTTCCTGACTGATGTAATGTCTTTATATTATTATATTACCTGTTATGGTGTTAGTGCTCGGAGGCCAGATACAAACCAGTCATTGGTTACATCATGATTAGACAATACTGTATATAACCAATCACTGATTGCACTTCATTCTGTCAAATAGCAGTATAATAGTGAATTTCCATTCCTGCTATTATTTTAATTTACTGTGTTACATCTTGATGCTGCCATATTTTCCATCTTACTGCAGTTTGGAGTTTTGGAATATTGTTTGCATCTTGTTACACATTGGAATAGTAACAGACCTTTTATGTCTTTTTGTATGTATTTAAATTGGGTGGGGTACAATAAAACTATGCTGGTAATTCCGACACCTGTTATGCCTCCAAAAACAAACCGAAAGAATAGAAAATCAACTTATAATAATTAGACTTACCTTGAAGACGACGCTGGAGATCCCCGATGACAGCAGCATAATGACAGGAAGGCTTTCCGATTGGAGAACTGACTGCCTCTGCTGGTCGATGTCATCGCGATGTGTGTCAAGCAAAATTTAAATCGGCAATGTGGGGTCCTCTAGGGTTAAGTGGTTAAACACTTAACCGAACATTGACGAACATTGACGCTTTAAATTTAGCTTGACAGACGTCGCAATGACGTCATTCAGCAGAGGCGGTCAGTTCTCCAATCGGAAAGCGTTTAAATTGAACCTTCTCTTTTTACTCATGAAGTGGTTTCTTGAGAATAATAAAGTAATAAAGTTACCATCTTCTGGTAATTCCTTCTATTTAGGAAACACCCCATGCATCTTTTTACTGGGATCTCCTCCTGCTTCCACCTTTACTAGGCAGCCACAGGTCCTGCAGCTGTGACAGCAGGGAGAGGAGAGAGCTATCAGCGATCGTGGATCCCAGCTGTACTACGTGGTTAAGCAGCTAGTAGGAGTACACATAGTAAACATAGCTGCTTATGGGTTTGGCCACGGATCTGTCCAAACAGAGATCAAATTAATTATTTACTTTCTGAATTAGTAATTAGATGTACTGCCCAATTTTATTTCTTACACTTATGTATTTCTGGTGCACAATAACGTAGAGCGATGACAATTCAGATAATAAACATGATCATTGTTATTTGAATGCTTGCAAAAAAATGTACAGGTGTTCCTCGAATTTACTACTTCTATATAAGAACTTGAATTTTAATTTTAAAGATAGGGGGAAATGTGCTTTGTAACACATGGAGGGAGGAGAGGGAGAACAGGGGGTCCTGGCCATTTTACTACCAGCAGTAATCTGGTCATAATAGGGGGCTCTCCCCTCCCAAAGGGCTACATGGGTGAGTACCTAAACAGAGGTGAGCAAACCCTTTAAAAGATTTCTGAATTTAAACCAGTGTTTCCCAAGTCAGTCCTCAGGACCCCTAACAGTGCAGGTTTTCCAGGTGACAAGGGAAATAATTATACCACCTGTGGATCTGTTACAATGTGTCAGTCAGTAATGAATACACCTGTGCTCCAGCAAGGAGATTTGGAAAACCTGCACTGTTAGGGGTCCCTAAGGACTGGGTTTGGGAAACACTGATTTAGCAGGACATTTTCCTCAACACTGAGCATAATTATATTTATGCTTAAACATAGTTTTATGGAGAGCATAGTTGTTATATATTTTGTGTGGACCAAAATATAGTACTGTTAATATCTATAATGATTTTCATGTAGTCCTGTTAAAATAAATGTTCCTTTAGCACATTTGTAAATTATGCAGGCATTCTTGAATTTGCAGACTAATAAATTAATGTTTACTAAGACCAAAAGGTATACCATTGCTAAGAGCAGCAAATGTAAGTAATGGTCAGACTGTTCAATGGTAATTTTCTTTCAGTAACAGATGCAGGGTCTTATAGTCATTTTGCTAGTGTTTTAAAGGTTTACAAAGGTTTTGGTGCTATCTTGTGGTTGCTGTAATGAATTACACTTAAATACATTCCAACATGTTATTTGTACAATGTTTTGCCAGGAAAAATGCATTGAGAGTTACCTTTACTTGTATGTCTTATGGTACCTCATCTGCACTGTTACTGTTGTCAATTACACATTAAAATTACACACATGCTAATAATATGAAATTATTGATATTTTAAAATATCTTAGATTGGAGGTAGGTTTAACAAACTCTGATGCTTGGTAGGCAAATGTAAAACGAATGCATTGTGGAAGTTAGTAACCATTAGCAAGCTTCTGGGTTGCTGAATATAGTGATCATTAGCAAGTTTCTGGAAGTGGACCTAAGGTGATAAGTGCTGTGTGTTGCAGTGATGATAAATATTATTATTATTATTATTATTATTATTATTGTTTATTTGTATAGTGCCACCATATTATGCAGCACTTGACAGGGTAATCATTCACACCACTCCCTGCCTCATTGGAGCTTAAAGTTTAAATTGTCTTACAAAAACACATACTAGGGTTCGTTTTGTCTGCAGCCAACTATCCCTGGACAGATAATTGAGCAATGTGACTATTATTATTATTATCGTAGTAGGGAAGACAAGGACGTACATAAAACAGGACATACATAACACAAGAACAGACAAGGCAGAAAAAATGAATGGAGACATGAATACAAAGGGTATGGAGGACCCTGCTCATTAGAGAGCTTACATTCTAAAGGGAAGAGGGCAAAGATGAAATATGAGGAGCAAGTGTGGCTCAGAGTGGAGATTGGGATAGTTGTGAGGGTGCATTAGTGTAAATAGTGTTATCGAGGATAAGGTCACCTCTAAAAAGAGATGGGTTTTCAAAGAGCATCTAAAGATTTGAAGACTGTGGGAAAGTCTGATTGGCTGTGGTAGGGAATTCCATAAGAGGAGAGCAGCACTGGAGAAGTCTTGTAGGTGGGAGTTAGAGGTGGTTATCAGAGACGAGACAAGGACCAGGTCAGAAGTAGATCTAAGAGGCCAGGAGGGAGAATATTTTGATATGAGATTTGAGATGTATGAAGGGGTGTTGTTGTTCAAGGCTTTGTAGATAAGGGTAAGTAATTTGAATTTGATTCTGGAGGACACAGGGAGCCAGAGTAGAGATTTGCAAAGGGATGCAGCAGATGTGGAACGGTGAGAGAGGAAGATCAGTCTTGCAGCAGCAAGATATATGGGTGTCAGGAATGCCAGATAGCAGGAGGTTGCAATAGTCAAGAATGGAGATGACGAGAGAATGAATAAGAGTTTTGGCAGCATGTTGAGTAAGAAAATGGCGTATTCTGGCAATGTTTTTAAGGTGAAGTCAGCAGGACTGGGAGAGAGTCTGGATGTGAGGAATAAATCAGAGGGTGGAGTCAAGTGTGACACCAAGACAGCAGGCTTGGGAGACTGAGGAAATAGTGGTGTTATTGACAGTGAGGGAGATTTGAGGGCAGGTGGTGATTCTGGCAGGAGGGAAGACAATAAGTTCTGTTTTGGACATGTTGAGATTAGGTCGCGTTGGAACATCCATGTGGAGATAGCAGAAAGATAGTTGGTTATACGAGATAGTATAGAAGGAGAGAGGTCAGGGGAAGAGATATAGATTTGAGTGTCATCAGCATAGAGGTGGTATTGGAGGCCGAATGAGCGAATTAGTGCCCCAAGAGAAGAGGTGTACAATGATAAAAAAAAGGGCCAAGAACAGATCCTTGTGCGACCCCAACAGATAGTGGAAGTGTAGGGGAGGATGTGCCAGAGGTAGAAACACTACAGGAGCGGTTTGATGGATAGGAAGTAAACCAGGAAAGGACTGTATCACGATGGCCAATGGAGTGAAGGGTGTGTAGGCGAAGAGGGTGATCAACAGTATCAAAAGCAGCAGAGAGGTCTAGGAGAATGAGTATAGAGAAATTACTATTAGATTTTGCAGTAAGTAGATCATTAGTCACTTTTGTGAGAGCAGTTTCAGTGGAATGTTGGTGACGAAAGCCTGATTGCAGAGAGTGAATGGAATGAGAGGAGAGAAAGTGAGACAGGTGTTTGTACACTACTCGCTCAAGTAGTTTGGAGGCAAAGGGGAGGAGAGAAATAGAGCGGTAGTTGGAGAGAGAGGCTGGATTGAGAGATGGTTTCTTTAGAATAGGTGAGATGAGCGCATGTTTAAAGGAGGATGGAAATGTGCCAGTGGAGAGAGATAGGTTGAAGAGGTGAGTTAGAGGTGGGCATGCAGTGGAGCAGAGGGAGCAGAGTAGTTGTGAGGGAATAGGGTAGAGTGGACAGGCTGTAGGGTGAGATGATAAGCTGAGTGCACAAACTTCGTCTTCAGTTACTGGAGAGAATGAATTAAGGGTGGATTGGGGGGTGTAGGTAAAGGTGGGTAGAGTGAGTGGAGTAAGTGGAATTTGGCATTAGGAAATATCTTGTCCAATGGTGTCAATTTGACACTAGAAAGTGTGCAAAGGATTGACAGGCAAAATGAACACATGTAGACTCCAGATATATCTAACCTAGGTCTAATACCATGTTGCAATTATGGTTCTTGTAGGTACATTGCATAACAAAACTACATATTGTGTTGTAGAATGTTTGAGGTGCAGTACATTATTAAGGTCAGAGAGGCCGGATCTAAGGACACGCAGGATAATATTACCAGCTTACTGCAAGTATGTCACTTATGATATAAAGCAATAATGTACCCAGAACAGAGCCTTGAGGGGACCCCACAGTTGACAACATTATTAGAGATGGAGCAAGGAATAGACACAAACTGTGATATGCCTAATAAATTGAAGAAAAAAACATTTTATACATGTTCCTGTACCTGAACACTTAAGCTTGCTTAACGGTAGAGTATCATCTACAATATTTACTATTATTTTTTAAACTGTATGCTAATCTGACTGTACTTTGATTAGGGTCCTAGGGACTATTTTCATTGTCATTCTTCAAAACAGGGCCCACCCATTAGAATGTTTACATCCGCTCAGAGTGTTTTAACTCAGACAATTGTCGCTATTACATTCTCACTACACCTCTTTTTGCTGCTGCATTGATGACTCATATACTTTCCCATTTCAGGGAGTGATGGAAAGCTTCCTTGGTACAGCAATGACAGGCTCCGTGTTTTGTCTGTTTGCTGGACAACCCCTAATCATCCTGAGCAGCACTGGACCTATACTCATCTTTGAAAAGCTCCTGTTTGATTTTAGCAAGTAAGTCACACCTTACTAGGCCTGACATTGCCATCTGTCAGCCACTTCACAGCATGGCACTGCTATAGTGAGTCCGAAGAGATTAAAACATAATAAAGCCAGAGAGGCAATGACTTGGAAGTGTAAGGGTGTATTTATGCTATATAGTATTCCATTGTGCCCCTATCCACATATCAACTAGAGCAAAACGTTGCTCCTTCGCAACAGATGTTAAACCCTTTTGCATTGCAATAGTCATAAAGATGGAACAAGTTGAGTGTGAAGTGTGTACCCATAGGCAAACCGAGGGGGTACAGGCTTGATGGGGGGATTCCTAGTGCCTGGAAACCCCCCATCAAGCCTGAGGCACTGTATAATTGAGGTGGCTGGACCCTGCTGCCGCTTCACACAGCTCTGATTGAAAAGGGAGAGCACCTAACAGTAGTGCACACAGCATTGCCCATGTATATTATGGGGATAGGAAGAGTTGGAGAGCAGCCAAAGCACTGTCTAAAATTATAGCCACTCCCCCATGCCTGCTGGTCACACCCACTGGCGGCGTGGTGTGGATACCCCCCTCTACAAATCCTGCGTTTGCCCCTGGTACCATAGTACCTGTTAGATATAAAAAAGTAATGACAGACACTAGCTAAATTATCCTTTTTATTTTTATACACATTTATTCTGGCTGCATTTTCTTAGCTACCAATTATAATAGAAGAACACTTTTATGCATGGCCAGATTGTGAACTTAAAGTTGCCTTGGGAAATTTTCTGAAAGTGGTCTCATGTTGTAGGTGGGGCCACATTCTCAGTAGCTTGCTTTCAATTGAAAGGAGGTGGGGCAAAGTCTCTCCACCACTCTGATGGTGCGGGTGCAGCAGTGCTGTACAGAGAACTAGTCCCATCAGAATCAGGCCATCTTTCACTATCTGGTGCTTTGGGTGTCTTAAGTTCAGTTGCTGTTTGTCTAGATCCTGATTTGTTGGGGTTCTGGTTGGAAAAATGGATATGTACTTTTCCCCTCCTGGAGAGCTGAGCAACAAGTAAACACTCTAGGCCTCCCTCACCCACTCACCATCAACATTAAAACAATGTCAACCATGTTTAATAATTAAGCCTCCCTCCTCCCCAAACAGCTCTGACATTAAATTAGTAGCATTAACATTTAATTAGTAGGCTTTTTCCCACCAGCTAGACTTGACATTAAAGTAATACTATTCAAATTTAATAAATAGACTTATTTCCCCAACCAGTCTTGACATTCATAGAATGAACATTTATTAAATAGGCCTATTTCCCCCCAATCAAGCCAGACATCAAATTAATAACATTCTATTTTAATAAAAATGCATTTTCCACCCCCCAACCAGTCCTAACATTAAATTAATATCATTCACATTTAATAAAGAGGCATATTTACCCCCAAACAGACCCGACATCCAATTAATAGCATTCACATTAATGGATAGCCCTCCTCTCCCCCAGCTGATCCCAGCGATTAATAGCCCTCAAACCATCCCAGAATTACATTAGTAGTCCTATCAACCCACCTTAAATTAATAGACTCTACCATGAGCCCACCAGTACCCCACCGAAATTAATAGACTTCACCAAACACCTCCATTACCCACCCATTAAATGAATAGACCTAACCATCATCCACTAATATATTAATAGCTCTTACCCAGCATTAAATGAATAGCCACCCCAACATTAAGTTAATCTGGAGATGTATGCTGTAGAATCTTCTGTCTGCTCTTTTGCTGCATGCACACGTGAGACTGCGCCAGCCTGTCAGGAAGTGCACCCCACACATTTTACTTGCTGTCAGTGGCATAGAGAGTGGGGAGGAATGCACACACAGAGAGGAGGGTGATAAATGGCATACAGTATATAATAAGTTGACTGGTCTCAGCAGCGGTGCAAATAATCAGGAATCCCACCTATGCTGGACCAAAGCCCGAGGGCCACAGAGCCTCAACATTGCCCTTTCTAGATAAATATAAATAAATAAAAATGGAACAACAAGCTTACATGGCCCCATGACAGCGGCCTATTGGGAGAACTCCGGTGAGGGCTCTGATCAATCCTACCTTGATTTCATGAAAATCTTCAAGGGGATGTTCACCTTTGTGTGTGTGGTGGGGATTATACATATGTTCCTCCCCCAACTAGCCATGTTTGTTCCGGATTTTGGCAGGTAAGCAGAGGAGAGACAGATACTCACATAGAGAACATCGATTTCTATGGGGAGGTGCAGCTGCAAACCCCAAACATGGAAGGGGTTAGGATTAAACATGCTGTACATTCTATAACCTATCTCTGTTCTGTCATCTGCTTCTGTAAGTCTGATATATTTCCTGTACCAGTGTAACTCAATGATGTCTCCATCAATATCCATCTCTCCACTCTTTACCAGGCACAAACTGGAGTGGCAATGGACAGATGGGGATATATTTGCTAAACTGCGGGTTTGAAAAAGTGGAGATATTGCCTATAGCAACCAATCAGATTTTAGTTATCATTTATTTAGTACATTCTACAAAATAACAGCTAGAATCTGATTGGTTGCTATAGGCAACATCTCCACATTTTTTCAAACCCGCAGTTTATTGAATATACCCCACAGACTAAGAAAGAGCACAAAATTTTAGGACATCATTTTTTAATTCCTCAGACCAGTATTACAAACATTGTATGCACTTGTGAATCTAACATTTTCATCTATCTTTTCTGGCATCGGTAAGTAATGTTTTGTTCACATGAACACACTGGCACAAACTTTCCCTGTACTGTGTATATTCTTTTGCACAATGACCTGGAATATGTACAGTATGTATGATCCCCTGCAATATCACTCAAAAATATTCATATACAACAGCTGATTGCTGCACATGGAAAGTTTATAGTAGTGTGTTCAGCTTTGGCCTGTTTGTTCTCTCTCTTTACGTATTACAAATCTCAGGTTTTAACTGGTAGAAACATCTGCTTGCAGAGGTAATGATATAGACTACATGGAATTCCGCCTGTGGATTGGTCTTCACTCAGCTCTACAGTGCCTTATTCTGGTCGCCACAGACGCCAGCTTTATTATTAAATACATCACGCGTTTCACAGAGGAGGGGTTCTCCACGCTCATCAGCTTCATCTTCATTTATGATGCCATTAAAAAGATGATTGGAGCCTTCAAATATTACCCCATCAATACTGACTTCAAGCCTGACTACGTCACAACGTTCAGGTGTGAATGTCTGGCGCCTGACCCAGGTCAGTGGACACATTAGATGGAGATTGAAATATTGTAATGAAAGGAGGTAGCTGGTGACCTTACATGTAACGTAGGCATCTGATATCTAGGTCACATGGTATCTAACATATATTGGACAGCAAAAAGTAAAGAAAGGTTTTTCAACCTGTGCTATACATACTACTGTGTGGAAAAAGGGATAGATTTAAAGGGTACTTTAGCCTGTTAAATTTGACTGAAAATAACAATTTCTTTTTTAAAATAATGAGGCATTAATTAAAGGTTTTCATTAGTTAGGGTGCAGTTTGCAAAAATATATAATTATATAAAAGTACTTAAAGGAATACTTGGCAAACATTCAAAGGGTTGTTCACTTTTGACAGCCCACTTGTAATCAATCCTGCAGCCCCACCTCAGGGCCAGTGTAACTCGGTAAGCCCAACAAGCGTGACAGGAGGGCTGGGGGGCACCATCAGCGGCAAAATAATATTTATGTCACAGCGTGTGAGTGTCGGCATCGGAGCAGATACAGAGGTAGGAGTGAGCTGTGCACGCTGCATGTTCCGTCCTCACTCAGGGGGCTCCGCTCAACCCAACACCGGCCCTGCTCACGCATATATCAAACCGCAAGTTACGGTTTAACAAAGAGCATAGAACACAAGCTTAGTTCCGACTCTATTCAAATCCAAGCGGATATGACCATGTGCTTCGATTTGAATCTGGGTATAAGTACTCTACGCCTATACTAGCTGCATGTTAACAGACAGGACAGAGTGTAATATACGCACATGAATATGTGCAATGTGACATCAGAACGTATCCAAAAAATATATATTTTAAAATAAATGAACAACTGTAAACTGTATCATCATTAATAACAATATGATTGCTTAAAAACAATTTCTTTTTTCCAATGAATACAAGATGTTCATAATGCGTACTGTACATACAATGCACTTTTATGGTTTATCTCACTTGCATACAAATGTTCTATGCTATCTAGTGGCGCTCATACGTGTAGTTTTACAAACTATGCTGTGACCGTCATCAGTCGGCACTTACACCTGCTCTATAGCTGGTGCAAATGGTATACCTGAAACCAAGAGTACTTAAGCCAATCCCAGGACTTGAACTGACCACATCTGCATCGGCACGCCCTTACTGAACGTAGCCTACGTCCGTCCGCCCCTTCCCTCCCCCGTTCCGTCCTTCAAGTCATAGTTGCAAGTGTCATTTGCGTTTGAATATGAATTGCATGTAATTGCTTCATTGGCATAAGATCGGCACGATACAGCACTCAAACAGACTTACATCTGAGCATGAATCTAGTGCGTTAATAGAGCTTAGAAGCTCTCACTGTCATATTGGTACAAGGAAACAGAAATTAGTGACCACTAAACAAGGACAACGACTACAGTGTTACTGTTACAGGATATGCATAAAGCTGCCATACATTGCAATTAGTAAAAAGTTGTACGTAGGTTAAGGTGAAATACAATGTAGGTTATCTAAATATGTGTACAGTAATACTGGTATCAACATACTGTCCAGGTTTTGTTTACTGCATTGTGCAAGAAAGCTATGTTTAACCTCCTGACAAACAGATAATACTAATATGCAAAACAAATCATGTTGGTTTTTTTTAAAGCTATAGCTATAATACAAGTTAATCATATACTGTAATATGAAAACGCAAACAATTGATAATTGAGATTTAGGGCTAGATTTACTAAGCTGCCGGTTTGAAAAAGTGGGGATGTTGCCTATAGCAACCAATCAGATTCTATCTTTCATTTATTTAGTACCTTCTACAAAATGACAGGTAGAATCTGATTGGTTGCTATAGGCAACATCCCCACTTTTTCAAACCCGCAGCTTAGTAAATCTAGCCCTTAGTGTATCTAGAAGCCTACCAAGATTAGTATGTACTTTTAAATGTACTTTTCATATAGGCTCATTTGTATTTTAGCTATAGCTTTTACAAATCAGATAGAACATAAAAATAAGTAGGGCAACAGGTTGAAGGCAAGAAAATATGTGTACTTGAGATAAATGGATACAGGACTATATTAAAATGGCTTCTGCTTAATATGCTGAGAACAACTATTGTAACTGATATCTGCCACATCTCTCCTTATCCAATGCATTCTCTTCTCTGATTGCCCCTTGATCCATGTAAGTATTGGTAGAAAACTTTATATATACACTTTTTGCAAGTAGCTTTATATTGTACATATATTGTATAAAATAGTGGGTTATGTATTTTATTTTAATACTTCTTTATTAAGCCACTATGAACATTTGGGCCCATGACTCCATACCTACAGCTTCATTGTGTCAGATTTGGTTCCCTCCCACATTATTGCTTATTTTTCTAGAAGGTTCCAAATAAATCTTTTAGAACATGGAGCGCCAAGACATAACTTTTATGGACTGAGCAATGTTTATATCTTTTTGGACAATGGTCTGATCCATGTTTCCCTCTTATTTTACAATATAAAAAAACATTAAAGTGTACATATTGACTACAGGCAGTGGAGGAAGCCATTTTGTAGGCTGAACCAATATTCAGCAGGTCACTTCACTATTGGCTGGTAACATCACTGAGGTATGAGGTACAGTGCTCACTAGTTCCTAGTGACTTGATAGAGCTAGTAATGACATAACTGTGTGGCTGCTTCCACTGTTAGTAGAAGATGGGTGCACCTCTTTTATCTGCATTAAAGTAGATGCCTACCTTAACGGTACTTTTATATTCATATATCTAAAAAGCAAATTGACTGAATTGTTTTACCCCCACTGCTGCTGAGATATTATGGGATATTATGTGTTGAACCACTGGATTTACTTGGTTGGCAGACCACCCCTACCTTGGCAGCAGGTGAGGTGATCCCTGCCCTCACTGCATTATAGTGTCCTGCCATAGTGATTGACAGCTCTGGGACATATGACTCCTAGAGGGACATCTGCTTTAAATAAGCAATGCCAAAATATTGAGTTTAGCTGGACTGTCTTGCAAAGAAGTACCTCATATTGTCAGGACAGAAACTTTACCGTAGAAGCATTACGGTTTTGTACTAAAAGCTGAGCTCTATCCCTATCGGGGAGAGAGCGCTGGGAGGAGGGCAGAGCATTCCTAAAATGCAGTGGTCCCTGCCATGGGGCCCATAGTTCTGCAGGTTGGGATGGTCATTAAAAATGTACTTTGTGGTTGCAACTATCCTTTAAGTCTTGTTAGAATATTACTTCATACAGTAAACTAAACCCTAAAACAAACATCTTCCTTGTTGTTTTGTAGTGAACACAACTTTATTCAATGCTTCAGTTCCATTTGCACCAAACAACACTAACATCTCTTTGGTAAGTAATGTACAACAGACTGGACTTATGTCACAGAGCTTGTGTCCAACGGACTTGACTCAAGAATAGAAAGTCTAAAGCAATCAGTTTTAGCCATGACATGTATACCTAAAACATAATATTATCCCAATCCAAATTTTATAATAGAAGACTTTCATAATTTATGATGTGATACAGGTATGCTATGCCTGTTTCTTATGCACATGAAGACAGAAAACTCATGAACCGCCTCCTACCTTTGGGTAAAATGATAAAATGCACTGCTGGAGTTGCCCAATAGATGATAATTAATGTAATTTCCAGATTCCTCCCCATCTCCCATGGTGTTAGGTTTGGGGTACTTGGACACAGGTCCCTGACAAATATACATTTGTGAAGAAATTGTAGCTGTCCACACTGCTCATAGTGTATATCATTAATCCCATATTTTATTTCTGCCCTTGAGACCTTAAAAAGTTTTAGATCTCCAAAACCCCGGACAACAAGCCCCTGGAAGACAACACTGCCCACAGTACTGCAGAGTAACACCCTTTCTCCACAGCACTCTCCCACCAATCAAAGATTCACTGTGCAAATAGATTACACAATAGGACTATGAAATCTAGTGGGTAGATGTAGGCGGACCCCTCCTGTACAGATATGATGAAGGGGTATTTCCGAGGAGCAAGGAGTGTCCAAAAATGGAGATCCCCATAATGTATTTCCTTTTTATTTCTTTTTTGTTGTCTACAAATTAAATATATATTTTTTTAATAACATTTAGCTGTTAATAATCTATGTGCTTGTATTTTTTTAAATAATATTAATAAATAACAGACTAGGGGGTAAATGTATCATACTCCGGTTTTTACAACTCGCGAGAGATCGGCGAGTTGACAGCTAAAATTTAAAGCGGCGCTGCCTTGTAAAGGGAAACTTTACACACAAACATATTTTCAATTCCTTATGCTAATATTTATTGATGATAGACAATTAAATGAAAATGATATTCTAACCATGTTCAGTGCCTGCCATGATCTCCCTCAGTAGCACAATCTGTTACAAGCATAGGATCATGTGCACTGCTGCTATATACAGTACCTCTGGATATTATATTGAAATCATCAACTACGGCTATGGGAAACGGTGTTACAAGTAGCGCAGCAATCCTTCTTCTGTTAAATAAAGATATTTTTTCAATTAAGAATTCTTTTAAAATACTTATTTCAGGATTTTTGTTGCTTTTTTTGGGTCACTGAAAGCCCAAGCCAGGTCATACGTGGGTATATCCTCTGTGAAGGGCCCAACAAAGTGATAATTTAAGCCTTACATCTCTCAGTATCACTGAAGTAGTGGATTATTGCTCAGAGATTTTATCACCATATATTGAGAAATATGTGTAAAACACATATTGAAATACCAAGAAGATATTTATTTCAATCTGAAATGTGTTTTTTTAGTAACATATAGATGCGTTTATACATACAGATCTAAACATCAGGTCCAAGGGCTGTCAAATTTTACCCTGGGGGCAAGACTCGACTAAGTAGCCTATTTTAAAGGGAAAAATATGCAGGTGGCCCCATAACCCAGCCCAAGGTAGCCCACTATGGGACCGGCCAGGGGGGCAGATGCCCCCCAGCCCAGCCTGCCCCTGAAGGACAGTTTAGACCAGTGTTGGCTAACCTGTGACACGCCAGGTGTTGTGAAACTACAAGTCCCAGCATACTTTGCCAATATATAGCAGCTTATTGCTGGAAGGGTATGCTGGGACTTGTAGTTTTACAACACCTGGAGTGTCACAGGTTAGCCAACACTGGTTTAGATGGAAAAAATAAAGAGAAATTAGGGATTAAAAGAGGAATGAGCCACAAATATGTGCACTCATTCAGGTTAATAGAACAATATTTCCAGACATATAGTCCAGCGGTACATTTTGAGGCCCTGTGGCTACCTGCCAACTAGAATTTGCCCAACAATGATAATACCGTATGACCTGATAAAGACATTACTTAGTGACTGACGGTGCTGAGGACATGGGGGGTGCTTGCAGACTGACGGCATAGCACTGTTCTAAAAATATTCTGGTTATCGTCTTCCCCACATGAATTCCAAGTACAATGTCATGAATAACACAGCTCTGGACTGGAGTCAGCTCAGCATGAAGGAATGTCTGAAATATGGCGGGAGTCTGCTAGGAGACTCGTGTAATTATGTGCCCGACCTGGCCCTAATGTCCTTCATCCTCTTCTTCGGAACCTACTCCATGACCTTAACTCTAAAGAAATTCAAGTTCAGCCGATACTTTCCTACCAAGGTAAGAACAATTACACCCACTTACTCCAGGTTGGAGGCAAGGCCGCTGGTGGGTGGAGGATGGTCCTGAGGTTGACGTATATAGTGTGACATTTATGTGGTTTTGTAAAGCTTACGGGTTGGGGTTTCATTCAGTCAATCATCTCTCTTAAAACCTTAGAGTTTTCTTGTTCCTTGTAGACCCAGCAGAATCCAAAACCATCTTTTTCACTTCGATTTTTAACCTGTTTTCCTCAGCTGCGCACCCTGGTGGCTGATTTTGCCATTGTCTTCGCCATCCTCTTCTTCTGTGGTGTGGATGCATTATTTGAGCTGGAGACACCAAAATTGCATGTTCCTAGTGAGATTAAGGTTGGCCCTCTTGTATTTATCACCTGTCAATTCTGTCTTCCTCTGGTAATCCTAAACCTGTCCATTCCTCCTGTTCATGGTGCATATGAATGCTGTTATGTTATTAACCAATAAGCCTCTGTAAATGTCTTTTGTCACAAAACTTTATAAACATTATTGTCAATAAGATGAACCCTCTATTAGAGTGTATCTAACTGCTCCTCTCTGCTTAGGAAGTCAATTGAAGTGCAGGGGAATTTGGTGTATGTTCTGCTTTCCCTGTTGTGTTATCTTAATGATGTCAGTGTTTTTTGTTTAAGACACTCAGGGCTAGATTTACTAAACTGCCGGTTTGAAAAAGTGGAGATGTTGCCTAAAGCAACCAATCAGATTCTAGATATCATTTTGTAGAATGTACTAAATAAATAATAACATGAATCTGATTGGTTGCTATAGGCAACATTTCCACTTCTTCAAACCCGCAGTTTAGTAAAGATACCCCCCAATCTATAGCTTTATATAGAAAATAATGCAGCTGGGGAGGTATCTGTATACTTCAGCAATAGTGATGGTTTCTGAGGAAAACCATTGCACACAAATACAAGAGAGGAGACGTTAGGTACAGTCTAATAGAGAGGGTATCTAACCAACAATTAATAACTGGCGAGTCATTATTTTATTTTTATGAGCAAATATATTTGTTTATTTTGTCTGCTCATTTAAATACATGTTTGACAACCATGGAAGTTTGACAGAAAAAAAGAAAGAAATGTATTTCATAAAAGGCGTAGGAGGGTATTAAAGGCATTTAAGGGTGGAAGCCCTTTAAATATAACATTTTTAGAAGGTGTTAGTCTTTAAACATGACAAATCACAATAAAACATAATTGATATAAATGCCAGTTTTAGGAAGAATTATTATTAATAATCGCTCTTGGTCCACCAGGTATTACTAAATATTTGTGGTCTTGTATAACCGTTTCTAAATCTATATTGTTTAATTGTCCTTCTCCTTCCTTCTCTTTTACACATGCTGCATTCTTAAGCTCCGTAAACTTATTAGCGACTTCTCAATCTTCGTGTCCATTCTAATGTTTGTTGGTCTGGACATGCTCTCTGGATTAAACACTCCCAAACTACAAGTGCCTACTGAGTTTAAGGTAAAGAAAGTGTCACGGTGATACGACACTAAATGCATGCTGGGTGGTGAACATTTGACAATATCCTAAATACACAGGGCTTGAGTTAGCTCTGGCGATGCCATAGCCGGCACCACAACACCCTCGGAAGTGATGTTGTGTCACTCATTCAGTGTTTTAGGCAACCCCTAACCATTGATTAACCCTGCTTATTCATTAAGCACTATGGGCCTGATTCATTAAGGAACTTAAATTAAGAAGTTTCGTATTTAAGTCTCCTGGACAAAACCATGTTACAATGCAAGGGGTGCAAATTAGTTTTCTGTTTTGCACATAAGTTAAATACTGACTGTTTTTTCATGTAGCACACAAATACTTGATAGCTTATTTGTACACTGGAATTTAAAGTTGATATTTGTGTGCTACATGAAAAAACAGTCAGTATTTAACTTATGTGCAAAACAGAAAACTAATTTGCACCCCTTGCATTGTAACATGGTTTTGTCCAGGAGACTGAAATAAGATACCTCTTCATTTAAGATCCTTAATGAATCAAGCCCTTGGTTTTGTCCAGGAGACTTAAATAAGAAACTTCTTAATTTAAGATCCTTAATGAATCATGCCCTATGTGTTTATTTCTTTATTACTTACCAGCATTAAACAGTGCTATTTAAAGATAAATTGTTTTGAAAAACTCTTTTCTTGCTGAGTAAAATACATGCACTTCCAGTTCTTACAGAGTATAATGCTTTGTAATATTATGCTTATATTCTGCAGTTTGATTATGCATGTTTATTTAGTCACTAAATGCAGTGTGCTATTTTGAGGCAGACCATCCAATCACACCTGTGGAAAACTAAGCGGCATTGCAGTGTGCTCCAAGAGCACTTCAGGAATGAGGTCCAATGGGAATTCATTAATGACGTAATACCAAAAGATATTGTAACCCATATCAGCCAATCAGATATTAGCTCTCAGTAGTATGACTACACTAGACTGTTAAAATTTAATATCTGATTGGTTGCTATGGGATAGAACACATCAACATAACAAGGGTTCTTTTTGAATGTGAAACATATTTCTATCCTCTTTTCCCTCCGGGTTATGAAAACCTGCATACCAAAGATACAGTATATAGGCTTATATATTAGATCTTAGTATGTTTTGTTGTAAATAATTTGTAGTAACTAATGGTGTTGATTGCTGTTACTGAGTCAGTATGACCTATGTTAAACACAATTTCTGCTTTGTCCCACTACCAGCCAACACGACCAGACCGAGGCTGGTTTGTATTCCCCTTCGGTAAGAATCCTTGGTGGATTTATCTGGCCAGTGCGTTACCTGCTCTACTGGTGACCATTCTTATCTTCATGGACGAGCAAATCACAGCAGTCATAGTCAACAGGAAAGAGAACAAGCTGAGGGTACGCCTTTTTATATCTATTTTTGCTGATATGCCATTGGGAGTCGACACTATGAAGATCTCTGTATCTCAACTGTCAACTCAATAATTGCCAATCAAATAGTCTTCCCCAGCAATTTTTATAACAGGCCTGGCCAACCTGGAACTCTCCAGGTGTTTGTGAAACTACAAGCCCCAGCATGCTTTGCCAGCAGATATCTAGTAGATAGTTGGAAAGGGATGCTGGGACTTGTAGTTTCACAACACCTGCTATACAACATACCAGAGACATTACTGACACATATAGAGTGTCACCCGTTCAATAGTGTTACATATTGATTTTCAAGACTATTTTAGACACATTTTCTGTCTACAGCCATGGGCATGTACAGCTTGTACTCTCGTCCCTTCCATGCTTCGGAGATTTATTCTGACATAAAGAGCATTTATCTCTATGAAGAGTTGGGGCAACGTGCACCGAAGGACCAAAGTAGATAAAGGAACAGGGATGGATACTTTGGTAATAGTTGTGCTCTCTATAGAGATGAGTAATCTCTGTGTGCATTCCTATCTCCTCAATTGACCTGTCAAAAAGAAATCTAGGAAAATCAGATTAAACGACAGATGCACACATAGTTTAAGGTCTACTCTTAGTAAAGTGAACAAATAAACCAACTACACTTTTTTTTTAGCTTTCTATGGTCCACAAAGTCAAGTCTACAAAATCCAGAAATATAACGCAGGTTCATGGAACAGCATAACATAAAAAGTATAAAAAATACCTTAATCTCTGCATCTCTGAGATGTTTTACTGTTCCTACTTTATTATATCTACATATATTAATACATTTCTTACATGATTTTACCTCTTGGAATAATTGTTTTAATTGATATTATTAGCTGAAGTACCCGGCATTGCCCGGGTTTAAATCTTCAAATTATTAAGATATCAATGAGTTGGATGTAACTGTCAACCTTTTAAAAATAATTAGCAGCTTAGCAGCTCTTCCAACACACCCATAACCTGCCCAGTGTAGTTTTTGTTTTTATATTAAATGTCATCCAAATCCATCCAGCGGAAAGCCCAGAACAGGTCAAAGTTCTGCCCAGCGTACACCAACAGGAGGTCCGACTGGGATCCCAGCCCCCTATTATGTCTTCTGGGATCCAATCTTAACAGTCTGTGAAGTTTTCATCCAAATCCATCCTGTGGAAGGCTCAGAACAGGCTCCCTGAGTCAAAGTTCTGCCCAGCATACACCAACAGGAGGTCCGACTGGGACCCCAGCCCCCTATTATGTCTTCTGGGATCCAATGTTACCAGTCTGTGAAATTTTCATCCAAATCCATCCTGTGGAAGGCTCAGAACAGGCTCCCTGAGTCAAAGCTCTGCCCAGTGTACACCAACGTGAGGTCCGACAAGGACTCTAGACCCCTAAAAACTGTCCAGGATCCAACTGGACCAACCTCACGTTGGTTTCATCCCAATCAGTGCAGGAGTGTCCAAATGCATTACCGGACAGATAAACAGACCATTGATTTTTATATATAAGATTAGCAATATCTGCCTTTATGGTTCATAAAGCCTATGAATATACATCTATAAGTAAATGTATACCTCATACAGATGCTCTGTGAAGGGTTACTCTTAGTATGATGGGTGAGAATATAAACACAGCTCAGAAGATATAGAATATCATCGACTGTAGACTCCCGTCAAATAGTTGAAACAAGGGACTAGGAGAAAACTGTGTTGTGCATTCAATAAATGTATTAATAAGTTTAGTTGTATTTTAAAATAGTCTTAATAGGTCTTAATTATTGATTAATTATTGGATTTTTGTATAGGAAACAAATCACACAAGTCTTTGCCTATTAAGTTACAGAGGCAACTTACACTATGACTTGTTCCTGGTAACTGCTTTAATGCTGAATTTCACACCACCTATTGCCTTTCTAGAAAGCCTGTGGTTACCACCTGGACCTCTTCTGGGTGGGCATTCTTCTGGCCATTTGCTCCTTCATGGGTCTGCCTTGGTATGTGGCTGCCACCGTCATCTCCATCGCTCATATTGACAGCTTGAAAATGGAGACCGAGACCAGCGCGCCTGGGGAACAGCCACAGTTCTTGGGCGTGAGGTTGGTTCATTTACAATATTGTGAAATGATTTACAACATGTCTCCATCCTGTCTTAAATAATCATTAACTCACTTTTCACCTTTCTGTCAATGAAACTGGTCAATGCCGATATTATTGTTATCTTACCACTTCTACAGACCCATCTGTTGCTTGAATGTTAAAGCCATAGTCCTACATAAATTATTGGGAACAGAAAGAATCTTCTATTCATTATAACTTCTGCAGTAATAAACTGTGCTATGATACCATCATTTCAAGTACTGTGTCCATGTTTTAGAAAATGTTCATCTTATAATGAAGGATTAGCCAACTGGATATGATAGCTTATAACTAATGCCAGATTAAGGTTACTTCAGAATATCGCAACACCATGGTCAACCTTGGCTAACTATGGTGTGCCCTGATGCCTACTAGGCACTAGTGTACGCTTGTGCAACACATTTCATGCTATGTTACTGCCTTATCTCTTCGGCCCTGAACAAATATCTTAGGTATCAAACAAGTTAAACTTTATTTCTAAGAACCACCACAAGAGGCTATAAATATATATACTTTGTACAATAAAATATCGAAACTATACTATACAGTGACTTACATAGAAGGAGAAAAACACATAAAGAACACAAAGAGATAACCACAGGGACCATAATCCAGAAGCCACTGATTCAGATCTCTTTCCCTCTTACTGCTAAATTGGTAGCAGTCCAGCCTCCAGCCAGTACTCTCTTAACTCTCATGCCATCTTCTGAGCATTGGTTTATATACCTACCCCAGCTCCCATGCTGGAGAGTTCTAGGCACCGGGGGGAGGTCCACTTTTTTGGAATTGTGTTGTATTCATGCTGACATTTTAAGAAAGAGGAAGAAATCATAGTAATAAACCTTAATCTTTAGGATTGAACACATGTTTTGTTGTTCCGTATCTCACCAGGGAACAAAGAGTGACAGGAATAATAGTGTTTATCCTCACTGGGATCTCAGTCTTCCTGGCTCCCGTATTGAAGGTAAATTGTATAAAATTAGCTGAATATTTTTATATATTGTTTTGAAATATTTTAGTTCATTTTATGACAGTGCAAACCTATTGTCTTTCAGAAAACTTTAAATAGTAGTACCTTAAAAAATTAAGTATTTTATGGATCAATTTGTCATTATAAGCTAGAAGTTACTCTATGTATAATAATATGCCTGTTGAATTAGCTATGTACTATCGAGTCTTCATGGAGAGCTCACAATTCAGTAGACTGTCATTCTTTTTCTCTCACAATACCCTCATCTTCTCCCAGAGTCCTTCTGTTTTTTATGTGTGATAATCCTCTAATAAGAAAATAATTAAGGAGTGTGACCTAGGGCAAGGAAAAGAGAGAGGGAATAGGCAAGAAATGACAGACACAGCTGCCTATAGCCTGCGTTAGGTTTAGCATATGCTTTCCTTGCTTTAGACAGAATTAAGAATAAAATTGAGGTTAGTTTGACCGTAATGGCATTGACCCATTGGTTGTTCCACTCACTGCTTGTTTATGGGGGAAATAATTGAAGAGACATCAATCTCCTTTCACACACACCATTAATACTACATATATTACATACATTGTCTATTTGGTAATTGGTATAAGTGATGTGAATAGCAGTTCATGGTAACCACATTGACCCATTTCTTTGTTTCTGCAGTACATTCCCATGCCTGTCCTCTACGGTATCTTTCTGTACATGGGCGTTGCATCACTCAATGGAATTCAGGTGACAATTCCCACCACTTTCTCCTTTACTTATCAATAACAATATCTGGAGGTACCTCATTCATTAATTCATTTTAACAAGATCTACGGTAGTTTGTTTATCACATTGCCATAACAGTCTGGAGATACATTTTTCATAGCAGGAGCTGTAGGTATATTTAGTATTAACTAACAAACATTTACTAGTATCATTTTCTAATATAACACCAGCATACTCCACTGTACATTACAGTTGAGATTAGCCTTAACAAGTTATATGATCAGGCTATCTACAACTAACCACAACAAAGTTTTGGGACACATTCTCCATGACTTAATCATAACAAATTCCTAGGACACAATCTCCATTTTTTTGCCAGAACAAGGTCTGGAGACACGTTCTCCATTACTTTTCCGGAACAAGGCCTGGAAACACACTCTCCATTACTTTGCCGGAACAAGGTCTAGGGACACGTTCTCCATTACTTTACCAGCAGAAGGTCAGGGAACATGTTTTCCATTACTTTGCCGGAACAAGGTCTGGAAACATGTTCTCCATTACTTTGCCGTAAGAAGTTCTGGGGACACGTTCTCCAATACTTTGCCAGCAGAAGGTCAGGGAACACCTTTTCCATTACATTGCCAGGGAACACGTTTTCCATTACTTTGCCGGAACACGTTCTCCATTACTTTGCCGGAACAAGGTCTGTAGACACGTTCTCCATTACTTTGCCGAAACAAGGTCTGGAGACACATTTTCCATTATGTATAACAAGTCCACGAGTCATCTCCTCCATTACCTACCTTTAACAAAGGCTGGTGTTATGAATGATCTATAAACAAATTATTGGAGAAAGCTTTGTCATTTTTTTTGCCAGTTCTGGGACCGCTGTAAGCTCTTCATGATGCCAGCAAAGCACCAACCGGACTATGCATATCTCCGGCATGTTCCTCTACGACGCGTGCATCTCTTCACCGTTGTTCAAATTGTCTGTCTTGCTGTGCTGTGGATCCTTAAGTCTACGGTTGCTGCCATCATTTTCCCAGTCATGGTGAGGAGAAAATGTTGAGTAGTTGGATAGACAACTGTATTAATTTGGTTTTTTGTTTTGTTTTGTTTTGTTTTGTTTATGGGAAAGAAGGTAAAATCTTTATGTGAGGTCTTGGTATAGTGGTTGACTTTTTTTTACACAAAACCAAAAGTGCTAGTTGCCTTACATAAAATAACTATAACTAACACAAACAAAAGTGTATTTTCAAGCTTGTCTGGAGTTTATTAGAACTCATTTTTGAGATTAGGCTGTGATTCAAGTGGAAAGCATATTTCTAATTATTATTATTATTATAATACACAGGGTGGGACATACAGATCTCCCACATTCTGAAAGGGTATACAAAATGAACAAAACTATATAAGAAAACATTGTATTTTATTTCTGAAAAGAACATAAAAAACAGTTTTGCCTTAAAGGGTTTTAAAAATCATATCAGACAAATGGCGGCTGTCGTTGGCAATACAAGGCGTTCCTGGAATTTTTCCATTACTCTCATATCAGGTGAAATGGCTTAGATTTCCCCTCTGATCCTATCCTTCAAATCCTCAAGAGATCGAGGACAATGTTTGATATTTGTAAGGATGTAATTTTAAATCCGCATGTAAAATTCTCCTCAAACTCAGACTTGATATCCCCAGTGCTTATGAGCGGAACGCCTTGGTGATTGCTTATTGGATGCTCTCACTGCTTCAACATTTTCTAGCCTTCTAACGGTCCCAGGTTTACCAGGTGATTTTCTTTTCAGTGTAGATCCAGTTGCCCAAAGATTAGAAGTCCATAGCAAAATCATTTTCTGATCTAGTACAGATGCATTTCGACCAGAACGCTCTCTGCATCGTTATCACAGAACGGTTGTTCTCATAATACGCTTGAACAACAAAGCCCAGATGTTCACCAGTCCAATTCATAATGGTTACTAAAAACAGCAGCGCCTAAAATACCGAATTAAATCTACCCCATCTCTTTACCCCCACTACAGCTCACACAGTGACCCCTCAAAATATGGGAGATCTTTATGCCCCACCCTGTAGTGTCATGATGTTCTGCAGCTTCAGACAGTGGGAAAATCAGAGCATACATAAAACAGGGATTTTCCGTTAGATCGTCTGGACAGCCTCCTACCGGACGCCCTGTCCCAAGATGGTTTTTTAATAAATTATTCTGAAAAATCATCTGTCATCAGTGTGATGACCATTATAATTAACGGGGCTAAACCCCATTAATTAATAAATCGGCCCATAATAGTGTTAAACACACTACAGAATAATTACAAATAACCCTTTGATGCTTGACTAGAAAAAAACAGGTATAGGGAGTGGGTCCAGCTCTATACACTCCTATTCTGTTGAATAGCACATTGCGCTTTATTAGATTTTGTCATAGAATAACTACAACATCAAGATACAACATAATGGGCCTGATTAATTAAGGCGGCATACTGAGCGCAAGGTGCTTTTGTATTAAAGCGCACGTAAATAAGCTCTGCGCACTCCCATATTCAACAAGGAGCGGATCTGAAGATACGAGCGCTGATGAATATGGGTGTAGGTCTGCTCTGCGCTGCTATACAGGACACTGCAGGGTACGTCCAATACCTATGTGGATTATAAATTGTCAAATGGCCGCACAGATGGAAAAATTTAAATTAACCATGAAATACAATTATTAGGACAATCTTAATGTCTACTGAACACAAAATAAATTTTTACAGTTGCTCCTGTTTGCAAACACATGTTATAGCATGTATACGAGACTGTCATCACTACTGATCAGGACTTAGACTAGCTCTGTAGCTGGAGCAAGAGATACGGCAGAAAACCAAGTAGCTTTGAGATGCCCAGAGCTTGATTTGGACGTGGCTGCGTGTGCTTGAGTTTGGCATGCTGTAAATTGACTACGGCAAAACGCCCCTTTCCCGTCCAGTTCACTCCCTGAAATTGTAGGTTGTAGTAACTGTCCTTTGCACTTGCAGACGGAGTTATTGCTGTTTTTACTGGTGTATGGTCCGGTTCTTGGCACGGGCAGAATAATTATGCATATGATACGCTCAAATTCGGCAGACACGTGCCTTGATGAATCGGGCCCAATGTGTTTATTTTCCTCCTTCTCACTGATATTGATAAGAGGTTATTATATCATTTTAGCAATGTACTTGATTATAGTGTTGTTATAGCAATACCATGCGATACAGGAGACATTTTTTCATTATTTTCTATTTTACTTATGCTGTTGCTTATTTTAATTTGATTTATTTTACTTTTTCCCTATAGTGTGGACAATTATCACCCGAACATGTATTAGTCTTTTGTTGTTTCTGCACATAGTATGCAATACTTAGATGTATTTATGTATTAATGTATATATTATATAATATTTAGATGCACTTTAAATCTATATACCAGAATAAAGTATACTTTTATCTTTTGTTGTTTATATTATATAGTATTTCTATGAATCTCTCCTTGAGTTGTGTTATGTCTTATTCTGAGATCCTTGGCTTGATGATGGTGCGGAAGATGCTGGACTGGATTTTCAGCCAGCATGATCTCGCCTGGTTGGATGACATCTTACCAGAAAAGGAAAAGAAAAAGCAGGAAGACAAGAACAAGAAGAAGAAAGGAAAAGAAGAAGTAGATAGTGATGAGGTAACGTTGAATGGAAGCGAAGCAGTTAATAATGAGCTAATACTATCTGTGGGGGTCAGGGAGAGTCTAAGCTTACATTCTCCTGCATCCGGTTCCACGCAGTCTTAAAAAAAACAGACTAATCTTTAAAATTCTTACACAGCTTCTAGAAACTTCTATCTCAAACACTCCTGATTCTGACTGCTATTGACTGTTGTTATATTTGGATAATTCATATTGTGTAATATTTCCTCCAGTCCACTTTTACCTCCAGAATTAGAAAAAAAATGTTAGTTGGGGCAAAAAGAAGCTTCCTTTACCAACTCTTTCTTTGGCGACGGTTGTTATAACTTCCTTATTTATAATAGTCACATTGACAAACCATGAGGAACAGTATTGCAGGAAACACTAAACTCACTTCCCTGCCCAGCAGTTTGTCTTTGTGCCACCAGATGGCGCTTATGTCACCCATATATTTTGCCACACCAACCGCTGTTAGTTGTCAAAGTTAAGGTTATTTCCTGCAGTTAGAAATGGCTTTAAGGTGAACCAGACATTTTACAGGAGCCAGGTTAAGGGAGTCCACTGTTTTCTCTATAAAAATCATTATATTGGTTTTCTTATAGTATTAGAAATCAGACACCAGATCAAGCTGACAAACAGAATACATTGTAAATGTATCTCTCTAAAGCATTCTGCTTGGAATACAAAAGGTAGAATAGACTTTCTTGCTTTTCATTTTAAAGTCTGATTATCTGCTTACAAAATACATGAGCCTTAGTCCAGGGTTGCTGAGTTTTGATGGGCAGTTTTTCTAACGCCTGAAAGTCACAGGAGTTAGAAGACCAAGAAATTTCTTCAGTATATAGTTTGGAATTACAAGTTGTTTGTTGAGAGACTGAAGGTTGTAAATGCAAGGATGATAGTTATACAAATGTGTTCATGGTGAGTGCCAAGTATGTGACACCAAAATAATCCCTGAAGTACTTCATCAGGCCCGTGACCATCCCGTTGTATACCCCTTATGTAACAGGTCACTTGCCTAAGAAGCGCTTTAAATGTTTGTTTGTTTTGCCAATTCAGGACAGAAGTGGCCATCCTGGGGCTCTGCATTCAGATTCCTCGGTCAATGGATCAGATGTGGACCGCAGGTAGGTGTAATCCGTTGCACAAAGCTTTATAAAGCCCTTTATTCAAAGGTTTCATAGAGTAACACTCTGGACTTTTTTGATTGTTAACCATACTTCCCAATTTTGGACCCCAAAGCTTCCAAGGCCTATTACAGTGGGGGGTGGGGCCAAGATGCCACAATTAGCCCCACCCCCACCCGCTTCATTAATGAAGTGGGCTGGATGTGGGAGGTTGCCAGGAGAACTCTCAAAAATTCAGGAGTTTCCTGGACATTCCAGAGAGTAGACAACTATGTTGAAAACACTCTCGAAACCAGATTTTAAATTAAGGACGAGTTTGTTTTTACCTACCGTCTATTAGCTTGGTGGGGAAGGCGAGAGGGTGCTAGGAGAATATTAGCCTAGGGCAACCTGAACCCTTAATCCCTGGAGGGAAGATTCCAGATGTAAGATAATGTAGAAGACAAAGGTTAAATTAAATGCATCACATACATACAAACAAACAAAGGACATTCAATGGCAGTATTTCACACTTTTTGTCTAATGCATGTCATATTTTTGATATATGTACAGCATACATCTATTATGCACAAGATTATATAAAACATACATATAGCATATACAGACATGAATTCTGACTTAGTACAGTCTACAATTGTCAATAATAAATTTGCAGTTTGACTGGAAGAACTCTGGCATTTGGCGACGACATGGCGGTAAAAAGTGGTACTGGTACTTTATTTTACTTTAGAAGGATCTTTTAGGCCATATTGGGTCAACTCCAGGCACCAGTAACCTTTCCCCCTTCCCCCTTCCCCCCCCCCCCCCCCATAATCATAATTTCATTAAATCCTGCCCAGTATGTAAGTGCCTGGAGGATTTGGTTACTACTATGGTTATGGCCTGAGCCATTGAGTCCTTGATGGGACACACAGTTATCTACAATGCATACATTGAAAAAAATAAATCCAAAATTAGAAGTAAGCAAGAACAGTAACGAGCATAGAAAACAGTATTATCCCAAGATCAGACATATTTGTTCTTTTTGCTGTACTTTGGTTGTTAGAATTTTTAAAGTTTATAAATTAGGCACCAATGCAAATGGAGACTCCAAACCAACTATTATTTTAACACTAAAATATCATGTTGACTTTCTCTTTGTCTTCCATATTGTAGTATTACCCTGCACCTGAAGATCTCCTGTCCTCCCTCTCCTGCTATCAGCTACCCTAGAAACACAAGCAGTGCCGTCCCGCAAGTGAAAATTGAAATGGATTCAGAGTATGACGACTCCGATCTAGACAAGAATCCCAGAGATCGGGGTAGTGAAACCACTTTATAGCAGTGATTGTGCCCTTGTTCGCAACAGAATCATGTCTGCCAGGCAACCAAGTCCTCTGTAACCTGGAACTGTGTTAGGATGTGGTACCAGGGCACCTTTCTGTGTTTGAATCCAAAAGGATATTTATTCCATGCCCTGTTTACAACACTAAATGACTTTTGCAATGGCCTTTTCCCCTATAAGGCTGTATTAGGTCCATTATACACAAAAGAAATAGTACCTGTTCCAGATGCAACCACTGTTCTCCAACTTTCTGATGGACAGGTCGTTATAAAAGCATACTAGAGGGCCAGATTGTACTAATAAAATGACATCATATAACCAATACTGTACTTACCATATAAATCAATGAGGCAAATGTTAATGGAGCAGCATAAACAATGATTTTGTGTTGACTTTAATTTATTTTTTCTTTTAAAGCTGTAAGATCACAAAGACATTGGCTTTTAAACAGCAAGTTTGGTAGAGTTGTAACATGAAATAACAAATCTGATAGTAATTGTTCCATGACGTGCTTTAACAACTCAGTCTTCCCTTTACAAAATTGCTCTGTGGGAGACACTAGAATGGAGGCAAACGAGTCAGAGCCAGTCAGTCACGTAGCTCCTCGTGGTAACTTGAAGGCGGGGTTGCTGGGGATTAGGCCATGAACATGCATGCCGAGAAGAAGAGCATTCCAAAGCCTCTGCGCACTACATCATATGCCATGTAACTGTGGTTACCTTGGTAATCACATTACATTTATAAGTCTGTAATTCACTAATAGCAGTTTGAAGAAAAACACTAAGGAAAATGAACAACTCCAGGGGGTAAATGTATCAAGCTGAGAGTTTTCCAGCGGGTTTGAAAAACCAATCAGATTCTGGCTGTCATTTATTTAGTGCATTCTACAAAATAATAGCTAGAATGTGATTGGTTGCTATAGGCAATATTTCCACTTTTCAAACCTGCCAGAAAACTCTCAGCTTGATACATTTACCCCTAAATGTCTCTAGCAAGGAACCGGAGTCGTTTGTGTTAAAAAAAACAAAACAAAAAAAAAATGTCTTTATTACACAGGATGGCAACTTTAATTTTCTTTTCTGCTACTTGTCTTTACTAAGCACTAAGCATCTATTTTTACATAAAATAATGGGGCAGGGAGTTATCTGAAAGACAGAAATGAGCACAATAATTTACTCTTAAGGCAGCATCAGCTTCTAATATGGCCCCTCATACAGTGCAGCAATGGTGACGGTCAGACAAGGTAGGTTATTACATCTTCCAGTTCATACATCTGAGGTTCTACATTTTGTCATGCTTGTTGGCTTGCTATGATGGTAAATGTATTTATATTTTATTTCATATAAATAAACTATGCTGCACGAACATACACCACATCCATAGGCAAGTATCAAGTCAAGTCTGTTGTTGTAAAATGAATGGTTGTTATTCCTCGATGTCTGTGTTCAATTGTGCTCATTCCTCTTATGTTATTTACTAACATGTCTTACTAATCTAAATTGGCCTGATCTAGGACAGGGGTGTTTAACCATTATCAGAACCCAAATAAAGCTTGATTCAGTCTTAAATGCATTGTACATTCTCCTTACAGTAAATGCAGATAGAGCAAGATTAAGGGGGGCACCCGATCCAGTGATAGAATGTACTGCAGTGCCTGTGCGGAAACAGGGTTGTTAATGCACCAAATACTGTTGCCCTACCAGCTCTGACAGCACCCTTAGCGTTGCAACATTATTATGTCACGTACACAACAATGCTTATTGGAGGAGGGAGCTTCTGCATACAGTTTGGGAGCAAAAGAGAGAAGAAGAAACCCAAAGTCATCCAGGGGGCTCTAGTGTTAATTAAGATCATCAAGGGGGCACTATTATTAATTATGATCATCAAAGAAGCACTATTATTAATTAAGATCATCAAGGGGGCACTATTATTTAATACATTCATCAAAGGGGCACTAGTATTAATTAAGATCATCAAGTGTGCACTATTATTAATTACGTTAATCAAAGGGGCACTATTAAGATAATCAAAAGGGTACTATTATTTACTACGATCATCACGGAGCCACTATTATTAATTAGGATCATCAAAGGGGCACTATTATTAATTAAAGTTAAGGGGAACTTCTATTAATTACATTCATCAAGAGGGTACTATCATTTGGATTATTTAGTTTGGATTATCAAGTGGTTGCTATTATTAATTTAAATCAATGTTAATAGTGTAGTATATTCAGAACCATTTAACTCTATCCCTGAATACACTATTTTTTACACCAT
Organism: Mixophyes fleayi; assembly: GCF_038048845.1. Lineage (NCBI taxonomy): Eukaryota > Metazoa > Chordata > Amphibia > Anura > Limnodynastidae > Mixophyes > Mixophyes fleayi. The sequence goes on from NC_134405.1 coordinate 73,091,986, forward strand.
ATGTGCCCCCCAGTCTTAAATACCATGGGCCTCCCAAAGCCTTAATCCCACTCTGAATGCAGGCCACTGATTTGGGCAGCAGTCGGGTAGGAGAAGTTTGAAAGTGGGTGATCCACAGCACAGATTCTGTCTGAGCCAATCACGTGCAACTCTCTATGCCACTTAAACCTCTGACCCCTTTTCATACATCTCAAAGCCAATCACTGTTAAACATAGCAATCAGCTGTTACTGTAAGGATATGTACAACTCCATTATATTATAAATATATTTTCAGTTGATGGTTTTATTGCAGGCTATTATATATTATTGTTCTTAAAATCTAAGTACTGAGATTCATTCAGCCCCTCGTTAAACTAACAACTAGGAAATTAGGTTCTTTCACTTGAGCGTAACCTGAAATGATAAGTCATGTACAGTGGTCTACCATAGCGCCACTTCTCCTACTGCCTTTGTTGTAAAACTATTAAATTCCATTTAACCTACATTCCCATTACATTTTTCATACCGTCACTTCTCAATTTTCACTTTGACCACTGTGTGTATAATTTATTGTGCCAGATTGTGGACAAAATTATTGGAACAGGCATATATCAAAAATCTCTCTGCACTTGACCACTTCTTACTTAACATATGTCAACATCACATACTTGTTGCATAACATATATTATGTACGAGTTCTCACTAATAAGATGCCAAAGTGCAGACAGGCTTTGACCAATGTTTAAATAGTAATTTCCAGATCAACCGGTTTCCTGAACTTCTAACCTGCAGATGTCTTTTCACAGGATTCATATCTGTTACATTCTCTTGTTATGAAATGAAAACAATATGCTAACCGTGCCTACGAATGCCATGTACTGTACTTGCCTGCTTAAAGATTTATAAGAAGCAATAGCTTACCATCTAAATTGCCTACACGCAGGCGCGGGCTGGGAGACTTCAGGCGGGGGGCACACAGGTGGCCGAATTTCATTACACTCGTGTCATGTGATGCGTCCGCCTGTGCGCTGACGTGGCCGCATCTCATGTCATCAGATGCGGCCGCAGGTAAAAATCCGGAGAAATTGCATCAGGGGTCGGGCAGCTGGCCCTAAATGCGGAGAGTCTGAGCGGCCCGGGGGGCCGATGCCCCCCTGCCCCCCGGCCCAGCCCGCCCCTGCCTACACGCACACAGGGAGAGAAAGGCACAGTGTGATTAAGAAATTAAGAAGGGGAAAGAAAGGCACAGTGTGATGAAGAAGGGGGAGGGAGAAAGGCACAGTGTGGTGAAGGAGGGGTAAGAAAGGCACAGTGTGATGAAGAAGGGGGCGGAGAAAGGCACAGTGTGATGAAGAAGGGGGAGGGAGAAAGGCACAGTGTGGTGAAGGAGGGGTAAGAAAGGCACAGTGTGATGAAGAAGGGGGCGGAGAAAGGCACAGTGTGGTGAAGGAAAGAGGGGGGGCGGCAGCATGGCACAGTGTGATGAAGGAAAGGGGGGCAGCAGCATGGCACAGTGTGATGAAGAGGGGAGCAGCATGGCACAGAGTGATGAAGGGGGGCCAGGTGAAGGGGAGAAAAAGCAGCATGAAGGGCACAGTGTTATCTTAAGGAGGCACAGCGTGGTGATGATGAAGGGGCACAGTAATGTGTGTATGATGGCACAGGGGGCTTGTGGCAATGTAGTGTGTGTGAGGTAGGTGGTGGCTAATTAATGGGTGCTATTTTGTTTGTGGGGTGATGGGGCAATTTAATAGTGGGGACTATAAATTTAAGATGGGGAGGTTTGGGGGCTATTTAATGTGAGGGTGAGTTTGGGGAGAATGAGGTCTCTTTATTAATTAACTATGAATTATTTAATGGCTGTCATGGTTGCGGGAAATAGGTATATTTATGAAATGTAAATACTATTAATTTATTGCTGGGGCTGTTTGGAGGGAGGGAAATAGGTTTATTTATTAAATGGGAATACCATTATTTTAATGCTGGGGCTGGAGGAAGGCCTAATTATTAATTGTGGGTGCTATTGATTTAATGCCAGGGCTGGTTGGAATTTTCTAAATTACCCATTTTTTTCCAAATAGGGCCCCCAACATTCCAGGACCCATACAAGCTGCAACCAAAGAAAGCTGCAGCAACATACCTGTTCTTGGTGAAAGTGACAAGAACAGGTAGGAGAGAGCAGGACAGTCTGTCAAATGTTCTGATTCTAATGGGACAATCCCAATTTTTGGTGACTGTTCTGCCCAATGTTAGGGGCAGGCCAAGTATGTGAACTCTTTATGTATACACTGCATTCTTTATATACTACACTATGGTGCTAGATGTCCTTCGTGGGCTTACCACACCCCCTCTGGTGGTTTGGTTATAGCTCTCTAATGGCTGGCCACACCCCCTCTGGTGGGCCTCTTGCATTGTATTCCCCCCTGTGAATGTGAATTGGGGGCACTTATGTGAGGCATAACATGAACCGGGAGCACTTATGTGTGGCATAAAATGAATTGAGGACATTACTGTGGTATAATATGAACCGGGGACTCTACTATGTGGTATTATGAATTGTGTGCAGGACTATTTAACACAGTATTAACTGAACCTCTACTATGAGGGCACAACTAAGAGGCACTATGAGGTCACTGTCCCGCTGGAAGTCAGGACTGCTGGGATATATGTCACGGTCCGGCGAGCGGGCACTGCACACTTCTGCCTCTGTAAAAGTAGTTTTTAGGGAAACTTTAAAACCATATTTTGTAGGGTGGGATCTTATTTCATATGGCCTTCAGGTGTAGCCTGTGTTCAAAGCTGGTGTCTTGATCCAATTTAGAAATATTTATGTGTTTCATATTAACTTTATATGGGAGTATGCATTTTGCTTCCTTTCTGCTTTCCTTGAAATGACTGACTAGATGCCGGACATTCTGTAAATGTGATGGATGTCTCAATGCCACTTCTGCAATTAGAGAACACAGAAGCAGTAAAGGGACTTTATGAGATTTTGAAATATTGAATTGAGGATATACTTATTGTTTAGTAACTTGTACATAAAGCATTACGTAATAACGAGAGACCAAGTACTAAAAAGTGCAATACAGTAAATAAAACTATCCAAGTTCTATACACAAAAACAAGATGGAAACAATAATATAATACAAGTAGCTATTTAACATCCATATTGACAGCTTTTTCTTTAGAATTTCTATTACGGTTTTCATTTTACCTGTAACACAGTTCAATCATGAACAACTCTGGAACATGTTAGCCAAATATTGTACCAGTTTGTCTTGTCATCTTCCTTATTAGTATGATCTCATTTTCCAAAATTAGTCACATAGTATGAAAATCAAAGACTTTTATATCGAAATATCCAATGTCTTCAGCAGGAGCAGAATAGTACACCATATCAAAATACAGGTAGGAGTCAGGCAATGCCGTTTTCATCTCCTGGGCCCCCCTCTCTGCTCCCAATAGAGGAGAGCAGGGGTCTTCTCAACAAGCACGGTCTGGCATATTCACCTAGTATGCATGTAGCAGAGCGGCGTATGCTCAGAAGAGGCCTCAAAGAGCAGTACAGGTCCTCGGAATGGGGGGGGTGGACGTTACAAAAATAAATGATCACAGCTTTCCACAATGAATTTGCCCACATAAGATGTATACAAAGTACCTTCCTCCCTATCACACTTCAGGCACCAGGGGGAGATCCTTAGCCAGTGTTTATACATCTGTAGGGGAGAGTCACAGTCTTATCAGCAGATGGTTAGGAGATGAAGAGCACAGATCTGAAGAAAAATCGTATGTGTGTATACTGCATCTACATGCTCATCGGTACTTAGTCGTTGGTAACAGCATTACAGAAATCGCATCTGAAGTAAGATTGTATTAGTGTCTACCCAGTTTTAGTTACAAAATAGCACATTATGCAATGGCCCATGAGTAATAGTAATCAGTCCCATATATCAGTGATTCACACCCTGTGGGTTCATGCACTCATCATCAAGATTCTTTTTAATAAAGCCTCCATCACATAAGAGCCAGTTGTGTGCCCGATACTTGTGCTGCCACTTTCATGTGTATAGGTGGGGTACACTGAAGTGTGCTGACCTGACACCACTAAAATAGTTTTCTTACAGTAATAAAAACAAATATCAATATTCTGCTGCGGACTGCTCTACAACCCAACCTTGAAATGTATTCTGAACCAGACTGATAAGAAGTGAGGGCAGGGCTCCTGATATTACATGGAAATGTGCCTGTATAGGAGGATGAGCCAGTGCATTTATGACAAGGACGGTCCTTCAGATAAGACTTTTGCCTGTAACAGAGAAGACTAAGATCCGGGGATAACGGTTTTAAACAACTGTCCCTGAGCTACACTGGGAGCAAGTCCTATGTCTTGTCGGTACTTCCAGCTGTGAGTTGTAGTTTGGTAGCAGAAGATTATGATGGTTTTCTGGCTTTTGTCTTTGTCGACACAATTTGAGCGCTGTGTACAGTTCTGGAGGTCCAATCTCCGAAACAATTTACTCATAAGAATTTTTTCCTTTGCAAAAAGGACCAGCAATGGGGTCTAATATTCCCCAACTTTCCCTAATATTTTTCTTAATGACTGAAGATAAATCCATACTGTCTAATCCCTGTTTTGCCAAATAAAGCTATATTATTCACAGCATTGACAACTTGCTCCTTATTTGAACAGTTGATAAATCATCTTTACACACCTTAAACTTGTTGAATCAGCGCAATAGTATCAGATTCATGTTGACAGTTAGCAACTTGGTAATCAGCTTTCTTGATGTAACATTTGCTCATGTTAAGATGGGTTATAGTTTTATACAAAAGGGGTAAGAAGCATAATGTAATTTTTATTTTTGGCTCAGATTACTTTATTTATATTTTATTTGCTCTACAGTACCAATGGTCAGGTTTTGCTGTGTCATTTATCACTGCTGCAATGTCAACTTGTATTACTATACATGTGCCATCAAGTGCAGATTATGCATCCAACGTAACCTAGTGCCTGTTCTTACTCTTTTCAGTATCCTGAGTAGCAGAACCTGTTTGATTAGCCTAGTGGTGAACAGAGCAGCATCTGTCATTTATTGTTCCATGTATTTGTTATTTTGCTCCACCTGTCCTATTATAACTGGTCATCATGGATACTATGACATTGTGTCATGTCACCTTAAGATTGCTTTTGGTTTTTTTTTATGATGTGGTACTCTACACTAGGTGTAGTGTCCGATTAAACATTTGCCTTTATATAGTCTGCTCTCACAATAGCTACTATAGACTGACATTATGCCATGGTTTCTGATGATTGATTCATGGGCTGTAACTGAGTAAGTGGGTGCTGCTTAATGACCTGGCCCATTTACTGTATGTGTACCTGAAAACATTTCTGTGTGGCATTCAAAATAAAGCTTTTGGATCCAAACAGTAGCTGTCATTTTAGCCTGTGGTATGTAAGAAAACAATTTCCCTTTTCTGCTTGATGTACTTGTATTACAAGTAAATACTTTGTTTGTTTTACTATACACAGAACTAATAAGAAGATTACAACAAACATTAATTGGGTAAATGTCCATGATTCTCCCTATGGATACAAGTGTATATTTTAGTTTCATATCTTCTGTTTGTTCACTTGCATGCATTAATTTGTACCAGTATACGTGCCAATCGCTAGCTTATGACTATGCATGTGTTATGCTTATATTGTATACTTCAGTTAGTAGGTTTATTATAATCATTTGTAATCTGTAAAATGGTTGTCTGGTGCTACAGAATCTGTGGCACCCTATAAATGGACAATGAGAAGTCTGCATGACAGCACTGGTGTGATCATAAGCCAGACAGTAAATCAATTTTGTCTGAGAGGCATGTTGGTGTCAGTAGCTGAGGGGGAGTGCTGACATTGGATTGCTATTTGGAGGCTTCTGGGGTACCTCTTTGGTAAGTTAGCTCTCAATTTAAAAACACATATGTATGGCCCAAATATAGGGACTCATTGTTTAGAGTAGGACCATCCTATATGCAAAAGCGCCTTGGCGTGGCAGGATGGCTTAAACATACATTTGCAAATGTGTGCAACAAAGACTTTTGCATTTTTATCTACAGTAGAAATGGCAGATCTGTTGCTGGCTATAGCAGTGTGCTGGGGAAAAAATGTTGTGTGTATGTTCCTTGCAGGATAACCCCACCCTTTCAGCACCTGTTATGGCCTATAAATTGATTTGAGCAGCTTCCACTTTTGTAGTAAATCAATTCTGCCATTTTTGGTACAGATGTCCCAATTCTAATTTGCCCAATGAAACATCCAGCATGTTTATTGCACGTTTCACTAGACTATTAAAGTCAGGTGAAGATCAAGACTACTCAAACTAGATGTAAGGGAATCATATAGTCCCTATTGTCAGATATTAGAAGCCACCAACAAGTGACCATGTAAATTCATGCTTTTCAATTGATTGAAATAAGCTCACCTGAGTTCTGCAAAGAAGTATTCCTCATAATACACAAGTACTTCAGCACCTAAACATTTTAGTATGTATTAGCATTCATTACCATGCTAATGCAGAGAAATAAGGCTTCTGTGGAGGACTACTCATTCCATATTGGAGTCACAATAAAAACAAAGTTCACTTATAAGATTTTAAACAAATTAGAAATAAAACAGTGAGAATTGGAACTTTAATTTAGGTCAACATCATCTAAATCTGTTGGACTGTGGTACAAATTGAAGAGCAGGCACATTCATCATAAAAATTACTATCCCCAAAAGGATTTGTAATGAATCCTCAAATGTTAGTCACAACGTTCCTGAATCCACATTCTCCATGCTCCATTCACTATCCCTCAAATCATAAATTAAAAAAAAAAAAAAAAAAAAAAAAAAAAAGGCATGAGCCGATGAGTTTTTAAAATAAACCCAATAGCCCACATATAAGTGGGCAGCTGGAAATTAATCTGGAGTTATGCAGTACCCCACCGAGATTCAAGCCTTGCTTGCCCCATTTATCAGCTCAATTCCCCAAAACCCCCTTCCCCAGACTTCCCCCAACCCAACATAACTTCAGCAGAGGCCTAACCCATCAGCATGGTGTTTAGAGATGACTGTGCCTTAGAATACACATACCCAGATGTCAGTCACCAGCTGTCCATAGATAAAATTGCCAGATAATCTATTTAAAAAAACCTCCTTGACTTGAGGTTCAAAGAATTAGTATAGATGACATGTCAAGAGACCTACTCAAAAATATGAAGTGGAAACCCTTGCAAGCATCACTACCTAGAAAGTCCTCCATGGACCATAAGTCATCACTGTGACCACAGCGAAGTGACGGGGTGAAGGGACGGCAGTTTTGTGGTTTTTTCAGAGCCCTATCAGCACCGGTGACATTCAAACGTCAAAACCTGCCTTTTAACACCCTAGATACCAAAACAAAGCATTACCTTTGGCTTTAGCATGTATCTGTAACAGTTACTAGTAACAGCACATGCGTTTGCATTAATTGATGAGGAACGAGGCCCCAGTAACCACAGTTCAGTAGCTCTGCATGTAGTACAAGCATAAAACATGGCCTGGGCAGCCTACGGTTTCTCTAAAATAAATACAAATATTGCATTTCTTCGGCCTGTTCAGGGAGTGGGTTTGGAATGTAAAGACAGTTCTTGGTGTGAGCAGGTGTTAAATGGCTACGGCTTGTAGCTGTTCTGTGGGCTTCAGCATTTTCTTAGCAGCGATAATGGTGTTCTTCATCAGCATAGCTACTGTCATGGGACCAACTCCTCCAGGGACTGGCGTGATGTAACTTGCCTTCTTTTTCACTTCTAGAGAGAAAAGAGGAGAATAAAAATACAGCCAATTTAATTACCCCCCTCCCCATGTAAAATAAAAACAATGGAACATAGCACTCAAGAGAAGCCTCACTAATTGTACATGCCAACTTCAGGTAACAGAAAAGGGACTTCTAAAGTACTAGGTGTGAGGAAAGGGATGGGAAAGAAAATTTCCAGCTTCAGAAAGGGTCAAACATCTGCCTAGCCCAGAAGGAAACCCCATCCCCCATACATAAAAGAAAGACGACAGTTACCATCAAAGTCAACGTCCCCAACAAGTTTGGGCTTTCCAGTGACTGGATCTTGGACGCGGTTGATTCCAACATCAATAACAGCAGCACCTTCTTTGATCATGTCAGCAGTGATGAGATTTGGAATTCCTAAGTGGAAACAGACAAATGTATCAAATTTGCAAGTAAGTCCAGCTAGACAAGCATCAGGATACAGAAACTTGGGGGGGGAGGGTTACATTTTTTTTTTTTTCCCATTTAGTTAAATTTATGAAGCTACAGGTTTGAACAAGTGGTTGCTATAGGCAACATCTCCAATAAGATTCTGGTTGTCATTTACTAATAATTGACAGCTAGAATCTGATTGGTTGCTAAAGGCAACATCTCCACTCTTTCAAACCCGCAGCTTGATAAAACTTACCCCTGGGTCACCATTAAGTGGCATAAAACAAGTAGGGAACAATGTAAATTTTACAATGTAAAATTGATCAGGTTTATAATTATAAAAGACAAGTGTTGTTCATACTGGTCAAACTGTTACAATATTGTAGCTTCTAAGTAGTAACTTACCTGCAGCTGCTACTACAATATCTGCAATCTTCGTGTGCATCTTTAGCTGCTCCTTAGGGGTATACCGATGTGAGATGGTAACAGTGGCATCACCTGCAATGCAACAAAGGCTTTTACTGAGGTCTGGAAAGTTACCCTACAGCGCCAAGAGGTCAACGCTAAAGTTATAAGAGACTATGCAGTTTTGTATTCACATTTTAGCTTCATGCCATCCTGTACGTGATGCAGGTTCACATGACCTTTAGCAAGAACTAAGGGATCATTAATACAGAGGACATCACTTGTACCAGAGCACTTACCTCCAGGTCGCTCGTGTTTGCCATCTGTATGCAGCAGCATTGCAATGGGCATTCCCACATTTTTGGATCTTCCAGCTACTACTACATTTTTGCCCAGTGTGGGGATTCCTGTGTAAACAGAGAAAGCAATGGTCACACAGACATCTCTCCCAATACCTTACTAAATGCAGACAACATTCTATACATCTACAGGTATACAACGTAGCTCCCAGTTCATACACTATGTATTAGGACAGGGGTAGGCAACCTGCGGCTCTCCAGGTGTTTGTGAAACTACAAGTCCCAGCATGCTTTGCCAGTAGATAACCAGCAGATAGGTGGCAAGGCATGCTGGGATTTGTAGTTCCACAACACCTGGAGAGCCGCAGGTTGCCTACCCCTGTATTAGGAGTATGAAGCTGTGTCTAGGGCCTGTAGATGCCTCACAATGCCGAGGACTTAGAACCTGTGTGTTTGGTGGTCTTACCTGTTCTCTTGATGATCTCCCACACCCCCCAGGGAGTGGCAGGTAACATGGAGTACTGGTCTAGGCACATCTTCCCTACATTCACTACATGGAATCCATCCACATCTTTTTCTGGGATCACCGCATTGCAGACTTCCCTTTCATCGAGATGCTCTATGAACGGGTAGAATATAAAAATCACCACTGGTGCCATAATACCTTGACACGAAAGCAGAGTAGATCCAAGTAGCCCATCCTAGCAATACAATCCTACTGAACAGCTCTCATTAACATGACTGCAATATTAATGGTGGGAGCAGGAGAAGCAAACATTGCAGAGCTCTGGTGAAGTCAGCATGTAGCTGCTCCCTGGGGTCTGCATAGGAGAAAGGGCTGGAACATAGATGGCAGTGCAGACGATTTATAAACACAACAATCTTCCCTAAAGACATTGTGGAAGACTTAATAGGCAGCATGTCACTTTATCTTAGGTTGGGGAGATGGTCTTAGAAGCGGCTCTGATATAACAAGCCAACACAAAGCCTGACTACAAAGGAATATGCAAGGCTAAATTTATACTCCCTCTATATTGCACTGACTGTTAAAAGCCTTATATAATAAGTTTATAGGCATTACACAATGTTTTTCAGTAATGGGCTTAACTGTTTAGCTAGGTAATGTATCCACATAAATCATAATTATGTTGACATAATTATATTCTAATCATAGCCATAGTCTGTACTTGATATAAAAATGTCAGAATGCTTGAGGACAGTCAATTATATTCTATACGATATGAACCAACTTGTCTTACAGCACACTTAGTACTGGCTTATTTACATTTTACCAAGCAATGTACAAGCTGTTCAACGTTCTGTATCCCAAGTCACTGACTTGGAGACAATTTGCACTTTTTTTTTTTTAATATATTTACATAAAGCAAGTTAGAAAAATTACTCAAGAAGAGTTAGGTAACCAAGAAACCTTCCTTTCCTGTGGATGCAATATATAATTTAAAGTCAAAGTCAAGTAAAGTTTTGAAAGTTCATTTGCAAACCAGGCAATACTGGAGCAGAGTAGAGGCAGTTTCTCAAATACAGCCAATAACATGAACAGGGCTCAAATGTCACTTGAATTCAAGTCTTGAACATAATCAAATCCACACAACAAACCTAGTGATAAAGTTCCATCTCTTGCCAATACACCTGCAGCCAGCCATTCGGTGGATCAAAGACAATGCAGCCTATCAATTCAATAGGGCATTGCTGGTTCCTAGAAAGCCTCCATCCTCATAAGTATTGGTTCAGCCTAAACACTGGCTCCCACCGCTCTTTGTAGCCAACAAGTGACCTTAAGCAACAAGTGACTGACCAAATGTAATGCAGTTACACTTCATCTGGAGAGCCAGCCAGACCTGACTTACTCTACATGTAGCACAAGTCAGAAATTGTACCTGGGAGAGGAAGCTGCACCAACAGGCCGTCCACGTTGTAGTCATGGTTAAGTTTGCCGATAAGGTCCAGCAGCTCTTCCTGGGTGATGGATGAGGGTTTCAGAATGGTTTCACTGCTAATTCCTAAAGACACAGAACATCACTTCTTAAACAGCTGATAGGACAAGGGACAAAACACTTTAGCAATTGCCTAAAAGATTAACCATTGAGGGGGACATACCAACGTCAGCAGCGCCAAGCGCAAGGGGGGGACATACCAACGTCAGCAGCGCCAAGCGCAAGGGGGGGACATACCAACGTCAGCAGCGCCAAGCGCAAGGGGGGGACATACCAACGTCAGCAGCGCCAAGCGCAAGGGGGGGACATACCAACGTCAGCAGCGCCAAGCGCAAGGGGGGGGACATACCAACGTCAGCAGCAGCTCTGGTCTTGTTAAGCACATATGAATGGCTGGCAGGGTTATCTCCAACCAGGACCACACTGAGATGAGGCCTCTTGTTGCCAGCTGCTACCCATTGCTCCACCTCATGGCGGGCCTCCTTGCGGATTTGTCTTGCCAACTTCCTCCCAGATATGATGACCGCTTCATTTCTTAAAAAAACAAAACAAAAAAAAACAAATGTCATTATCTAAACATGTAATAATGCCAAGGTCACGAGCATAGACTGTATACATAGTTTACATTTTTTGTAGCTCATTTGGGTGCTTCCCGTTTACTTCCATATGACCGTTTTTGAATTGAAATTTATGAAAACAGATTTTTTTTCTGCAGGGGGGACGCCCCTTCAGAATTTCTCCAAGAGTATGTGTTCTATTAGTTATATTTCTGCATTGCATTTATGTACATGTTTTATTAATATATATTTTTCTATAAAATTATTTTCAAACTAATTTTATGTAATATTTGTATAGAGGGATCCTAGAGAGCTGCAAAGTTTTAGAATTCAAATCCATATCTTCCACACTGCGGCAGCACTCACTGGAAATTGTGTGTTTATGGCTAAATAAAGATTTAGAAGAAGCAGTTTTTCATCATGTGAACATTACACAAATGTCTAAGCTATTATGCTGTTACAATGTGCAAACTCAGATTGCGAAACTGTGGCTCTTATAACTAACTTACCATCTAAAATCTCAATCCATATGGAAGGTGCACCATACACTACATTTGTATAGCAGTGTTATCACTACTTAAGCTATAGACACAGACTAAGTAGCCCAAATCAGGATAAACAATGAATGGATCAAATACAACCAAGCTGATACTCAAAGCACCACTATAGTGGTTTACTCATGACAAACAGAAATTATTAAATAGAAGTTCTCATTTGTAACATTGATCACTAAATACTAATTTGTATTTAAAGTTAGGAAAAGCCACCAAAAGAATCCCTGTAAGACATTTGACCTAGCTAAATATCAGTATTCAGTAATGTCCCATCAGCTTTAATGCACCCTTACAGCATCTCAGACGTTCTACTATAAAGCCCTCTGAATAACAGTACACTTCCCAGCCTCTTGTATTCATCTAACTTATATCCAGCTATATGCGCATTATACATAGCTACCAGAAGACAAATATGCTCTTGACTGGATAATAATCAGCCTACTAAAAGATCTACATATTACAGTTTCATCTTAAGGTCAGGTCAATTTTAAAATTTATAGAGACACGGACACAAAGCATTCTATTATACTGCTGTGGGTTCTATTACAGCTGCACTGCCACCTATATATGATCTCATCAATGTGTACATCCCCCCCCCCACCCTCTCCCCCTTCTTGGCTGGAACTCCTTGGACTGTCATGTCCTGCAGCCATTTTTCCAAAAGCAGAGGGAGGGTATGAGTGAGAGAACCAATCACTAGCTACAATTCAGAATTTTCAGTTTGTGATTGGTCCTCACACTCTACTCCCTTCAACTACAGTTTTCGGCAGAGGTGATGGTGGGGAAGGGAGGGGGGGGGGGGGGGGGGTTACAGCTGGGCCCTATGAAAAACATCTGCATGTAGTAGCCCCTGGAGCTCTAACAAGGAGGTGCACAAGTAAAACATTTTATTTAGGAGGTAGTGCAGATTTAAAATCCTAATTTCATTCAGTAACTTTACATATTTTTAATGGCCATTTACCACAAACATTTGCTATTACAAATCAGCTATCAAATGTCAGCTCCATATTCCATGTTCACCAGCAGCCCATTCTAGGCAGCAGCCCCGTGTACCCAAACTAATTTTAGAAGAAGATAATGTTACTGATGTTTGGGTTCCTAGTCCTGATCAGGGGATTGTGTGCACGCTAGTGGAACTTTTCCTGAGGTCCAATATCTGCCACACACCACTAATTTTACTAGCAACATTCAGTGTTAAAGTCTATATAGCCAAATCATATTTAGGACTTTAGGTACTTCAAAAAATTGCCCATTCACAGCATGCAAATGGAGATATTTGATATCAATTCAATTAATATCAATTTACAATTCAGTATTCACTGGAAGAAGGGGAAGAGAAGAATTGTTTTGCGTGAAAATCTTAGTTATCACGGCTACTTTCAAGCGATTAATCTCAAACTCCAGCATGACGTGACACTTAGCAAACACTAATGTAACAAGCAGTGTTTAATAATATCCATGGTCAACAGTCTCTAAACATTAAATGTTTACACTGTACGCAGGTATTTATAGAGACTCGCACCCTTACAAAGGGAAGTAGATCTTGAGTGTGTAATTAAACGCAAGCTTTAGATAGAAATTCCTATTTAACAACAACAACCAGAAATAGTGATTGCATCACAACAAGGCTACAACTTCCAAGTATACATTTAAAAAAAAAGTTGATATATAAACAGAACCTGTGTGAAAAGCACCTTTTCAAAATAATGAGATGCAAGAACAGCCATATAACGCAGCAGTGCAAAAACAACTACAAGGATACAAGATGGTACATCTAGATATAAAAGTGTCCCTATTAGACAAGTTTCAAACTAAACATATTGCCAAGAAGTTTCAAGAAAATCCAAATACAAAGTTTAATACCGCATCTTACATGGATAATAGTGGCCCACTGACACCTAGAGACCATTAGTCGTTCGTTATTCCTGGGTACTGGAAACCAACCAACTGAATATAAACCAGTTGACCTTCCAAGTGTTAGATAACTTCAACTATTACTTGGCCCGTGAACATGTATCAGTGTCTGCAGCCAACAGAACGGCCTAATGGGTGTGCAGGCACCTAGCGTCCGTCACAGGCCCAATTGGTCCACAACACCTTTTATAGGCCTTTTGCATAACAGGGAACCTAAACAAAATATTCTGGGACCGAAGTGAGTGCAACTCTGGTCTAAATAATATTTTCCTCTAACCCTATACACTTAATGTAGGAGCCAGCAGCACATTTACACAGCACTGAAACATATACAAGTTCTATATTTTACATGCTTCCTAAAACAGGTAAGCGTACTGCATATCAGAGATGACCATGTTCAGAAGACATGTTAATATGGGTATTCTTCCATATTTTACGTAGGAGATGTTTCTCAGTCCAACAGGCCCGTTTATTGCCTGGTTTTAAACAAGAAAGTCCAATTTAGCAGCCTGCTATTTGTAGGCATGTTGTTTTTTTTTACAGGGAGCATCTTGTGTAATCATTAATAGACACCGCTCCATCACTGAGCCCTGCTAAAGCTGTACATCTCTCTTGGAGCATCTCTCCATGCATCAGAGGGCTGTGGAGACATACACCAATCAGCCACAACATTAAATCCACTGACATGTAAATAACTGGTTATCTCATGACAATGGCACCTGTCAAAGGGTTGAATGTATTAAGCAAGTGACCAGACAGTTCTTGAAGTTGATGTGTTGAAAGCAGGAAAAACAGGCAAGTGTAAGGATCTGAGCGACTGACAAGGGCTAAATTGTGATGGTTAGACAAATCGGTCAGAGCATCTCCAAAACAGCAGGTCTTGTGAGATGTTCCCGATATGCAGTGGTTAGTACCTAACAAAAGTGGTCCAAGGAAGAACAACCAGTGAGCCAGCATCAGGATAATGGGCACCCTAAGCTTACTGATGCACATGGGGAATGAAGGCTAGCCCATCTGGTCCAACCCCACAGCGGAGCTACTGTAGCACAAACGGCAAAAATGTTAATGACTACTATGATACAAAGGCGTCAGAATACTGTGCACTGCAGATTGCTGCATATAGCACTGCGTAGCAGCAGACTGGTCAGAGCTCCCATGTTGATCCATGTCCACTGCTGAAAGCGCCTACAATCGTTAGGTGAGCACCAGAACTGGACCATGGAGCAATTGAAGAAAGTGACCTGGTCTGAAACATTTTCCTTTACATCATGTGGATGGCAATGTGCGTTGTTTACCTGCAGAAGAGGCGGCACCAGAATACACTATGGGATGAATGCAAGGCGGCGGAGGCAGTGTGATGCTCTGAGCAATGTTCTGCTGGTAAACCTTGGGTCCTGGCATTCATGTGGATGTTACTTTGACATGTACCACCTACCTAAACGTTCATGAGAACGTTATTACCCGATGGCAGTGGCCTCAGCAGGATAATGTGCCCTGCCACACTGCAAGAATTGTTCAGGAATAGTTTGAGTTCAAGGAGTTTACTTGGCAATCAAAATCAAGATCTCAAACTGATCGAGCATCTGTGGGATGTGCTAGAACACAAGTCTGAGCCTTGGAGGCCTCACCTCTAACTTCTAGGACTTACAAGGATCTGCTGCCAAAGTCTCAAGGCCACATACCACAAGACATGTTCAGAGATCTTATGGAGTGCATGCTAAAGGGTCAGAGCGGTTTTGGCAGCACTAACTGGACCTACACAATATTAGGCATGTGGTTTTAATGTTGTGGCTGATCAGTGTATATTCCACACAATACATTAAAAGGACTCCGCAGAGGGCAACAGGTCTGCAAGATAACATTTTCCCTTTTTGAAAACAAATGACACTTCCTGGTTTCCTTTGGTCTTGAGCATTAACAAGCTGCTCAAAATATTTATCAATACATCTGAAGACCATACAATTAGGACACAAGCTGGCATGGTAACACTGGGTGTAACAGCTAAATGTGGATCACTAGTTACGCCCAGCAATTCCCTCAAATTAAAGATTTTAATATTAAGCTTTCTTCCATGCTTGTAGTCTCATCTACTGCAGTCTATTAACTGCCACAGAATAGACACAAACAAAACGTTGCATATTCTGTATACTGATAGAACATCACTCGCATCTTAAAACCGGTACTAACCTCCAGTATTTTAACAGTTACGTTATTTTTTTAACACACACACCATAGGTACAAGCAGACAAGGAATTGTTAATATGGTTGTACATATTGCAGATGACTAGACAAAAAGTTGTAATTAGAGGAATTCTATTTTATCCTGAAAACAATTACCTATGTGCTTATTTAAAAACACACATTTCAAAGTATTCATCTCATGTAACTAGAGCAACAGAGGCAAACAACGATTGGGTAAACACTGGGGAATTTACAAAAATAAGAAATTCACAGATGAGCAATGTCCTACAACAGTTTATCAAAGACCTTGTGTTTCCTCTGCCACCCTCTCCTCCCCATGTACACATGGGCAGGAAGGTATAATGTAATATACAGAAGGGGGAGGAGACCAGCAGCTAAATGCAACCAGTGAAAGAGATTTCATCAGCCACCACGTACTTCCTACATCAGCCACTACACAAGACTGTATTAGATCGCACTGCTGAGCCGGCAGACATGTCCATCCCATGTATACAAACTCATATGCACATTATTAAGATTATTTTCTATACATATAGACCAACAGTCATTTCTGATGAACAAAAAATATAGCACCATTGTGTAAGCGCAAGTACCACGATTTACATTGCTCACGTATAGAAATATAAATGCAACCTGTGAGTGTGCGCCTAATGCAGATGACAAGGAAAATGTATAAGGCATACAAGAAAAAAAAAACCTTCCTTACAAACAATATATAATATATAATATTTTCCAATAAGAACAGACAAGAAGACCATCCCATCCATTCGTGAATAATTGTGTATATATATATATATATATATATACACACATATCATATACGACCACTGGCACATCTTAACCTTACCGATTGACACAAGCATAGATCACACTAGGAGCTCGCCTTACAGCCTGTCAGTGACAAGCTGAGAATAAACGTGAGCTGAGAGCCGTGGACTTGGCCCGTCCTGCTCATACAAGAAGTGATGGAGCCCCATATACTCACAGAGAGGGGGTGCAGTGGAACGCCCGCACCTGGGCTCTGACAGTGCAGCAGATGGAACGCAGGGACCGGATGGTTGCCATGGTGACGTTAGCAGAGAGCTGGACACACGATAGCAGCTGCTAAACTGAAAAGAGAAGAATTCCGCGGCCCCGCCGCCTTTTATATGCTCTCAACTACGTCACGGAACGTTCGCCCACGGCTACCAATAGCTGCACTGCCATGCTGGATCCTTGACGTCTAGGAGAGGCTGCTTTGTTATTGGCTGCACGGCCTGTCAGTCTTGTACACAGGCGCGGAGGGCAGCGTTGTGTTGTGTGTATGTTTCTGATACACAGAGAGCATCCGGCAATGCTGTGTATGGTGACAGCCGGTCGTGTGTAGCATACGGGCTGCATTTTGATATTACAATAAACTGACCAAGAAATGTCTTAAAATCTATACAAATGTGTAATAAAGTGGATATTTTACAGAACACGAACAACAACCAGTATATAGTATAGTAATTCCTCAGAATGATTCTGTTCCCCTTTCTGTTTATACCGTCCCTCCTTTGGGTTCACACTAGGTAATCTTAATCTAGTTGCAAAAGATGTCTACATGGCTCATAACTTCAGTGTTATGGCGCTCCCCTGTGGATCTGTGTGGGTATGAGCACTTTTGTGTATAACAAACTATGTTCTCTGTCATGCCATTGGGGACACTGCCACAATGGGTGGGGTAGGATAGTGCAAATGAGAAAATGCCGACAAGACTTATAGCGACATGGTAAACGCGTAGGCTGTCATTCCCGACATACTGCAAATATTGATCGTTTGAAAAAGTGACAGCCAAGAATTGCGATACATGAAGGTACTGTCACACAGATGGACATCAGTTTGAAGAGTGCACTTACGTTCCTGCTGTTAAGGGGGAAATGCAAGCAGCCGGCCGGTGTAGAGGCCTTCCTAAAAAACATTCCTGTTCTTTGCTGGTGGTGAGTATGAAGTGGAGGGCTTTCTCCTTTCCCTTGGTGGCTTCCTCAGCGAATACGTCATTTTCTGTCCAACCTGTCGCCCCTTCTGCTGTGCTCCTCCTGTTTGTGACATTTCTCTCACTATATAAAGTTTCTGTCTGTCTATTTGGCTGCTTTATACTCTGCTAATCTTGTGTAGTGTGAGTATGTGTGAGTGAGCCCACCTATATATGTATTTCATTTATAGTTACTATATAGGTGACCAGTCTGTCTATTATACAGCCTCTGTGTTCACCGAAACAATTTGATTTCTGTCCTTTTCTCTGGTAATATTGTTGTGTGTTTTAACTTTACCACTATAGCTGAGAAAGAGACTTCCTAAACTCAAGAAGTCTGTGCTGCATTATACTTGTGCACAATGGAATGTTAAATTGTGGACAGTTGAACCCAGATGCTCTGTGTTCCGCAATCAACGGTTGTCTGCGACTGTAGAAGAACTGGCTTGGCTTAAGTCTCTGGTGATATCTATTGCCTAACTCACTCAGATAATGTCTCACAGAGAGGTAGGTGACCCTTCTCTTTCTTTTACTGCACCACACATTCCGCCTTCACAGCCGATACCGTCCACTAAAGGCGTGTCCCAGGCTGAGGCTGGTTTGGCGTCGTCTCTTGCTGAGTCTTCCCAGGGCCTCTTCCTCTTTCGAACGTCTCCTTAGCACCCCCCATAGGATGACTAGTAAACGCCATGTTCCAGAGACTGTTCAGATAATTGTTTTGTATTCTGACCTCTCTTCTGAAGAAGAGGGTGAGTTGCTTTAGGAGTCCGACTGGGAGGACTCATATAGCATTGAAGATTTCTTTGCTTCTCAGAGTGTGGATGACTTAGATTTGGGGTTTGCAAACTTTAGGGTTTGTGGATCCCGAAGTTTCAGACTCTGCTGGCTTCTCCTTCTTTAAACGGCAAAAGAAACAGGTGGTCTGTTTCCATTCCTCTCCTCAGGTATTAGAGTTGGTTTTAGACGCTTGGCAGAAGCCTGACCGCAAGTTCCAAATGCTGGGAAAACTTAAATCCCTTTTTCCCTTACCATTGCAGCAGTCTGTGAAAATGAGAGAATTTCCCCAAGGTGGATTCTCCTATTGCCCACCTAATCAGAACCACCGCTATCCCTGTGCACGATGGTGTTTCACTCCAAGACGCTACTGATCAAAAGCCTGATTTTTTGCTTTGCTCGGCTTACTGGTATGTCTACTGCCAGGGTGAACATGGCTATTCAGGTGTGGGCAGAACAGTTGGCTAAGGTGTTGCAAGAAAATCGGCCGTGGGTTGTCTTGCTTTTGTTAGCTAAACACATTTGAAGAGCTTCGGATTTTTTAGGTCAGACATCTTTGAATGCGGTGTCCGTTACTTCCAAACTCTCTGCGCTTTAGGCGATCCTCATGGCTCCGCTCTTTGTTGGCGATGCTGACTCTAAACGTACAGTGGAATCTTTACATTTTGATGGGGTGACTCTTTTCAGATCCCAGCTGGACCAAATCATTCATGTGGCCACGGGTGGTAAGAGCTCTTTTCTGCCTGTCAGCCACACTAAACCTAAACAACCTAGGTTTCAGGCATTTCGTCCCTTCATTAAGTCAAGGGTGGCTCTCAATAGGGGCTAGTCCACTTCCGGGAGATTTCGGTAGGGGCCAGGCGCAGGAATTACAAGCCTGCGGAGACGGTTTCTGCATGATGAGACACCCAGCCATGATATTGTAGTAGGGATCTCCTGCTGTTTCAGGATCAATGGTGAGCCTCATCCTCGGATGCCTGGTTTCAAGGGGTTGTCACTCGGGGTTATGTAATCGATTTTGTGCATTTCCCTTGTCGTAGATTCTTCACCACACGTCTGCCTTCCTGCAGTCTCAGGTGCAGGGTACTCCAAGAGGTTATCCAGAAAGTTCTGGTTTCGGGTGTGATAATTCTGGTTCTTTTCATTCATGTGGAAAAGGGTTTGGGCACTTACTCCAACCTTTTTCTGGTTCTGAAGTCGAACGGCTCATTCCGTCTGATCTTGAGACTCAAAACCCTCAACAAACAGGTTTGGGTCCTGGGCTTCAAGATGGAATCGCTACGGTCCGTCATCACAGGCATGGAAAGGGGAGAGTTCCTTGCTTTTAGCTCCATGTCCACATCTGGGAGGGGCATCAGTGTCTTCACTTTGCGGTCCGCAAGGCACATTATTAGGTTTTCACAAAAGTTATGGCAATCATGGCAGGTCTCCTGCGTTCTCAGGCTGTCACTATTGTCCCTTATCTAGACGACCTGTTGTTGAAGGCTCCATCACATTCTGTTCTTCTACAACACATTCAGCTGACGATGACATTTCTGGAAGCACACAACTGTATCCTCAAGCTGCCCAAGTCTTCCTTAATTCCCGCACAAAGGATGCGTTTTCTTGGTCTCGACTTCGACATAATGTGTCAGCGGGTGTTCCTTCTGAAAGACAAGGTTCTCTCGATTCTATCCAAGACCCAGGTCCCTCCTGGCCAAGTGGAAGGTGTCCCTTTTCCGCTACATGAACTTGCTTGGGACCATGGCATCCATGTTCAAAGCGGTACCCTTCGGCCAGTTTAATTCTTGGCCGCTTCAGAGGGAGCTTCTCCGAAACTGGTCCAAAACCTCCTTTCATCTGAACATTCAGTTCATCCAGTTGTCCGTGACTGTTCGTCAGTCCCTCGTTGTGGTTGACCAGGTCGCATCTCACAAAGGGTCAGTCCTTCCAGTCGTGGGAGTGGACCTTGGTTACTACTGACACCTGTGTGTCTGGGTGGGGCGTGGTCTTCTGTGCTCTCTAGTTCCAGGGGCTCTGGGGCCTCCAGGAGGCACTGCTGCCCATCAACGTGCTTAGGGGATTATGGCTGGCTAGTCCCTGAAAGTCCAGTGGGACAATGCCACAGTGGTAGCCTACCTGAACCATCAAGGGGGCATCTGCAGCTCCATAAACAAGAAAGAGGCGGCGCGGATCATGTCCTGGGTGGATCAACATGTTCCTGTGATATTGGCCATTTTCATCCCAGGGGGCGGGGGGGAATCTCAGCCACAACACTGTCCATACAGTTCATAACGATTTGGTTCGTAAGACTTCCAACTTGTTTGTTCTGTACATTACACACAAGCATAGCTATGATACTGTCTATATATTTATGCTTATCTGTATGAGTCAGCAGTTTGATCTGCACCTGTACTGTATACGCAGGTATAAAGATGGCTGCAGTTATATTTAGGCTTGTTCAGACATTTGCAAAACGTCTGAGAATAATGCAGACAAAAGACTCATTTATCACTATGCAGGCGGAAGTGTAACTACACAGCGTCTTAGGAAATCTTTTTGGAAACAGGGAGCTGCAGATCACATACAAAAATACAAGCTGAAGACTTATAAATGTAATGATAGAGAGTCTAGATAAATTAAGACAAAATTTACGATGACCAACATCTAATCTAGGAGATTTCCAGCCAGAAATGAGAGTACTGCCATTGATGAATCTGCGCTCTCCTCCATGTTGTTACTGATCCTTTTACATCATGCTGCTGCTAAATGTTATTATTGGATGCTGTTTTCACTGCACTATTCAGGGGCAAACGCAGGATTTGTAGAGGGGGGTTTCCACACCACGCCGCCAGTGAGTGTGACCAGCATGCATGGGGGCGTGGCTATAATATTAGACAGTGCTTGGCTGCTCTCCAACTCTTCTTATCCCCATAATATACATGGGCAATGCTGCATGCACTACTGTTAGGTGCATGCAGCGCTCCCTTTTCAAGCAGAGCTGTGTGAAGTGGGAACAGGGTCCAGCCACCTCAGTTATACAGTGCCCCAGGCTTGAAAGGGGGTTTCCAGGTACTAGAACCCCCTCACTTTGCCTATGCAGATTGTCTATAATACCTATTCTTGTAAATTAGTGGAGAGTGCCTTCTTTCTTTTTCCTATACAGGAATACAGACAATCATTGACACCTTATGCGTAAGTGCAGACTTGTGCATAAGTGCAGGGAAATGTATGGATCTGCAGGCCAAAACGGTGGCGTCTGTGAGAGATGCAAAAGTTTGCACAAGAGGATTCTGGGAGAAGTTGGGTGGATCCAGGGAGTTTTTCTCCTAAACACGGATTTAGAGCAGAGAATATGGGACATTTAGTAGAGCCAGTCTTACGGCGAGCCATCTTCAAAAGGAATCCTGACTCGTTTACACTCATACATATAGTAGAGGCTCTAGAACAGGAAGGTAAAAAGAAAAGGCTGCTGCTCTGAGTTGAGTCCCCCCTTACACATTGCAGTACAGAATATATCACAAACATATTGGCCACATTTAAACAAAAGCAGTTCCAAACAGAATTCAATGCTAACCTATGAGTTCCTGAATAAACCATGTCATCAGGAACAACTCATAAGCTCTTTAGCCAAAAGCTCATTATTAACAGCAAAAAAAGGAAATAAATGAAATAAGTAATAAGTCAAAGAGCAATATATAGAAATAAGGAAGAAAGAACTAAAAAAAGAACATTTGGGAAACTATCAATTTACCAGACATTACAAAGGGATTACTGGCACCATTATAAAAAAAAAACT
This sequence comes from Mixophyes fleayi, assembly GCF_038048845.1. Classification (NCBI taxonomy): domain Eukaryota; kingdom Metazoa; phylum Chordata; class Amphibia; order Anura; family Limnodynastidae; genus Mixophyes; species Mixophyes fleayi. Next base: position 73,114,622 of record NC_134405.1, read on the forward strand.
TAAAAATATGAAACAGAGACATGCACCTTCTATACACTAAGTGCCCAGAACCGGGATAGTGAGGCACAAGAAAAATTATAAACCTAAAGAGAACAGACTGTGCCATAAATGTGAGCAGGAAGTACTGGAGAACAAGTCTCCTTTACTGTTACAATGTACTAAATACTCCAGCTTAAGGGACAGTCAGTTCCACAGACACTCTACCCACATCCCAGACTTCGGTTCCATGGAGTAGCAAAGGAAACTATACAGTAAATCAACACCTGGCTCGAAGTGAGAGAGCCCCTTACACTCTAAAGAGCTTAAATATCATAAGGACCCATTCCCTGTGTATTATGACAATGCTAAACATTCTTTTTGTCCTTGTGGAGGACAGGGTTAAGAACCATAGATGATTATTGAATATTCTCTAAAGTTAAAAAAAATTGTGACTAATTCTTGAACTTTTATAGGGCCTACCGTGCCCCAGGGAAGCCAGGATGAGTGATGCTGCACAGCAGCTCCTTCTCGCGAACGTGAGTTATACAGCAGCCGCGGCGCTGTGACAGAAGCGTCGCGGCGGTGCTGTAATAGGAAAAATCTTTTGCATGTTTAAAAACATGCTTTTGCCGACTACGATCCGCGGAGAGGGGGGGTTCTGGAGACTCAGAAACCCCCCCTGCGTGCGCCCCTGCTATTGTTCAGTTCATCTATCACCCTAAAATTGTACCAGTGTTTATCACGTTATTTATGTTTCATGGTTACACTGATCTCAGCCACTTTATTTCTGTCTAAGACAGAATCCTTTACCCTTACCCTTCATTTATCAGGCTACGGGTCTTTAAGTTACACGGCCATTTAATAAACGTAAGTGGGAATAAAGGGAGGAATAATAAGATATAAACTGAATTGAGTGTATTTATTGAAATAGACAAAGCAATTGCAGACTGCCCAAATAACTATTTTTGCTCCATATTTACTGTTGAAAATTCAAAAGGGTCCCCTCTACACAAGAGGAGAAAGAGATGCACTACAGTACTGTACACAAAGCAATTGTATATATCCAGGACCATATCTTACAACCGTTCCAGTGGGACAGTCCCGATTTTGGTGGATTTTCCTAATGTCCTGCCCGTCATTTAACTTGTCTCAATCAGTGGAGGAGAGACAGTGAGGTGGTTTTGTTTTTTATTTTAATTAATGTGTAGTCTGCTGAACAATTGAACTGTGCTCCACGCAGGGGGGAAGGTTTGAATTCTGCTACACAGAGTTCACCTTGTGTCCACAAAATCAGCTGGAAGGCTGCTCTCCTCTCAGCATTCCCCAGTCTTTACTTTCCAACAGTGCCACCCCCTGGCCAGGTGGAGAAGTGCTCTGAGAGAACAACCTGCACAGAAAATAAGATCCTGCTGCACCACAAAACACCCACACAGGCAGCCCCACTTGCTTCAAAGTATATAATCATCATCATTTATTTATATAGCGCCACTGATTCAGCAGCGCTGTACAGAAAACTCATTCACATCAGTCCCTGCACCATTGGGGCTTACAGTCTAAATTCCCTAACATACACACAGACACAGACTAGGGACAATTTTTGATAGCAGCCAATTAACCTACCAGTATGTTTTTGAAGTGTGGGAGGAAACCAGAGCACCTGGAGGAAACCCACGCAAACACGGGGAGAACATACAAACTCCACACAGATAAGGACATGGTTGGGATTTAAACTCATGACCCCAGTGCTGTGAGGCTGAGGTGCTAACCTCAGCCAACCGTGCTGCCCAATATAGTTGCAAATATATCTCCGTACTCCTCCTGCACAGTCTTAATGTTATCTAGATGTTATATAACATAGTTCACAGGTCTCTTACACTCCAGTACTCCATATTTCACTGCAGTTCACCCTTCTCTGTGGGGCATTCACATGGATGCTAACAGTCAGGCAGCTTCTCTCCAGTGCAGTTCTGACACAAGCTGTGTAACTCTCAGCTCATCCCTCCTCTGCGGGGATGATTTCTCTTTTGGGCTGTGACACTTCTCTCTGTGTACTCTCAGCCCCTGGCTCTGACACTTCAGCTACCATGTCTCTTGCAGCAACCCTAACTCCAGAGTCTCTTCCATGCAAATTACCCCCTCTCTCTCTTAAAGTTCTCTTTAGTGACATGGGGTTCTCCCTCTCTCTGGGATTGGGGACTTCTCCCCTCTGTATATGCAGCCACACTGCTGGTTTTATCGCAGTACATACCAGGTTCTCCTGGTCACAGTAGTTCCACAGCTACTTACAGTTCAGCCAGAATCACAGTGTAGCTCATCTCCAACACGTATGCAGCTCCTACATCCCATAGTGTATGCATGCTGCCACTTGCAGCAATTCCCTTTTCTCTCCAGGGGTCTCTGCTCTGGGGACTCTCCCTCTATTCAGGCACACAGTACTTGTACAGTCACCACACTCAAAGAAGAAAAAACGAGGGGGGGGCACAGAGGGATTAAAAATTGGGGCAGCAGAGCACAGAGTGATTAAAAAGCGGGGGGGGGCACAGAGGGATTAAAAAGCGGGGGGGGGCACAGAGGGATTAAAAAGCGGGGGGGGGCACAGAGGGATTAAAAAACGGGGGGGGGGCACAGAGGGGTTAAAAACGAGGGGCGGCACAGAGGGGTTAAAAAACGAGGGGCGGCACAGAGGGGTTAAAAAACGAGGGGCGGCACAGAGGGGTTAAAAACGAGGGGCGGCACAGAGGGGTTAAAAAACGAGGGGCGGCACAGAGGGGTTAAAAAACGAGGGGCGGCACAGAGGGGTTAAAAAACGAGGGGCGGCACAGAGGGGTTAAAAAACGAGGGGCGGCACAGAGGGGTTAAAAAACGAGGGGCGGCACAGAGGGGTTAAAAAACGAGGGGCGGCACAGAGGGGTTAAAAAACGAGGGGCGGCACAGAGGGGTTAAAAAACGAGGGGCGGCACAGAGGGGTTAAAAAACGAGGGGCGGCACAGAGGGGTTAAAAAACGAGGGGCGGCACAGAGGGGTTAAAAAACGAGGGGCGGCACAGAGGGGTTAAAAAACCGAGGGGCGGCACAGAGGGGTTAAAAAACGAGGGGCGGCACAGAGGGGTTAAAAAACGAA